>NC_133824.1:56810387-57112660 GCF_047830755.1 Zonotrichia albicollis
CGGGTCCTTGGTGGGTGCTGCTGCAGCACAGCAGAGGGATGAACTGGATGAACTGCCCCAGGACCCGTGAACAGGGGCTGGACAAGTGGCTGGGTTCACTTATTTATCAGTGCAAACACTGCCTGCACCAGCACAAATCAGTGATCCCTGCAGGGCCCTTCCAACTCAGAATATTCTGTGAGTCTCACCAAAATACCATACCATGTCACACAAGCTGGACTCAGTCTTTATTTATACATATATTATAATTTATTATATTTATTGTAACATATAACATATTAATATATAATATAATAAATATAATATAATAAATATTATAATTTATTATAATATATTCATTATAACATAAAACTATTATATATAATTTATAATATATATTCTTTATAATATGTAATGATATATAATATATAATATATAATATATAATATATAATATATAATATATAATATATAATATATAATATATAATATATAATATATAATATATAATATATATTGATTGCGTCTCTTTTAGTCAGGATACTCCACATTTCTAAATCTGGAGATGAGGCTGATGGACATGGGAACCTGAACTCCCACAAGTGATGATGAACAAGGAAAACCAGGCTTCTGAATTAATATCTCATCTCCTAAGTCCCAAAGTAATTTTTGCTTGGTGGATTAAGTAGCTTCCATTGCAGACACTGTCTCATCGCACATCCAGAACAGCCTACAAAGTCTGAGGTGACCACCACCCCTTCCCCCAAGAAACAATCATCTGAGTAAGTTTTCATATCATTGAAGGGGCAAAATACTGGCTGAGTTTCCTCCTGTTCTGAAGCTGAGTAGTTTATTTCTATTTCAAATAAATCCAAAAGGGCAAGCCATGTTTTTCCTGAACTCCTAGGTCTCGATGAACATGAACTGAAAGAAAGATAAAACCTACTGATGCATTCCCCTAACCATCCCCATCAGTAAGTCTCTGTACACAAACTAAATGGAGTATGCAAAGCCTCAGAGCAGGGAAACAGGATTATAAAGGGATTTTGGAGGAAAACTAATTCCTAAGAGCAAGTTGCACACCAACTTGCCTACATTGCCCTTGCATAACTAAATCTGTTTCCCCAAAAACTTGCACTGCATGAATGAAGCAACCTCCTGAGAAACAACCCCATGAAAACTACTAAAACAGGACATGTCAAAATTATTGCCAGGAGAGCTCTAAATCTTTGCCATCTATTTTGCAGCATTTGCCTAGGGCTGACCCCAGTGCAATATTTATAAAATACAACTGCCAGAGAGCTGCAGCACTTCCTTTCAGCAATCCCAAGGTGGTGTGCAAGCTGGAGTTTTTCAGACCAGTGCTGGATCCTGGAACTTTGGAGGATGGAGTCGACCCACACGCAGTAGAGATATATTAAAAAAGCCTCCAGCAATAACAATTTCCTCCCCAGGAACATTTGCAAGTTTTCAAACTCAGACCTAAGGCTGTCAAGGCTGTGCTTTCACCAGTCTACAGTAAACAGACTGACACAATAATTTTGAATATTAACTGATTCCTCTAATTTCTCAATATAGTTTAAATCCACACGCTCTAAAAGAAACAGACCCCCCAAGGCAGCACACTGACTTATTTGCTCTCAGCCAAGAATCTAACCATAAAGGACAACAATCCTGCTTAAAGGCCAAAGGGAGCTATTTGTCACTGGAGCTCCTTGTGAATGCACAGAAACATGGAAGTTAATTTTACCCTGAAAACTATCCCAGAATGTGTGGAGCCTGACAGCCACTTTTGGCACCTGAGGTGCTCAAAGGAAATGCCCTGCCTTTAGAAACCAAGTGCTGCTCCTGGATCCTGGTGCTTTTCTTTTGCAATTAAAGCATTATGCATTCAGCAGAAGCAGCTCACTTTTACAGCTGCTGTGAACTAAATTAACAAAGGTCTCTCATGTAAACATGGGCTCCACCAAATAAATACTCCCAAACTGTTGCAGTACAAGTATTATCTTCAATGAAAATTAGAGTCTTTTCCTGAAATAGTAAAAGATAAAATGTTCTGGGATGTCATCCAGAGGGTTTGCAGGGATCATGTATCCAGGTTACATGGATCTAAGTAAGTTTACTTTGCTTTAAAAAAAATTAAAGGTGATCCAAAAGAAATACAAATTATATTAGGCTGGAACTCCCATGTTCCTGCAAGAAACGTTGAGAACTAGATACTGCCACAGCCACACATAATTCTTATATTTCTTGAAGCATAGCCCTGTCTCTCACAGATGCAGAGGGCTTTTCTTAGAGGAGTGAGCAGAGTTTTGCCAAGTGTAAAAGACCAGCCACAAAACCCAGCTCCAGACTCTGCACTGCCCTAAGAGCTCTGCCATTGAGCAGCCTGCATCTGCTGTTCAGCTGCTTAGGCGCTGTGACAGTGAGAGTGCCTCCCACTGTAATTCCCTCCAAGGCTGGCTCATTCCTGACCAGGTCAGCAACTTCTAATTCCTCCGGCAGGCCATCCAGTGTCAACACTTTACCTGCAAACTATCTCCAAGTCTTATTCCAAAGATCTTTGGAATCAAAATCTTGTTAAACTGAGATTTTTCAAAATCCATTTCATGTTCTAAACTCATTTTCCACACTGTACTGTGTGTTTCTGGTGGTTTTTTAGAGAACATAAATGCAACAGCTATAGCTATAGTAAGACCCACGTAGTAGCTATCTAGACCTAGTTAAGAAAACACAGTCTGAGGGATTGCATTCTCTCCAAAGCACCCTAACAAAGTCCACAGTGCTGAATTTTTTCAGAAATAATTATCTGAGTTATCAGACTTTTTTTTTTTCCCCGTGGATTTGATTGTCAGTGTCACAGAATATAAGGAAAGCATCATCCATCCTGTAAGTGAGAAAAACACCAGGCAAACAGACAGCACTCCCCTTCTCCTTTGGGGGTTCACAACGCCATCCCCTCCTCTCGTGCTGTGCAGCTCGGGGTAAACTCCTGCGCCTTTCAGCCAGCACATGCACAGCTCAATTCTGTATTTTCACCAAGCCCTTCAGCTTGCAGTAGTTGTATTACACTGAGCCAGTCTTGCCCAGCACCAAGTGTGAAATTTTGTCACCCAATTAAAGCGTCCCTTGGCCACAGGAATGAACAGCAGAGCCATTGGAAATGTTCCTCGAGAGCAGAGATGTTGTGTCAGCTGCAGACCTCCCTCCCTCCGTGCCCAGAGTCGGGGGCTGGCAGTGTTATCTCAGGCAGCAACAGGGACTCCTAAGCACACGCTGAGCCAGGTCATCCCAGGGCAAGTCTGGTTCAATTACTTTTTATTTTAAAACCCCAAAGCCCTTTGCTGTGCAGCGCTGTACTTTCTGACTTTGTCACAGGATAGCTGCTACAATTTCTAGGTCAGTAGGACTCCAGCACTGCCCCTGGGCTGTACTTTCACAAGGCTCGATACAGCTAAGCGTCAGACACACCAGTGTAAATAGCTCCTATTGTCTGCTGCTTTAGGGAGCCATTGGTTTCACATAAAAATATCACTGCTTTCACTAACAGATATTGATAGAGGTCTGGAAATGGTCATTGACAATCTGAAATGCATCTGCCCTGCTCAGACAATGAGAAAGCAGGGAATTAGTGACCCGTGCTGTGGCATCTGCTTGGCACGGTGCTCACGCACACGAGCAGACTGACAGACAGACAGACAGACAGAGCACTGCAGCAGCAGAGCTGGGTGTAACCAGGGGGAACTCCGGTTCCTCAGCCCTGCCTTCCACACACACCGCACTCAGCCTCAGGGCTAAGTGTACAGCAGGAGATATGAAAATTCTGCATTTATCACATTGACTCTTTTTTCCCCCTCCCTTTCCTTTAAATCAGATTAAACTAATGGGCAAAAGCCCTCATTATAGGTGTCATGTCTAATGCAATTCCCAGAGTAGCACTGCACTCTTCCTCCCTAAAGAGAAGGAAAACATACATTGTGCAGCTCTTAGAGATGATTCCTTTGTTCACTTAGTACATCTTCAAATCTGGACTTCCCCTTTAGCTGCCTTGGGGATTTATCACAACCAATGCACAGGACCAGGCTCCAGTCAGTTTAGATTATCTTTCAAAATCTTCACAAAGAGCAAATTCCCAAATCCCAGAGAAGAAAATTAACATTCCATGTCTGTTGCTGAGACACCTGGAAATATTAAGAGATCGTTTCTCAAAAGCTAGAACAATTTTCAAGCATGTCCCCTTAATTTATTTATGTCCCTTGTTACTCCTCATCTGTAAAAATCCAAAGATTTGAAAATGCTGAAGAACATATTCCTTACAATACGGAAATCTACTTGGAGATTAGGATCATTATGATCATCCAAACCACCAGAGACAACCTTGCCAGAGCTAGGTTTCAAGGAAAGCTCATCTCTTGATAGGCAGAGTCCAGGCAATAATTTGTGTCAGGGCTGATTTTAGTCAGGCTTCTGTCTGAAAACATCCAAATTATTAATTAGCTCATGTACAAAGAGTGACAAAAAAACCTCACTAATACATGAGCTCTGTCAGAGATCTTTCAGTAGGAGACTAGTTACAAGTTACATCCCACCAGGGAGGAAATTCTCATGTTTTTAACATTTATTTTACTTTCTGATTAGAAAGAATAGGCAAAGACATTCTGCTGGTACCTTAGTCCTATAGAACTGATACATCAGATTTTAGAGAAGGAATTCTAGCAATTGTTTGGCTTCCTTTCCCTTTTCTCAGGTCTCCATTTCCTATTGGAAACTCCCAGAGTGATACAGGACTATTTCCAGAACAAAGTTCAACAGCTGTGTAACAATCCATGTCTTTCCTGAGGATTCCATGACATGGAACACAAAGTAGGAGAAATCAAACCTGATGCTGCAGGAAGGCAAAATGTCCCCATCTCTATTCCAAGCTGTGATACTGTTCCCTTTAGATCTTAGGGAGAACAGCAACCACTTGCTCCACTTACAGCAGCCTCTGAGAGCTCTGGGCTTTTGTCGTGTTCAGCTTGCTAAAGGCAACACGCTGAAAAGCCAGCGTGACATCCTTTCAGCTATGAAGCTGAGTAATTAAACAGCTAAAATTCTGTAGCTCATTTTAGGTTAGTTCTTTCAGGGAATCTGATTTTTACTCTGAAACTGAAGAGCACTGTATTGTGATGGTGTTCACAGGGGTCTGAGGATGAGGGAAGAGATGAGGAGCTGACTCTATATTTCAGAAGGTTTATTATTTCATTATATATATTACATTAAAACTATACTAAAAGAATAGAAGAAAGGATTTCAGCAGAAGGCTGGCTAAGAATAGAATAGCAAAGAATGATAAAGGTTTGTGGCTCGGACTTTCTGTCCGAGCCAGCTGACTGTGATTGGCCATTAATTACAAACAAACCAACATGGGCCAATCCCAGATGCACCAGTTGCATTCCACAGCAGCAGATAATCAATGTTCACATTTTGTTCCCGAGGCCTCTCAGCTTCTCAGGAGGGAAAATCCTAAAGAAAGGACTTTCCATAAAAGATGTCTGCGACACTCTATACTGTGTAATGTACTAAATCACCTCTGGTTCAGATGGAGGAGGCTTTCTGGCTCATAAAGTCACAGTTTTAAATCATAACACCGCCCTGCTGTGCCCAACTGCTGATCTGTGAGGCACAGTTAGGTGGGAAGCTCTGCCATCCCTGGCAATCCCCAGCTGCCAGCCTTCCACCCATGCTGGAGCAGAAGGGATGAATTCCTGATGCAAACCCATCAAATATGAATGTGTTTGCTAGGGGAGAAATGGAGCAGAGAGTCTGGAGATGCAAAGTGAGCCATAAGGAGCCAGCACCACCACTGCTACCCCTGCACAGAGAGCAGGCTGTGTGTGCCGGGTTTGCTTTTTGTCAGACACCTCCACCTCTGTCTGAGGGAAATGCCTACAGATTGGTAAAAGACAAAGAAGAAATAATCTGGTTTGTTACAGCAGCCATACATCAAAGGGTCAGGCTGTGTCAGCAGCCTGCACACACACACCCCCCACATATCCTTCCTCCACTCACATAATGTACATGACATAGATATTTACATATGCAAAGACAGATTTATTGTATACATATTAAAAGGGGGAAATGTGCCTCTCATGCTGTGTCAGTTGACTTGGCTGAGCCTGTTGAAGGCTGCAGCTCCTATTTAATGGTTCAAGGAGATTTTGGTAATGAAGTCTCTGGATGAGGAAGCAATGGTATTCATGACACTAAAAAATACTTGGGCTTATCCAGCTTTGAAATTACTATAATAGGACAAAATAGAGGAGGCAAATGGGCAACTGACAGCAAGAACAAGCAGAAGTTTTCACAATTCAAGCCTTAATTATGTGGAATGCACTGGCTAGAGAAGATGACCCAAAATCTCACTAAATATTCCAGCACATGGAATAAATATTACACTTTCTACTCCATGTCAAAAAGGTTATTTCTGCTCCTCAAAATACAGTAACAGTAGTTATTTTCTGATTACTTCAAGAAAGAAATTTCCTGAATCTGATTTGATATTCAGCTTTTCAGGGTTTTTTTCCCCTCCAGGATGTTTCTTGTTTACTTTACTTATTCATTAGTAGTTTCCTTACACCCTGCCTAGATTATAAAGCAGAGAATGGCAAAGCAAATAAATAGAGATTAAATAAAGCTGCAGCAAAGTCAGGTCTTTAAGAATTAAATCCAACCTCTAAACTGCAGAGGCAACTCTTCAAAAGTCACACTAAGCAGAGTCTGTACATTTGCAGCCCAACTTCCATTTAAAGTGGATGACAAGTTTAGCAAGGATAATACCCTTCAAATGCTGGCTGATTGGAGAGGCAAGGACATTTGCTCAATTTGCCCACAGTATTATCTTCCTGGCTTGCTGGGAGTTGATGTCCTGCTGTGAGCTTACAATAAGTTTCCCTTCTGAAGTCCCTGATGTGGGAGCATTTTTCTTTAAGATCATGGGAAAGTTTGGAGGTTTTTATTTGAAATCACTGCAGCAAAAAAGTAAAGAAGATTAATTGGGTTAGCTGCACGATTCATCTTGCTGCTTTTGGCTAATTCACATCAGTCAGCACATCCTAGAAGACAGCCTTTAAATCTCACAAATGTCCTTGTTAATTATTATGCCATATGATAAAAGGCAAATATTTTTGAATGCTGAAAAAAAGTGGTACAGCATTTTAACCCATATACACTTTTTTTTTTCAGATTATTAATCTGGTGTTAATCTACCTTCACATTTACACCCAAAGATAAAACATCCTGCTACTTTTCCTTCTGATTGCCAAGAACTTGACCATCAGGATGCACAGCAATGCATGGATGTGACCTAGCACCGTTCCCAGAGCAAGCTCGCCCTTGCAGCAGCAGCAGGTTCCAAGCAGATGGTGCCTGCACAGAGCAATTGATGCCCCAGTAAACCAGGGCATGCTGGCAGCTCCAGCCTGCAGGCTGCACAACAGCTCCCAGAGAGCTCACCAGGCAAAGCCCAGCCCTAGGGAAAGGCCAGCGCTTTCCAGGGACCTTGCTAGGACTGACGTGCTCATGGGAATCACAGCCCACTCGCACTGTGACCTGGGAAAACACCAGTGACCTTTTGAATGTGCCACATCACAACATTTTCCTATTAATAATTAGGCAGCTCATTACTTGGCAGTGAGAGAGATCAGATATTTGATTTTCCTGACTGGTCACAAAACAGGATAGTAATTAAAGAAAATTCCTAGTGCTACACAGGAATACATTATTAATACATCTATTTTTTCTATGTATAGTATTTACTCTCTTATTGCTCTACATCTCCTATTACAAAGATCATTTTCTCCCTTTTATAGATTAACTAACTACATGCTGTGTCACAGACATCTTTTATGAAAAAATCTTTTAAGATTTTTCTTCTTGAGAAGCTGAGAGGCTTCAGGAACAAAATAAAAACATTGATTATGTGCTGTTGTGGAATGCAACAAGTGGATCTCTGATTGGCCCATCTTAGATGTTTGTAACTAATGGCCAACCACAGTCAGCTGGCTTGGACAAGAGAGCTGAGCCACAAACCTTTGTTGTCATTCTTTGCTATTCTATTCTTAGCCAGCCTTCTGGTGAAACTTTTTCTTCTTTTAGTATGAAATATAAATCAAGCCTTCTGAAACATGGTCAGATCCTGGTCTCTTCCCTCACCCAAGAACCCCTGTGAGCACGGTCACACTGCTGGATGCGATTCCTCGCTGTGAAAGCAGAGGGTAAGAGACAGCCAGGGGCACTCTGGGCAGGTGGCACCTGGGGCACTCCTGTGCCCCGGGAGAGCTGTGTTGGCCCTTGTGCCAGGCTGCTTGCTAGCCCTTGTTAGCCCTTGTGCCAGCCCTTGTGCCAGGCTGCTTGCTAGCCCTTGTTAGCCCTTGTGCCAGGCTGCTTGCTAGCCCTTGTTAGCCCTTGTGCCAGCCCTTGTGCCAGGCTGCTTGCTAGCCCTTGTTAGCCCTTGTGCCAGCCCTTGTGCCCCGGGAGAGCTGTGTTGGCCCTGGTGCCAGGCTGCTCTTGTCCCCCAGCAGAGGCAGGCAGCCCCGGTGCTGCAGCTCCGGGCAGGGCAGGCACCAGGCGGTGCCCAGGCAGGGATGGGGCTGAGCTCTGCTGCTCTGAGCTGCTCTTTCTGCTGGGAAAGGGGGAAGAGCACTACGGGAACCTGGATGGAGCAGGGAGCTGGCCCAGAGGCAGAGCCCAGCTGGATTCCTGCCCCACAGGGGCCAGGGCAGCACCAGCCTGGCACCGGGCTCCTCCCGATGCCCTCAGCAGGCAGGAAACCAAAACAGGGGCAGCAGGCTCATTGCATGCATCTCAACAACCTGCACTCCACAACACACTCGCTAAATATTTTATCGCTTCTGATTAATTGATGATTTTAAATTTTTAAATATACTCCTGCTTAGTTCTAAGTTCTTGGCAAGAAACAAAGGACTGCCATAGTTTAGTAACCTGCACTCTGTGAATGCTGTACCCACCCTCTCCTTATAATCAAGGCCATGATCTTCCAAACCACAGGAGCAGTTTCAATAAATTGATTTTTTTTTTGTTTAAATATTCTAAAAGATACCTGGCATTTCTGAGCCATAATCTGCCCAAGATTTCTATGCATGTTACAAACATGAAGAAAAGTCTGCAATATCTACTACATGCAGCAGCTTGGGGCTCTTTCACTCCACAGCACAGGGAAGGTAAGATACAAAAAAAACACAGCTTGTACATCCTTAGCCTGCACAATTAATGAGCTGAGAGTAAAGCTCCTCTTAATCCCCAGTCTCGTATCTGATTGAAGTACACTGGGGACAACTCTTTCTTTTTTAAACTTGTTGGTACATACAGCTAAAATGTATCATTTTTTGTAAAAAAGAACAAAACCAGCCAAACAAAACCCCATAGAGTAGCAAATGGGATCCAGTCTCCTTCTGTTTACCACCTTACTGCGTTCCAGAAGGACTGAAAGAGAATTAATTTATTCTGTGGTTTGGGGGGAATTGGAGTTGGCTGCTGGTCCATAACCATATTTATGTCGACAGCTTTTGGGAACTCAATTCATTCTTGAACATCATCTTTATGCAGGGGTTTGTCTGCCTGCTTTTGCTGAGACAGTTTCTTCATAGAAAACACTCTCACAGTACAATCCACGTGATCACAGCCTCATCTGTACATACTGAGATGGCTTTGGTTGGTCCTTTTATCCATATCCCTGGAGACCAGGTAGGGTTTGTACACCTGGTAAGAGATACCATCAGCCACAATCAGCATGCAATACGGGCAGACACAAGCAAAAAGGGATGGAAAAGCAAAGCACACGTTCCTGTTTTACAGACTAGGAATGGAGACACAGAGGAACAGAGATGTGCAGAACATCCCTGTGAAACCCTCTCACCTCGGACCCAGCCACTGCTGCTGGTGTTTGCCACACAGCAAGCGTGACCCAAAGCAGCCCCCACAAGCACTGACACTTTCCATGCCCTGCACTGTAACGTGCAGGTACTTACACTCGAGCTCTCCCATTTTTGCTGTGTCTCTAATGAGAGGGTGGCTGGCACCATCCCACACGGTGTGCTGAGCCAGAGCATCCCTGCACTCCCTCCTCACACTGCCAGGAGCAGCCAGGCTGGTGTGGAGTGGCCCCCGGGTTCCAGCCACTCTGATCCACCCTGCACGAATACAGAAACATCCTGTGACTGAGAAATTCAAGCTGACAGTCGGTCGGACTCCTCCTGTACTCATCTGCACGAGCTTTCACATCCAATACTACTTCAAATGCAGAAATATAACTACAGGGCTCCTCACTTTCATTTGGAAAACAAAGCTGCAGCTCTGGACCCCCGCTCTTTATTTTGAGGCTGGGTTTGGCAGAGGGGTTTCTGTTGATGTTCTTACTCACAGCCTCAGCAGTGCACTCCTGATTTACTGCTCCAGATAGAGCAGCACAGGCTAAGCAGGTGATGTCCTTCCTGCAGAACATGCTGCAGGGATGGAGAACAGCGATTCCATCTCTCTGAGTTTATGGCTGAAGCATTTTGGACACAACTCCTCATGTCCCTGAGGGCAGATAGAAATTAAACCCCCTTCACTGGGTAAAGGTGCTGTTACCCCACTACTACCACCATGCTCGTATTTCACTACTAATTGATGCTTGGAGCAGCAATAACGAGCTCTGAAATTAGCTGGTTCACCTATCCTTGGCCAGGACAAGCTGGAGCAAGATCACTAAATGGGAAGATGCATGAGGGGCACAAGAACCAAGGAACAGAGCAACGTGCCCAAGAAAAAGCATCTCTGCAGTCTCCTCCCCTGATGCAGGAGCACTCAGCTACTCAGCAGAGCGCTCACACCACAGTGAAGTACACAGAGATAAGAAGCTCCCATCAAGTGATACCATGATCCCTGGGCAGGCTGCCCTGCTGAGATGCAGGGACAGAGATCCAGCTGCTAGGAAACCAGCTCCATTTGCTGCACGCTCCAGCTAAAGGAGATAGGAAACAGAAACATATGCTCCATCAAAACCAGAGTCACAGCAGGACTCAGAAGTAACCAAGCCATATGGTAAATGCTTTTAAATATAAAGTGAAGGGCATTCTATTAATGGTGATGTAATGCTGTAATCTCTGGTTTATACCCTTATTGATCTCGGATGCTTGCAAAAATAATTGAAGCAACACTGAATACATTTCCAATTCTGTTGCTCATTCAGATCTGTTTCATGGTTCTTTCTAGGCAGCTACAATTTCTATGCATATATTTCTTATCAGATGTATGCTATTCCCACTTGCTCATTAATTATATGCATTAACTCCTTAATGACTTGCAGCTTGAAATCCTCAAGCCCTGTTTGCCCTATTTTTAGTTTTGACTGGCACAGTCAGAGAAAGAAGTTGCAAAGTAATGGCATTAATAAAGATTTATGAAATCTGCACATTAAATTATTTAAGTCTTCACCAAATGAAGCTTTTTTTTACTGGACTGTGAAACATATGTAAAGTCTTAGCACATTCTAGAAATACATACAGCAGCACAATTATTCTGTAGATATTAATTGACTGAGTAGAGCCACCTTAACTTTGATAACAGAATTACAGTATGGTTTGGGTTGGAAGGCACCTTAACACAGATCCTCTGGCAGCTCATATTTATATCAAAATTATTTAATCAATATTTAGCAGCTAAAGCAGCCACTGTCACAAAAACATGTAAAAATTGATTTGTACAACCTGCAAGGATGATGCAGGACCTGAAATAATGCCAGGGAAAAAAGAAATCTTACATCCTAAAACCAGCTTAGGGCAAGAACGGTTTTCCTTTGTGGCAGCAAAGAGGAGAAATGATTTCTTGATTTGCCAACATAATGCTCCTGTAGGAATGAAGCTGCAAGCTGGCCTAAAGGCAAAAGTCAGCACGAGTTCATGCACCATTGTTTGCAGAGCAGACCTCCTTGCACAGCAAAACTGCTGCTTCAAATCCACAAATGGCAGCCAGACACATGCTAACACAGCACTTTTATGACACAGGAATACATTAACATTTATCAAACCAAACCACAATTAACTGGGTGCCATCAGAAAAATAAAGTTTTCCTGCCTGCAGTGGAACAAGAAAAGCTCTCCTGTGGATTTGTGCCCTGCACCCATACACACACCCCTCCATCCATCATTATCAGTCCCTGCTCTTTGTCCTCCTCAGGGACATTCCCAGTAATCACTCCCACCACCTCAGCCCCCATTTCCCACAAACCCTTCAAGACTTAAACCACTTCTCTACCACCGTATTGCTCCTGTTGAGACCCCTCTCCCTGGCAGTATCTTTATTTCCCTTAAACTACCCAGCATTTCTTCCACATGCTCTTGAACAGCCTCCAGGGTGCTCTTCACAGCCTGAGGTTGCATTTCTCTCATGGAGAAGATGATTTTGAACACCTTCCCTCCAGCAGCCAGTGACCTTCGTTAGCCTCACTGAGCCAGATTGGATACATCTGCTCTGCCTTCAGGTGGGTTTGAAACTGGGAAACAGGGTCTAAAGGTGCTGGAAGAAGGCAGAGGAGGAAAGATGAACTAGCAGAAAAAAGGAGAAACAGAATTACCCTAAACAAATTTAAGCTCCCTATGAAAGTAGCTTAAATACACAAAAGAAGGCGAGGAGCAGGTGAATCAGTAACACAGCACTTCCAGTAAAACAAAAGCACATCAGGAGCAGGGAGGCTCCCTGAGCATAAGGCTCAGAAGAACTGAGACGGTCCCAGAAAGCAGATTTTCTGAGGTTTCACACACATTGCCCTGAAGAGTGTGACTCCTACCCAGTTCCACTGGATTTAGCAATGTGCTGCAGTACTTCATGCACATGAGAGCCAGAGTATTTGCAATGACTAACCTTGCCGGTTTTGTCTGCTTTTACTCTAAAATATTCAGCTTGTTCAGCAACTTTTTTTTGTTCTGAAGCAATATGCTGTGCCTGTCTTGAAGATTTTTATCATCTTTCAGCTCAGCTCCTCATCAGCTGAGGAGGATTTTTACTGGAGGAGATGGCTTGTGACATCCCACAAACCGGCAATCCCATACGTGTATCTGTCAAGGTGCAGCTTGACAAAGTCCAGCTCTGATCCTGTTTCATCTCACAAAATGGACCTGACAAGAAGAGAAGGGCAAGAGGAGGTTTCTATCCTTTGGCTACTGGCAACCAAAATCCAAAGGCTTATCTGGGGCTTATCAGCCTCCTGACTCTGCACTGGCCACAGATGCAAAGGCCCTGCTGGAGTCACCCCCAGAAACAATTCACCCTCTGCTGGCACTGAAAACAAACCCAGGACAACAATGGGGACAGCTTTGGGTGTTCATAGCAGGACAGGAAAGGGAAGTGAAGTCCAAAAATTAAATGGAGTTTCTACTGGAGTGAAACCACTTTCCTCAAGCATTTCACTGCAAAGCACAGACCTTCACACTTTGAACTCCAACACAGAAAACCACAGCAGCAATTCTTCCCTGTGGACGGCAGAAAGCCATTGCTGGTGGTTGTCTGGGATTAGAGCTGGGGTCTTAGATATCTCTCTTAAAACTACCTACTTATGGTCCAGATTTACATCTAACGGTCTTCAGCAGCAAACTTTTCTGTAAGGTTCAAAAATCATGCATTAAAACACAATAAACTTACTACTTTAAATGTATTCCCAATTGCATCAACTGACTGTTTACTTTCCCCGTCTTAGTTCCCCAGAATGGGCTTAAAACAAGAAGGATCTACCCAGGTTAAAAAGCTCCCACCTTATTGATAAGGGGCCCCCAGCATAAGAAGCCAGGGAGCTCTTGGAGGCCACAAAGATGATGAGAGGGCTGGAGCCTGAGAGAGCTGGGCTGCTCCATCTGGGGAAGGGTCTGGGGAGACTTCAGAGACCCTTGCAGTACTTAGAGGGGTCACAAGAGAGCCAGAGAGGGGCTCTGGGCAAGGGCATGCACACAACAAGGGGGAATGGCTTCAAACTGACAGAAGGCCAGTTTAGATTAGATAGTAAGAAGAAATTCCTCCCTGTGAGGTAAGTGAGGCCCTGGCAGCCCCTTGCCCAGACAGCTGGAAGTGCTCAAGGCCAGGCTGGCCAGGCTCCTAGGGAAGGAGTCCCTGCTCGTGGCAGGGAGCGTGGAACTGGATGATCTTTATCTTTCAACCCAAACCATCCTGGGATTCTGGGATTCCACGTAATTCAGGAATTTGCGAGACATGCTCGACCTTTAGGATGCACTGAACTCGGCTGTGAGCCTGCAGACCACGCACACCCCTCTGCAGCACCCTGAATTCCCCAGCAGCAGCAGATTTTACCAGGCTGACTGGATTAAGTACAGTTCAATTGATTCTTACTCTTGTTAGCTCAATACTTCCACAGGTTTATATGATGGGGGAGAGGGCAAAAACAGGAATTATGGAGAAAGAAGAGAAAGACTTTCCATTTATTGGATTGTTAGCTTACTGTGCAGATAAAATATGCACATTCTGTATTAGGCCTTTGTTGGCATGCATGGAGCACAAAGAACTAAAAAAGCACTAATTACCAGGAGCTAAGATTAGTCTCTCCTGGCCTGTGGTAAATACGAAGATGAGTTTTAATAGCAGAGCAAGGAGATTAAGCAACATGAATTCTGACAAGAGCCATAAGAAAAAGGCGAGTAAATTACCCCTTGTGATCCAGAAATACACAATGAAGAATTCATTATGGCTTCCCCATGAAAAAACCACAGCTTCTTTCTTCATAAAAATTCAGCCTGGGACAAAGATGCACTTATCACATCTACTCTGCATTTGCAAAGAAACTGCACGCTGATCTCCAAAACCCCCGAGTCCTGTGAACTTGTGATCAGGACGGACATTTGTTAAGCGTCAGCACTGCTGCTGAATCAATACCCTCGTGGTGTATTTCTCCTTTCAGCGCCCCAGTTCCACTGACACTGGCTGCTGTGTCACTGCACAAAAATGCCACACAAGAGGAAAGCCCGTGGCCCACCTCTGAACATTTCCCTTCTAAACACTTATTGTTTGAAACGAAAGACCTCCATCAGGCAGAGCTAAGAACAACCATCAATGTGCAAAGGTCTGGGCACAATAGAAAAAGGCACATTTGTTATGTGGCTCTGCCACAGCTCTGGTGTAAGGAATAGGCATACACAAATATATATATAAAATAATTTAGACCCTTAAGAACATCTTGCTTCTAAAAACTGCCATGGATGACGAGGTTCAGCAGTTTTGGAGAGTCTGAGCTGTGCTGGCCTACAAGCAGATGGAAGCAGAGCTGGAAGCAGGCTCAGCAGGCCAGGAGGGAGGGAGAAGCAATGAAGCAGGTTGCAGAAGGAGAATATTCTAATTTTCCAGCAGCGGAAACAGTTTTTAGCATCTTCGCAGATGTTGGCCAATTTACATAGCTCAGGAGAAATACAAGTCAGAAAATAATCTGGAGCCTTTGGAACAGCATTCAGCTCTTGTGTATGGTGCTCATTTCCCTTTGAGTCTGTTCAGTAAAGTTAACAAAG
Organism: Zonotrichia albicollis; assembly: GCF_047830755.1. NCBI lineage: Eukaryota > Metazoa > Chordata > Aves > Passeriformes > Passerellidae > Zonotrichia > Zonotrichia albicollis. Next base: position 56,825,908 of record NC_133824.1, read on the forward strand.
CACTAACAAAGCTGCTTTCCTTTGCCTTTTTGTTTATTGCAGGAATTGCTGGAGTTCAGTAAAATGTGAGCTTCCTTTAACTTAGATTTTGCTTGGTTTATGTGGTAGATGCACTGGCAGGTTTAAGAGAGAATGGGATCCTACTGCAAATTTTTTGTTGGCAAAAATAACTTCTCATAGAGCTCAACAGGGACATAATGGCTAAAGCTGGCAAAAATATTAAATAAAATAAAATAGATTCAGAATGTGTGAGGAGGACGTGGGCAAGGATGCTGGATAGGGCAGGCAGGCAGGAGAAAAGGCCAAGTCCCACTTCCCTAGATTAGAATGGATGACTTTGGAGGGGATGCAAGGTTATAATGAGGAAAGCTGAAGGAGATACACCAAACACACACATAACTGATGGCTGCAACTCAAGGTGATACAGACAAATGTCTTCTAATTCATGCTTATTAACAGGCTAAAGTAATTTGTCTCAAAAAATTCTGTCAATTGGACAGATGTTTTTTTAAAATGGGCCATCATTAACACAGAAGCATATTCAGTATTATTCTCCAAGCATTCAGTGGGGAAGATTTCTTTCATGTGGCTACAAGAAATGAAGGGGATTCAGAATTTTTGCAATCTTTCTGTGGCTTTGCTACCAACTTACAGTGTAAGGCAACAGAAGTTAAATCTTTTCACTCCAGAGCCCCAAAGCAGTTTTCTTGTCTAAGTTAATTTAAAATCCCTGCTGGCTTTGCTGCATTTTCGTTCCCACCAACATGATGTTCCTCCTAGACAGAAAAGCAAAATGCAGCTACTCAAGGCAGAACACTGAGCAACAAGGGAAGATTCAGCCTGAACCTCACCAAAATGTCCATGCCCTCACTAACATTTAAAGCATACACAAAAGGCAATAAACACCTAGTTCAAAAATACTAAAAACCCCGAAATACCAGTCAGCTCCACACAGCCAGCAGGCCAAAAGACAAACTGGCATGGAATGGAAGAAAATCAGTTTGGGATAAGACTGTGTCTTTCTCATAGGAAATATAATTTAAAATATATATATATATATATATTTAAATCAACCGAAACAACTTTTCTCTTCTTTTCAAATATATACTAATGATGCTTTGCTATGTTTTTCCTCCTTAAATAGCATGTCCTTTGCATGCACTCACTGTATTGATTTCCTGCAAGCCACCTCCTTCCTACAGTACATTCCTGCTTTCACTCCTCTCCCCCACATGAAATCTCTGCAAAGACTCGTCACCTGGACGATTCTGAACCTCACAGACTAGAGACACAACTACCTTGGCACAGCTGTCCACTGTGCCTGCCGGACAAGAGGATGCCCATCAGGAATTTGCCAGGCTCAGAATTTCCCCTTCCTCAGCTGCCTTGCAGGTATTTCCGATCAGAATGAAACCACCGAGTTCAAAGCTCTGTGTTAAGAGGCTTTCTGAGGGTTTGCTGAGGTGTGTTTGACACTCACAGGTAACTGTGTGACCTGGCTCCACCTCTGCCCCTCTCCCCAGCCACAACTTTCCACAGCACAGGAGCTGCATTCATTTCCGTACATTAACCAGCACCCTCTGGCCAGCGTTCTGCCCCCATGAAAATTGATTTATTAAAGCTCACCACCAGCAATTCAGTAAAAGAAAGATGTATTTGGGGCACAAAGAGGAGAAGCAAATAAGAGCAGAATAATTCTTCTGCCTCTTCATCACACCTTTCAGAAAAACCCCAGAGCATTCATCACACACAGGACGTGTCCTTCCAGTAACAGCATATTCCTCATACATATGCACACTTATTCCAGACTATAGTTAATTACTTCCCCAGTAAAACTATTGCTGTGCAAATTTAAATAATGTTCATAGCTTAGTGAAATGAAACACATGCATGAAGAATAACTGTATTCTCAAACAAACAGACCAGATGCTAATATTTCTCATTTGTTATGGAGAAGATGGAAAACGCATTGCAAAAAAAAAGAAAAAAAAAAACAAAATAGAGAAAGTGACAGCATTTCTAGATCTCCAAGCCTGAGCAGATGCAGGAAGCCCTGAAACACAACTGGGAGGTATCAGACCACTTTCTTATGATGTATTGAAGGTGATGCCTACACTGCAGTTCATAAAAACAAATTAAACCCAGCCCATTAACTCTTCACTCCTGCAAGTCCCACTGCAAACGCAAATCTGGACAAAGTGGAAGGGAAGCACTTTGTGTGAATCTCAAATTATGTCAGACACTTTTTCCTACAAGTCTCCTTCATCCAGGTGCTCACAATTTCACTGCAGTAAGCACAGCCCACGCTAGAAAGCAGCGATGGTGTTAAATACATGTTCTTGCAGCAACTGCAATAAGGGCTTTAATCACAGAATTCTTCAAGTGATTTATGATTCATTTCTGCATCTCAATCTAAGCACTGAAAAGCTTCAGCCCTCATTTTTCTCAACAAATGTGCAATTTGATGCATACATGAATATTCAGCTGATGAAGTGAACAAAAGCATCTTAGAGAGCACCAGCCTGCAAATGCAGCTCCATTCTGGGAGCCAGGGAGAGGCAGAGAATGACTTTCTCAGTCTGCCATCACTGGGGAGCATGGGCAAGGCTGGAGGTGACACAAGAGCCCTGCCAGGGCCAGCCCAGGGCACAGATAATGCCCCACACACCCAAATTCCACCGCATTAAAAATGGCATCAAATCCCTGTGCCAGCCCCACTCACAGCCCGTGGTTAACCCAGGACTCCTGATGAAAATGTGCATTTTTAGTTAACATCCAGTGACCAGGCAGAAGCAACAACCATCCTGACTTACCCCTGCAAAGCAGGGAGCACTAATGCCACCTCACACATGCTGATGGCAAAAGGACAAATTTAAGCAGGAAAGGCTGTACAAGTATGTCCAAATACAACTCCATATATACTTTCCAATTCCTCCTGAGATGCACAAAAATGGTTTTTAAACAAAAGCCTGACCAGAGACACTGAAATTCTGCATGATGCACAGTTCTACACAATATTTTACACCCAAGAAGCACCTGGCAGACACACAGTGCAGTGCAGGAAAAAGTAGGAAGCAGGCTTTAATTAAAAGGTTTGAGATAAAATTACTCCAGCTGTTGAAACACGGTTTAATTTTATTTCTGTCATGCTGCACTGGATTAAGTAGCTTGGAAGTGCTCACATTACAAGGTTAAAATGCAAACAGCTTGGTCAGGACAGAGAATCTTTGAAGGTGTCAGCCACAAAATTGGGAATAATTTTGTCCTATCAACTTTTCTCCATGTTGTGTCCTTGAGGAATCCCCCAGAACAACACGCACCAATGGGCAAAGCAGGATCACTTTGCTTCATGCTGAAAACCAACAGTCTTCTGAATTCTAAGAGCACCACATGTACCTCAGGAGACAACATAATTGATGGGGTTTGGCTGTCCTTCCACCTGACAAACCTTGGCAGTGCAGCTCCAGGCCACACTCTCTGTCATTGGGACTTCCAAAAGCACCTCAGAGTAGACACAGATAAAAATCCTCCAATACTGTCAGACATTGCAGCAATGCTTTTAGATATGTGTGTAAGGATGTATATGGATTTATAAGGACACATAAGGATGTATCCTTATATATGTATATAAGGATGCACGTACTGCATCCTTAAACATCTCCCATTGGCCAAAATGGAGAGTTTGAGAAAACAGGATTACATTGTATTAGGCTGGTCCAAGACAACCTGCATTACTGTAATGTGGATCTTGTAACAGTTTTGGAATGACCCAGCAATTATTAACAACATTCTTTAATTCTCTATTAACATTCTCCAGATGGCCTAAAAGCCTATTTTTAGAAGCATGAAGGCAGATTTTATTTATTTGAACTCGCTGCTTCTAGATCTACCTTACTCATTCACCACAAATGAAGAAATCTTTGCTAAGGGACGATATGGACATTAAAAAAAAAAAAAAAAGGAAACAAATCAAGCCTGCTCTAAATCCTTGCAGTTATTTAGCTGCCTCACTCTCCATGAGTTCCTTAAATGCTGTAATCACCACTGACCTTCCCTGTCATTTAAGGCTCTTAAACGAGCAGGGAAGGTCAGAGCCAGTAAATTGCAGCACCCTTGACTGAAGCACATTGATCAAGGCCAGTTCAGGGCTTGCTTAGTTTAGCAGATAAAGTGTGGCAGTCAGCACTTCTAAATAAATTATTCCATTTCCAGATAGTGATGTATGATTTTCATAAACATGATGACTCAGCATCTGAAAGAGAGGAAAACAAAGGAAAATCTCAGGAGTTTTATGGGGTGTTATGCCAAAGCATAATTTAGCCTGTCTTTTTATTAGATTAATAATTCCCTAAAGAATAGGATACAAAAATGCCTTGAAACAGCACCAGTAACAATCAGAATGGTTTGGCACAGACCAAAGATACAAGCTGCATGAAAGCACAAGAGACTGAAGTTTGAAGCACTGCTGGGAAAACACAAATGCTCTGTTCAAGTATTTGATGTGATGCTATGTTTAGAAACTATTACAAGATGAAGATCTGAAAAAGGCATTTGAAAACTCACTTTATTTACAAGTAGCAATTTGCTCTTCTTTTGAATAGATGAGCTTCAAGATCAGGTGAATTATGAAAAACAATATTGTGGTTTGTAGTTTTATGAGGTATGTTTTTGTTGGTGTTTCCAGTAAACGTATCTCCTGTTACCTGTCACTGTGTGATAGCACACTCTGCTCTCTGTTATGACAGCCTGACCCCAAGGGATGTCTACCTAAAATTCAACCTTTAAAAAAAAATACATAAAAAACAAAACTTGCTGTATCTTTTGAAAACAGCTGTGTTAGCAGTGACAACCATTCCTGGCTGGGATCAATTTTCTCTACACAGTTTAACAGCTCCTGCCTGGAATTTTTGCTTGAACCAAAGACAAAAAAGGAGGTTTACCTGCCAGGTTTAGCTGCTGTGCTAGCAAAGCCCCAAACATCAAAGTCCAACAGGGTTCATAAATGGGATTAAAGTCAACCAAAGACATGGCTGCAGCCACCCATAGCTGGAGCCACCCGTAGCAGGCACCAGAAATGAGTGTGAAGGCTTCAAAAGCAGCCAAGAAGAAACTGTTGCCTCATTTGGCACCAGAAAACCCAAAGATGAGGCGAACCCAGAGAGAACTGGGCTTGCATTGCCCTGCTGCCCACAGGAGGGCTTGTTCTGATGGGCATTCCCACCACTCCTGCATCCCCTCAGATCCTCCTATCTCCGCAGCCACAATCCAGAGCACGTTGGGGCAGGATGTCCCAGCACCCCTCCGCTGAAGGAAGATGCTGTGCTGGGCAAGGCACACTCGTAAGACTTGACTGATTTTCCCATCAGAGGCACCAATTACGGCATCAGGCACCACAGCCTAACAGGAGGAACAGAAACCAGCTAAGGAAATCAGCTGAGAATTTATTTGCTGAGAATTTAATCTGATAAAAGCCAAAGTACTTTACTCCTTTGTGTCAAACTACTGAAGTTATAGATGAGAAATGTTATTTAAGAACATGGTATACGGAGGTGCCTTGCCCTGACTGCATGCTGCTCATACAGAGATGAATTCAGCAAAAATTGTTTCTTGATTGCTCCGTAAAACCTTAACATCTCTTAATTTTTGTGGCAACTGCTGCCATTTACTCTGCAAAGTCCTGTCCCTTTCTGTGTGTTTGACTTGATCATCTAAAAGAAACTGCAACTTTTACACTCAGGTGAAGGGCAATAATGCAGAGAGAGAATTTAATTATTTAATGTGTTTCATATTGAACTGGGGACACTCACACTGATCCTCCTATGCCTAGTGCTGTATTTATTCCTTCCCACCATTTGATAAATGGTTTCATTTATCAAAATTTCCAAAGCTTACTGCACTTGCAGTAATACATAACCAATAACAGAAGGTTAACTTTAGGAAAAGAATAAGAAAAAGTACATCTTGCCTAGGGCCAGATAAGTTTCACACCAACACTGTGCAACACCACCAAGTCTGAAGAAGAGTGTGTTCCACTGATGCCTCAGGTTTTAGCTTTTATATTTTTTAGATTCTGTGCTGCTTTAGTGTGTGGGTCTGGGCCTCACACTATGGGACGGTGAGCTCTGTGCACAGAGCAGGGAGAGGAAACAGTTCCTGCTCCAGCTGGGCACCAAGGAAAATGATCCAAATCTCAGCCCCAAGAGCACAAACAGCAGCAAAATGGAGAGAGAAAAACAAGCAGGATGGGACTGCACGGGCTGGAGCTGTAACTGGACAATGAACTGCAAGATGCAAATGGAGCAGAACTGATCACAGTGACAGACCCCATGACCTGTGGTCCATTTTTCTGTGACCATTTTGGGTTCACCTGGGGTGGGCTCTTGTGCTTATCTATTAGAGCCTCCTAATCAATCCCAGCGTTATTCCTTAGTTCTGTGCAGCCCTGCTCTCAGCCAGCCTGCACAGGGCACCCCACGCTCTCTGGGCCTCACTCCACCCGCTCTTCTGGAACACAGAGGCCTCAAGAAATGCTGCCAGGCCTTACCTGTGTGCCAGGCAGGAAGGGCAAACCCTGCCCCTGCACTGCCAGGTGGGCACTCCTGCGATGGCCAGGGGTGCCCACAGGGACAAAGGGAGCACTGTCCTCCCTCTGAGGAAGAGAGGGGACCACGATTCAGGAATGCGCTTTGGCACAGGCCCACTTTTAACTAAATCCTCAAACACCAATTCAGTCAAGAGGAAGCAAAAGGTGCAGATGTGCTTCACCAAGCATGGGTAATATTTCCTTTCCAAAGGTCAAGTTTGGACCTTTTCATGCTTTTTAGCTCCACTGATACCAAATGTTTTTTTCAGGCAATTGCACTTAATAATTTCATACAGTGAAGGGCTGGATTACAAACTTGGCATTTCTGCCAACTTCTGCAAGGTGCCCTTGCTCTTGTAACTGCAGATGTCATATTTCAGATACAGTAAAGAGGAAAAAATAGTGCTAATAATTAAGAAAAATATCACTAAACCATTACATTTGAAGATTCACTGTCATTTGACAGGACATTTTTCAGCAGATTATTAAAATCTAAGGGATTTACCAGACACTTGAGGTGAAGACTTTTTCTCACACCAAGTCTTAGGAATGGGAAGAAACCTAAAAATCACACCCAGAAATTTACAAAATAGTGAAATTTTGGTTGCAGTATTTGATAGTGAGGTTTGCTTTTTATAAAAATCCATTTAATTCAAATCCAGAGGCAAACCATCAACGTTGAAGTTTCTCAATGCCAGGGTTCTTCAGACACAAGTTTTGATCACTGTCTTTTGTCAGACATGGAACTTACACACTAAAAGATGACAATTTTCAAGAAAATCTGACCAGACATTAAGCACCCTAAATGGATTTTGCCTACAAGTCATAATTTAGAAAAAATAGATCAAATATGACAAGCAGTAAAAACTCTGTTTAAAACTATCCAGGTCTCTTCAACTCATAGAGAAAAACACAATGTAGTTTTCCACTTGGAGAGGTCAAAGCTTCACTCATCCTCATGACTGTCACTGTTCTGAAGACTAAATATAAGAGCTGCTACAGCTTCCCACCTAGCAAATGATGGGCTTCAGATCATCTCCACCCCTTAAAAAAAGTTCTGATTTACCAAAAGCCACAAAATAGTCCTGTTCAGAGCCAAAACCAGCTCAGCATCCCCACGAGGAGCTCGAACCTGCAGCAGCCCATCCCTTCACACAGATGACTGAGCACCAAGGAGTGGGCAGTGCAGACCGGGCGGAGCTGCCGCTCTCTCCTTATCAGCACCTTGTGCGTGGATGCCCCAGCACTGCAGATAAGCCTCGGGGAACACCAAGATAAGAAAACAGCACTCTTCCTCCCTAGAAAAACTGCTGTCATCCTGACCAGAGAACACAAAAAGTTCTCCATGTACACAAGAATATAAAATTTTAAAAGGGGTACAGAATTGAAAACTCACAAAACTCAACAAACAGATCTGGGTATTTACATCTGTATATATACACCCAGTGCATATGTATCTTGGAACAGATTTATAAATGTTTCCACTGGGTGCTGCTTGTAAAATTTCAAGGTTTGGAAAAGTGCCCTGGCTGCTACGTCACTGCCTCTGCTGCCAGGGTAAGAAGGGGGTTAATAAAATAAGCATTAGCAGGAGAGCACAGTGTGAACAACAGGTGTGGTAGAAAGAGGCTGCCCTCAGGTTTAATGCAACCTCAAAAGGAAATGAGTGGGGAAGAGGAGAAAAGAGGAAAGGAGCAGCAGGTGGCTCGAAAAATGGTGCATTCAGACTAATGACAACTTTTCACAACAAAGATACCACAACCAGAAACAGAGATGCTGAAAGCCCAACTTACATTTTACAGAACACCTGCTATGAAAGATGCTCTTCCAGCACAATTAAGATAAATTTTTAGAAGTCAATTTTTAACTAAAAGACCATAAAACTCACAAGGTCTAAAACCTGGGTAAGGCTTATTCTGCGTTTTGATTTTTGTCACATTTATCCTCACAAGTGTTTTCAAAAGTGAGCTGTGTGAGTGGCTGTGCAGATGCAGGAGGCAGCACTGGAGGTTGCCTCCATTTCAGGAAGGATTATGGCTGTGGAGGGACCAGCAGCCCCTCTTTAGCCCCCCATATAACCCCATTTGGCATTGTCTTTCCCCAAAAACATTAGAAACCACAGTTTCCAAGCTTCCAAACTTGCCAAGTTTCCACACTGTGTGCAGCGCTGCAAAGTGCTCTGCCTGTGCTGGGTGGAAGTTGCAGCAGCCCCTGATTCTCACCTGGGCAATGAAGTTAAAAAAGGCTTTAAGAAATGATTGGCAGGGGCTTATTCCTGCAAATAAGAGAAAGCTCCAGTTCCTGTCATAAGTACAGTAAAGCTTCATCTTCCATTCATCCCAAATGTGTTAAAAAACATTTTTGTCCTCAGCTACACAAGCAAATTGTGACACAGTGTATTGAGGACCAGGCAGTTATTACAAAAATGATCCTTAATTCAAATGGACAAGAGATAGAAAAGTCTTTAAAGCTTCTAAATTGTTTATGATAAATAACTATGTGCCTGTACAAGTTCATTTCATTAAAAAAAAATTGGACGAATGAGCAGAGTTGCACAAGAAAGCAAACATCATCCAACAAAGTACAGAGGCCTATCAGAAAATTTTCCTTTGCTTTTCTACACCCACTCATGTGCAATTAACTTTATTTTCTTTTTAAGTGAGGAGAAAACAGCCGCAGAGATAGCATTAATCTTTGCTTGACTAATTCCAGATCCATAGATGACCTCTGTGCACACTTGCAGTTAAAACTAGCACACCAATTGCACTGGAGAAGCATTAACACAGTAATTTTACAGAGATTTATACACCAAAGTAAAACCAGAGGAAAACCATTGGAAAAAGGACACCTATAAAACAAAGTCGCTTCACTGTGTCTGCAGTATGAGAGGATGCACACCCCCACCACAGACACGGGACATTAAAGCCTATTTCATGCAGTGACAATGTGCATTTGTGGAGCACTGTAAAGTCAGAGAGCTGATGGCTCAAATCTGGAGGAACAGGCACACCTGCACCACAGCAGTTTGCACATACATGGGTCACTGCCAGCCCTCAGTGTCCTGCAGAACATGAGAGCTCAAAGGGGCCACGTTAAACCAGCAGCTACACCTTTAATTCTGTATTCTCCCATCAGCTGGGCCAGCACCAGCATCACCCACACAACATTCCTGTTTCCTCAGCCCCTTGCTCCTGCCCTGTGGGATTTCCCCCATCACACACAGAGGCAGGTGGCAAATGAGGGTGGCTAACAGCTGAGGAAAGACCCAAACACAAAACCCAGCAATTTCTCTTAGATTACTGTTACCTTGTGCCAGTTCCTCATCCCATGTCAATGCTCAGCTGCAGATCCCCTCAATGCTGGCAGAGTGGAGGAGGCAACAGGAATGTAAACAGGCTGCCAGGGAAGGTGGGACTGCTTCTCTTGGCAACACCAGCTTACGCCAGTTAAGAGCAACTATTATTTAAGGCAATAATAATTGCAAGATAAAGTATCTTTTGAGATATGTTCGTTTGGTTTTCTACTTTCGTTTTAGCCAAAAAGAATAGAAAAGTCAAATTTTAGTAAAAAAAAAAAAAATAACCCATTGGAATCCAACAAGTTACTATAAAATCAAATGTTGCTCTTTCAGTCATCACCATCAGTGTCCCATGCAGCTTCCTTGGCAGGATACCTTCAGGAAGAACAGCCAGTCTTTCCAGGTGCTTTTTAAGCTGCAGGAGTTGCTCCAATACTGAAAGGGACCCTCCACATCACAGGAAGCACAGAGCCACAGGTCAGGGCTGTTACCTGCAACTGCAGGAAAGGACTCTTCCGGCATCAGTGGCAGGAACCAATGCCAGCCTGATCCTGGATGGGACTACAAAACAGATTAACAAGGTTCTTTATGTTCTCTGTGTCTCACGCACATTTACTCTGGGTGCTGCAACACCACATCACTGCTAACTGATAGCTGCCTACCTCCAGCAGGAACAGTTCCCTTTGGAAGTAAAGAAATTAATGTTTTCACAGGCCAAAAATTCTTACAATTCTCCTCAGGAACACAATTCTTTACAGAGTCACTTTAAAAGGCAGGCATCAGTCTGAAAAAGGATTCACTCGGCTTTCTGACACTGACATTTGCCATGCAGGAGCCATTCCCTGCAGCCACACAGACCGGAGGCGGTCATGGTGTCTCCAGCTGCCCACAGACACGGGCACACGGGCTGGCCTGCCCCAGCAGGGCACAAACTCATGCTGAGCACCACACAGGGATCTGCTTCCTCACACTGATGGAGCTGCCTGAGATGGCACTGACTGGGACGTGAAGCCACCATCTAGTCTCGATCACAATCGAGAGTGACATTGGTGACTTCAAAAAACCCCAAATTCCAGAGGACACGAATGGAACACAGGGCACCCCCAACACGGGGAATTATTGACATCTGACTCCATGAACAAGAACAGTATCCACCAAAATATTCCCACTCCCAGTTGCTTTTCTTGCAAAGTCTTCCTAGGATTCTAGCTCTCAGAGGTGACAAGTTATTTGTGCAGGGTAACAAACGTTTCTCACTAATAAAGAGGCAAATACTCATCTCTTGCAGTGACAATATTGCATACCAGTGAGCCACAGTCACAAAAAACCAAGAAGCATTTGGGTTGGGCAGACCTTGGATCTTCTGTGACCTTATCAAACTCCACCATCAGCAAATCCTTGAGAACAACACAGGTCTGACACAAGTGCACCAGCCTAAGGCCAAGAACCCAGCAGGGTTTTAGCAAAACACTTGTGTACAGCAAGGCATCAGCTCTCACATGAAATACACACCCCTGTCCCGGCAGGAGGACAGTGGGCACTCCTATAAAAATATAGGAGCAAAATGATAAAAAATTTGTGAAAAAATTACTGAATCCTTCAAGAAATTGTCTGCCTCCACAAATGCTACTACCTGCAGAGCAAACATATTTTCCATGTTTTTGTGATGCCAGTGCCTCACCCGAACATTCTGTGACTAATGGGCATCTGGAAACTCATGTGCTGTGTATCCAGAATGCACAGATACAGCACAGCACGTGGAGAGGTCTGATAACTGCAGCAACTCCAGTGTTTACCTTTCAGCTCGCTTTTAAAACCATTTCAGTCTTCCATTAGATAATTACAGGTTTCATATTCTCACTTTCAAGGTTTATTTTCAAAACACTTCTGTCACTAAAGCAATTTCTAAGTTATCTACTTGCCAAAGGCAATTTAGGGACTTTCACATGACAGCAGTGAAGCTTAGGAAGTATTCCTTTCTTGCATACAAAATAGTGGTATTTAACTACTTTTTCCTCTCAATATTGTAAAAATAAGCATGTAAATCAACTGCTATTTTAGAACTGGTGAGAAAGTGCCTTACTATTGTAACGATGTTCACCTAAAGTACACTCAAGGTAAATGAGAGATTTTGCACGTTCACTACGAGGGTGAAAACATCCATGATGCTGACAAAAGCAGATAACAAGGTGCAGTGCTATTAGAAACAACGTTTAGATTGAACAAATGTATCAGAGACACAGGACAAAATGCTGCGATTTTATTCTTGATGCCAAGATGTTTAAGGAGCAACACTGAGATATTTGGTTAGCTTTTCCCCCCTCTCATCCTTTATCATAAAATACCAGAAATTTTAAGTCCTATACTCTTTTTTTCCTAGAAACCTTAACAGAAACCCTCCCCAAAAAGCCTTGAGAGAATTGATTACAAACTGAGCTGCCTTCATAGTCATCCAACCTTTCAGTAAATTGTTCTTCAGATGCGAATATTAAATAGGAGAAAATCCCTCAATTAAAACAGATATGTAAATAAAGACCTTATCAACTCTGAGATAACTTCTGGGGTTTTTTTTTAAATAGAAGATGAATGTTACATTAGGATTCGGGTACTAACAAATAGAAAACTTGCTAAAACCCATTTTCAGATAAGGATGAGGTTGAACATTTCTTGTTAAAAGGACAGGAATATTCCAGATCAACAACTGGTTTTAAAAATAAATCCCAGGATATTTCTAAAGACATGTTTAGGTTGATCAGTTCTGTCTAACCCACGATAAATCAAATGCAGACCTGTTGGGGTCTGTGTGTTCACAGTATGTGCTCATATGGGCTCAGAATCAACAGGCTGACATCTGCTCCACCAGGGAAACACCAGAATGGGCAGCTCATGGCTTTGGTGGGGGATTTGAGCTCCACCAGGGAAACACCAGAATGGGCAGCTCATGGCTTTGGTGAGGGATTTGAACTCCACCAGGGAAACACCAGAATGGGCAGCTCATGGCTTTGGTGGGGGACTCAGAGCCAGGGAGCTTGTATGAATGTCTGAGCCCACCCCAAGAACATCACATTAGACAAGTCCAACAACCATCAGCTAAAATCCCCAGTCTGGCAGAGCAGGACAGCTCTACCTCGCAACTATTGGAAAATTTCACATTTTTGGCCTCTTTTGCATTTCTAATCTGGAAAGCAATTCTCCAAACCAGTTTAATCCAGGTGCTGGCTGCCTCTTGGGTGGGATGAAGACCAAGTACTTAGGAAAAGTGTCCGATAGACAGCTGAGAAGTCATTCCCTGCTCCACCTCCAAGTCTGAAAGAAAAGTTACTTCTGGGGAGACAATGCAGCCTGAGCAGAGAGGCAGGGGATGGAGGCTGCTCCCAACACAGGCATGGCCAGGAAAGGAGCAGAAAGCCTGAGCAGGGTCTTCTCGAGCTCTGGCCGGTCTCACTGCAGGCAGGCCCTCTGTGCACAGGTCACAGGGCAGCTGAGCACCCGTGAAAAGCAGGGAAGGTGGGAAAGCTGCTGGAACTTCCATCCGCTGGGATGGCCTGGCAGCCCCTCTGGCAGCCCTGCTGGGCAGCAATGGCCACAGCGCACACCCTCCCTAACCCTGAGCCCCAGGGGCACAGGGGTGGCACAGAAAGCTCTGCCCAGCACCAGGCTGGCACCGAGGAGCACAGACGCAGGTGAGCACTGCTGTGTGTCCCCTCCCAACCCGCGGCGCCAACCGCACCTGCAGCAGGAACCTGCTCTGCACCGCACAGCTCCAGCCGACAGCAAATGGTGAACCACATTGGCTGTACTCTTGGCTGATATCTGTTTCTCTTGGTTCAATCATTTTGTTCAATGTTTCTTTTTGTTCAGCTGTTCTTCAGTCTAAACTTTTCCACATACTACACTAAAAACAAAATCCCAATTTTGTTCTTTTTATAACGGGCATCAAACTTCTTTTTGCTGCCTTGGTTTTAAAAAGCCATGAAGTTATTAGTTTTTGAGGTGATGCAAAACCAAACATGCTGCTCTGGAAAAGCCTGTAATTAAGCAGGCTGTAATAATTTTTCACTATCTGGCTCCTTTTCAAAGCGCACGTCATTCTTTTGTTCTTCCTGCAGTATATTCTCATGGCAGCAGCAACCATGCTGATCCTAGGCATTAATTACTGTTTAGGAGAATGGAAAGGAGGAGGGCAAAGAGAATGGAGAGAGCAAAGAAAACAACACTACACATTTCCACAAAAAACCTCATGGTGATATTTGAAAAAGCAGCTTACAAACACCTACCTACACAGTGCTTGTTTGGAGATTTATCTGCTCCTTTTAAAGAACCTAACCTTGTAACGATGATCTTTAGTTGCTCAGTCTAAAGAACATATTGGCATCAAAATCTATTTTTAGTTATGAAAAAAAAAAGCCAAAAAAAGAAGAAGAAAAAATCATGGCTAAATCAATATGCATATTTATTTATGGAACCCATTTGCCTGGGTTATTTTGAAAATGCCCTAGAGAGGTCTGCTATTAATCTAAATTAAGATCTATTTCTACATGAGAGAGAATAATTAGAATTAGCCTGGGTATTAATGAGTTTCCAATGCCTCTCCAGGTGCAAGTGACAATTTTTAGACATGTAATGACAAGGTATTTAATTCACACACACAAGGGGAGCCACAGACTCCTACCATGATCTTGTAACCATGAGCTGCATGCTAGAGGTATTCACATGAAGAAGCTGGAATCTGTGGAGTTGGGGGTTTTTAAGCATATTAATAGTTCAGTAATTATTAGTGCAGAACAGTAATTACTCAATCACTCACTAAGTCTGTTTCGAAAGATCCCCACAGCAGCCAATGTTTCCTACTCTACTCCACCCTCAGAATTGCTATTTAACTTGTATTGAGCAATATCTCTTTGAGGTGAGGGTTGGAATCAGGCCTGGGAAAAAATTATTATTTGAAGAACATAAAAATTTGATGTGTTTGGCACTGAAAAGAGTACAGACTGATCCCAGGCCCCACAGGGTGGGATTTATGCTATCACTGTTTGTGTTCCATATTCAGCTGATGCTCAGAGCCACATCTGCCTGAGCCAGCTGCAGTTCAAAGCTGAGAGCCTTGGCTTACCATCTCAGGTACAATAATGTGCTGATGCTGCTATATATGTGTTCTAAATTGGATATGCCTCACACTCAACCAGCTCAGAGCAGGTGCAAAACAAGCCAAAGGTTATCTCTGAAAAATCAATACACAACTAAGTTATTTATACAGATGGCTATAAAGAAGATTTGGTGACCTTTTCAGTGGAGAAGAACTGAAATTTTAGTGACGATATGAAATTACCACGTTTGAGCACAGCCTTTAGGTCTCCAAACTATACAAAAACATAGTACAATGTTAATAAAATAAATAAATAAATAATAAAAAATAACATATGCAGTTATTATATACATGTCTCCATGCTATGGTTATGTAACTTGACTGTATTGAGAGAAACCACTGGCACAAGAAGAAACTGAGGAATCGAGAGTACCAGGAGAAAGATCTGAAGGAAATATCATCCAAAATTCTTTCCCATCTCCAGCTGCTTTTCAAGGGACAGTATAATCCAGAATCTGGATTGAAAAAGAAACACAGATGCTGCATAATGTCTGTGTATAAACACTTCAGAATTTGCTCCTGCATGCAGTATCCCAAATAGCATCCCAAGCCCCAGATACTGTACGCACACCCGTACAAAAGCACAGACGGGTGTGACCACAGGCTGCCTTTAAACTGAGCCAAACAGAAGCTCTGTGCTCTCTTGTAGAGCCTGGCTGGTTCCTGTCTCGACTTTCGCCCACCCTGGGCTTTAGCAGAAGCATGTGCGAGCTCTTGGTGCTCTTGAACTCTGACACCCCTTGGTCTTGCCAGGCTCCCTCATTTCATCCTCAGGAAATTTAATCAGGTTTGTGGATAGCACCAGAGTAACGCAGCTTGCAAGGCAGGTGACAAGGGCTGTGAATTTTTCCCTACAGTTTTTATATCTATAGATCTCAGTACTTTTCATCTGAAATAGATTCTAACACAACATCCCCACAGCATAAAGCACCACTTGATTTACAAGCTGTATTCCTGTGATGAGACATCCATCAAGGAAAAAAATGACATATTTTCTAGGATCAACAGAACAGTTAATAAGAGCATAAATTACAAAAACATTCATCTAAGCAAGCTAATCTATCATGCTAATCTTGAAGCATTAAGTGTAAAATACAACACTTAAGAGGCCAAGAATGTCAGACATGCACACTGATAATCGTTTGAACCAGTCTTGCTGTGCCAGATCCAACTCTGCCAGTTTTCCATCAACCATAAAACACAGATAGAAACTTAAATAATTATGGCATGCAGAAAACATCATATTATTTGTGTGCTGATAGAATATATATTAGCATAGGAATGGGTTTGAGGGGATAAAACTTTATGATGAAAAGAATTCAAATTCAAAACAATTCGTATCTGCTCCAGACTTCTAAATCACTTGCAGCTGGTAAACACTGTTACCAGCAGTACAAAGTTACCATAAGGCTTTGTTCTGAGGTACTAAAACCTGCTGCTGTGAGAGAACACATAACCACGGTGATCCAAGAAAACAGACTTTGGAAAACAAAGGAAAAGTCAACATTTTCTTTCACAAGGTACAAAATCCCAGAAAATATATTATGTAGCCCAACACTGTGAAAGAAACTAATTTTTTGTAAATGGTTTTTAGTTTCCAGTCTTCTTCTACAAAGGATACAACTTCTCAACCCACTTCCCCCTCGACTGGGATGGGAAACTCTGTTCGTGCCTGAGGAAACTCTAGGCCAGGGCAGTGCTCTCAGTCAGTCACAGCTCCCAGCATTTGCTGGCCATTTAGGGTGTGAGTCATACCCAGACTCTTATCAAATAGGGGTGTGAATCAGCACTTCAAGGAAAGACACAAGGAACATCATTTTAATTATTATTTACTGAAAATTACACTTTCTCATAGATAAAATGGCATGACAAAAGCCAAACAACCTCCAACAAAATGCTGTTACTGGAATATCTCTGAAGTCACTGCTGATGAGAAAAAGGTTGCTATTCCCCTAAAAGTGGAGTCACTGTCTTAGTCACCAACCTTGGGCAGACCCAAGGGGCCAGACAACTGCATTCAGGTTAAAGACCAATCCAAACCCCTTTGTGTGTTAAGATTTGATCCTGCAAGTCAAAATTTCATTTGCATTTCTTGCAGTGCAAGTTATTAACACTGGAACAGCTTATCAGGAACCTGGTAATTACTCCTCTTCTCCATGTGGCTGAAAGAAGCCTCCAAGGGCTCAGTGTGATGATTTTTATTTTTTTCATGCAGGAGGAACAATGAAAGGAGGGCAATGCTGCTATACTGGGGGAGATACAAGCAAGAAAGCTCTGTGTTTCAGTGACTGACTTTTTCCAATTTTTGAGGAAGAAAATATAGAGGGGAATGAGAGTTCATAAGATGTAATAACTTGTTTTTAACTATACTTCTACCTAAAACAATACTGGAGACTTGTGAAACAGCACTGGAGTATCCAACTCATCTGTGGGTCCTGTGTCTCTACATCCCTTTTTTGTCATCCTGGATTGTTCACATACATGATATATGAGAATGCTGCCTCATTTTAGCCATATGCTCTATTAAAACAGACAAACACACACACACACCCCTCCCCAGAAAAGCAACAACCACATGATCTTAACTCTTGTTCCTGTGATTGCTTCCTTGGTAGCACAGGTTCAGCTCCAACAGACACCCACAAGTCACACACACTTAAAGCACCACAGCTCCCCTCAGTGAAGCAGTGTGCAGACTGGAGGTGTCCTTTAAACTTAGAATCACAGAATGGTTTGGATTGAAAGGCACCCCCACAGATCATTCTTTCCAGCCCCCCTGCCACGGCAGGGACACCTTCCACTATCCCAGCTTGCCCAGAGCCCCATCCAAACCCCCTGAACGCTCCCAGGGATGGGGCATGCACAGCTTTTCTGGGCAACCCGTGCCAGGACCTCACCACCCTCACAGAGAGGAATTTATTGCAAACGTCCAAGCTAACCCTGCCCTCTGTCAGTTTGGAGCCATTCCCCCTTGTCTGTCACTGCACAGCCCTGTCCCAAGCCCCTCTCCAGCTCCTTTGGGTGCTGGAGGGCTGCTGGATCCTGTTCCTCTGGGTGAGTTTCGTGGGTGCACAGCAGACAAGAACAGGTCAAACACCTCTGGGCTGCTCACCAAAGCCCACGATGCAAAGTGGGAAGCAGTTCCCAGGGATTATTTCTATTTCAAGGGACTCTGTGAGGTGAGGCTCCTCGCAGACACAAACCCTCATTGCAGACAAACTGAGCCAAGGAACGCGTGAGCATGGCCAGAGGCTGCTGAGCCTCAGCATCGGCAGGGGAACTGCTCCATCAGGAAAAGTCAAACGGAGGCTTAACAAAATGAGATCTGCTACCAGTCAATAGTTGGGAAATTATTCAAACTGTTGGTGCAGAGGAAATGAAAGGCTTTGTGGTCTTCTGATTCAAACATTTTACTACCTTGGGTACATGCAAGTATAACACAAAAAGGAATGGAAATGAAAAAAGAAGCTTCATTTTATAACTCCAGCCCTTACAATAGCAAATTGAACTGCATTCTCCTCAGGTTTATTTCATCATAATTTGATTTTTAAGAGGAAGAAACTAAGTATTGCTCATGACAGAAACACTCATATCACAACTGAATGTTTACTCTGAAAGGACTGTGCACATAAAACACTTTCTTGACAGACTTTGCTCTTCAACTCTTATACATCACATAACATTCACCAGTAAACAAAAAATAATTAAATATTATAATAAAATTATTTTCAGAGAGCAAAATTAACTTCACCTCAAAGTTTCCAGAAGACCTTGAATTTTGTACATTGTGTACAGAGAAAGCCAAATGAAATTAATCAGCTTTGCACATTCTTTGAAGATGACTTAAACTGAAAGGACCATACCACAACTGTTATTTTACAACTTTAAGTATTACAGATACTCTCGATTTTAAAAAAATTGGTTTTTATTTAGGCTTTTCCCCCCTTTAATAGACACAAGACTATACATACCTGCCTAGTGAAACAGGAATATTTCATACCAAAAGGACTGCTGGGGGGTGGATGTGGTTTTAGTGGTGGACCTATTACTGCTGGGTCCATGGGTGGACTTTCTGACCTGACTCCATGACCCATGACTTTACTTGTCTCTAAGGAATGCTTACATATTTATATTTAAATTCATAAAGAAATAGTGATGGAGACTCACAGCTATGCTAATTGAAGAATAATTCCCTCTTTCTGTCATTTCTGACTTTAAAAGCAGAGAGGGCAGAAGACTCTTTATAAAATCCCTTATGGCTTATCATAAAACACATTTTGTGAGGTCTGAAAAGCTCAGAAATTCATGCATTTTCATGTCTGAAGAATAAACAAGTGGAAAATGCAGTAATGAATCAAGACATGTAAGTGAATTATCTCAAAGGTCACTGTATTTATGGTGCTCATTATACATTAATAAAATATGCTTAATGAACATCCTTCCAATTATGACTGCATCATGTCCCACAGCAAAAGCAGCAATCACAAATGTGTGAATAGAATTAAGCCTCCCCACAACTTCACAAATTAAGCTTGAGTGTGAATATTGTATCAGAGCCAGATCAGGGCATTTAGTACTGCACAAGTACACTTAATTCAACATTACAAAATACTAAATGGGTAGATTGTATCTATAGGCCTTAACTCAGACCTATTAACTTATCCTTTCTGAAATCATTAGTAAAATGTGGCATTAATAAATGTCTCAATGCCTTTGCAAACAATAAATGACTCATGATGCTTGCTATCAATTATAACAATGAAGAATACTCTGAATGTGTCATTTTCTTTTAACTTAATATCTGCAAAATTGATTTAGAAATCTATGTAGCCCATTAGGCAAGACAAAGAAATAAAAACAGGGGAAAAAGATGTTTTTATCCCTTCTTCCCGCACTCCACCTGGGAAAAGCCGAGTTTAAGAATTTGCTAATTCAGATCGTGCAGAACTTCCTCAGTGTTTAACAGGTATTTATCACGTGTGATATTTCTATTCAAGTCATCTATGAAGAGATTAAGGGAGGTTCATGCTAAAACTATGCAAGTGAAACAAGCACAAGTGTTTGCTTAATGGGAAAGGACCTAAAATCCAGAGGAAGTTTCAGCTTAACACAAATACAAAAGAACTGCACAGGAAATCTTTCCTTTAATTGAGACTGGAGTTAAATAATTTAACTACGAAAAGAATCTTATTTCTCAGGTCACGTGGTTTAATTATTAAAATTTCACAGTGAAGAGAAATAAATTAATAAATTTGCCTTCATTTAAATAGAAAATAGCTGTTTCTTTAAAGAAAACCCACTATACTTGCTATAGCTTTTTAAAATTGGATGTCATATAGTAAAAATATCTGGTCTAATCCCATAATTTTCTTCTACAAGACAAAGTATTATATACTACAGCCCCAGAAAAAAGTTCTCAATACACATGAAATTTGTTCAAATCACATTTTCTTAAATGAAAAAAGTTAGCTTCAAATAATTTTAAAAATAGCCATACTCTTTATCACTAGGTCTGTTACCTCTTTGAAAGAATACTTAATAAAACTAAACACTTAGTTAAAAATAAAATGACACGGACTCGTTTGAATGCTGCACTAACAATTGCAAAAAATAAAACATTCACTGCCTGAACACCAGTTCATTCTTCTTTTGTTCCCCAACAATGCTGAGCAACCAACTATAAATTAGGTTAAGAAAACTGCATACAAGCTTTGTCAGGGATGTCCATTTATGAATCAAAACTAAAGGAAACAGGCTGAACTCTGAGGGAGCTCAAAGGCAATTTAATTGCGTGTACAAATCCTCTAATCCCAAGGACATGTAATTAGCCCCTTCCAAGCCTGCACCTCGCTGCTGTCAGAGGAACGCAGGAATGCCTGCTAATTCCAGCCACGGCTAAGGGAGCCTGTCAGCTGAAAGAAAATAGCAGATAATTAGGTGTCTGCAAAAACAACGCACTGCATGCAAGACATCGGAGCACTTGCAGAGGCCGCTCTGCTCGGGGCTGCTCCTGGGGCACAGCGCGGTGCCATGGCCCCGGGCCGGGGCGGCCAGGGAGCCCCAGCAGGGCACAGCAGGGCTGGGCACCGGCTCTGCTCAGCCTGGACAGCACCCAGGGCACCCTCAGCACGGGCTGCAGCCGCCCTGGGCGGGCAGGGCAGGGCAGGCACGGATCTCTGCTCTGCCACAGCAGCAGGGGCCCAGGGAGCGGCCTGCAGCCGTGTCAGCTCTGGGCTGGCTGTCAGGAAAAGGCTCTTCACCCAGAGGCCGGCTGGGCACCGGAACAGGCTCCCCATGGCAGCGGCCACAGCACCAAGCCTGGCACAGCTCACTAAGGGTGTGGAAAACACTCTCAAGCACCTGGTGTTACTCTGGGAATACGCTTTGCGGGGCCAGCACCTGGACTCACAGCCCCTGTGGGTCCTTTCCAGCTTGTTCTGTGGTTCTGTGACTCTGACACGCACCCATCGTCCTGCTGAGCTCTACGCAAGCCCGTCCCATCTCCTGGCCTCCTCCTGTCATGCCCGGCACGGTAAACACACGATGCATCTATGGTTGACTCACACTTTTTTTGTTTTCACGTTTTAGGAGTAGAATAACACATATAGGCATTGTTTGGCTCAACCCATCAGCAAGGAAGCAGACTAGGGCAGGCAGCCACAGGCAGTGGGCAAGCACTGCAGGGGTGGTGGCCGTGTCAGTGCCCTGTCATTTACTCACACCCACATCCCACAGTAACACAAAAAAGCACAACTGTGGCTGCCACTCAGCTGAAGCTCCCCAGCTAAGCTGAGACAGCCCCAGAAGTTGAAAGACAGAGCAAGTTAAAATCCGACAGATAAGGTTCCTTCAGCCTGGAGCATCACTTACAGACAGACACTGCTGTCTGTGTGCCACAGCCTTTCTACAGTGACAGGACCACGGAACTACAGGTAGCATTAGCAGCTAATTACACATCTCCTTACGCTTTAATTAGAGATATGCAAATACACCAGACCTGACCGCTGCTACATGAAAAGCAGAAAGTGCTGTTTGAACTATGAAGTGCTGCAAAAAATCTCCAGGCAGGATGTGCTGGAAACACGATATTGATATTGCTATGGTATCAATACAATGATCGATAAATGAAACGAGATGGAACATTTTTTTAATGACTTATTCTTTTCTTCCCATCCATGTATATTCTAAGTAGTACCCTGGTCCCGCTTCCATTATCTGGCAGAACACTCAACTGGAAAACAAGTGCACATTTTATGACCCCCCTAACCTGGCTCTACCCCAAAAGGCAACCAGCCCAATCCAACAGGAGACCTGCCTGGGATATCAGCAAGCAGCAAATACTTCCCAAAGCACTTCCTCCTGTTCCATGTGCTGCCTTCACATGCACAGTCCTGCCCCCCTCCACACTCAGCACTCCCATTAATGGTAAAGGCATTTGTTATTTGGTGTTGATTGATTAACCCTAATGGAAATACTTATACATATTGTGAGAAGAACACATACCAAAGCTTTAAAAAAAAAAGATAGAGCAAGGTCCCCTCAGGACACTATGATGGGAAACAGACTAAGAAACCTAGTTTGGAAACAAATACACTGATGGCAACCAGGAACTTTTAACAAGTTGTTGGCCTAGATTCTCTAGTTGACATTTTTCTTTTTAAAATGTACCTGGGATTAAACACTGCTAAACATATTGCCAAATCAAACCAATTAAAAGTGCTGAAAACATAATTTGTAATTTTGTATTACAGTACATTTGTATTAGTCCTCTGTTGTTCACTTTGGTCTGGTAAGAAATCTTAGGAATCTCTACCCCATAACTTTAATGCTTCCTTTACATGGATTTTGCTTGAAATTCACAAGGTTGAAATAATTCATAACAACGTGACCCAAGTTACTATTCTATACCTACTCACTTCAAAATTAACATATGATCCAGAAGCAGAATTGTCACTAATTTGATCTTCCACAACTCACTGCTAATGAACAAAGGCAAAGAAGCCTGTCAGTGTTCATGCTGTAGCTAAATAACAAAATCACCCTCTGGTAGAAAGGCAGCAAACAGGATGCACAACATCCTGCACAACATGCAAGACAATTTTCGCTTACAAATCAGAAATTTGGTCTTGAACTACAAAACTTTGGGTCTTAGCAATGCTAAATCATAAATTATTATTTTGGGCACTGGCAGACATTTTTCTACTGAACACTGATATTGTTTTCTGTAGTGTTTCCTGCAGTGCTAAAAAGTCAAGAACACCTGATGTACCCTTTACAAGGGGATTTCCTATTTATCCATGACAAGTTTTTAATAGCAAGAGACAACTAGCAAAGCTCATCCACAGAGCTGCTCTTTCACCCCTCTGCTGTGATCCACACTGATTTTCTAAAAACTGAAAAAACTCACTGCCAGAAAGACAAACTGGATCAATCACTGCACAGACCTTCCTGTTGACACAAACATGTCACTGGAAAATTCCAATTATCACAGCTGCACATCTCTGCAGCAAATACATTATCCATTCAAACCTGATTTTGGTTAAACCATCCCTGCTGATGGCTTTGAATTGAATACACAAGCACAGCACAAATTCCAAACCAAGCTTTTTCACAGCGAATGCAGAGAGCAGAACACGAGGCAGCGGTGGCTTTGAAGTCCCCAGCAGCAGCAAGGCTCAGGCTCCCTGCTGGCCCCGTCCCGAGCTGTGGCTGGAATGAGCCCTTGCACAAGCCGGCAGTGTCGCAACCCCTGGGTCCTCTCCCACTGACAGGGTTTGCTTTGGCTCCAGGGCCTGCTGGCTGTGCCACTCACCTGCGAGCAGGGCGGCAACACCACCCCAAACCAGGCAGAACCCCAGATCTGTGTTGTTTCCCAAGGCTGGGGAAAAGAAGAGGCTAATGAAACCCTATCCTGAATACTGCACCCAAATGCTCTGGGACCACTCAAGCAGGTGTGTGTTAGCACCTCACCCTGTGAGGATGGGAGACAAAACAGGTACTCTGGCACTGAGAATAAACACCTGAACCACTGGAGTAGTGATGGAAATCTCCAACCTCTCATTTTTCATGGGAAACGGTGATTGCACCATCATTTGTTCAGATTTCCACACTGGAATTAAGGCAATTTATTTTAATAAAGATAAGTCTTGTTTTCTCTTTCTTTCACCCCTTGCCCTTCCCCACTTGACAGAGCAGATTTTACAAAGCCTCCTTTAATTGACAACCCATGGCAGAAATTGCATCAGCTTTCTTCCAAACAAGTATCATTTGGTTTTCATCCTCTAGATGAAAGACACATGCTAGTGCAAATCAGTGATAAAGCTGTAAGCCAGCCTCCCTAAATTACAAGTACTGGCACAGACCTTTAGAGTGAGATTAATGCAGAAATAAAAAGGAATAGTAAGATTCCCCACAGTTTTGTTAATTAATTTGATTCTAACCACCCTTTAGCTCAGCTAAAGTTTCATGGTGGGACAAGGAGAGCAACCACTGTGAATGGCAGGATGCATGTGGGGAGTAGATTTGTAACTTTAATAGCTCCCCTTAGTAACACTTCCAGGTCAAATATGAGATACAGAGAATCCTTTGTGGTATGAAACACACACTCATCTAGATGACAAAGCACTCGGGTATCAGTAAAAAGATAAAAACACAAGCAAAGCTTTTAGTCGCTTGACAACTGAAATCCCACTGATATCCCAAGGTTAGTCAAGCTGAACAAGGGGCAGATCCCCAGCTGCAGCTTAAACAACAGCACTACAAAATCAGCCTTGTAGGTGCAATTTGGTGTTCAAGGCAATGAGGAGATCCAAAATTCTTGGTACAGATAGAAGCTCCTTCAGGGGCTGGTTCAAGTTTGTCTTAGAAGAGAGAACTTTCCCCTGACATAAATCACAGCAAATGACAATTACAGCAGTGTTAATTTTACAAGTATTAATCCTTCAAAGCCATAATCCTATTGCAACCAAATATATCCAAGGACAATGTCAATGCCTGGTTTTCTTACACATTAAAAAAAAAAGGCACCAAATGCTACTGAGCCCAAAGATAGAAAATGATACCTTGACATACCCAGTGAAGAGTTACTTTCAGGTAACCATCTTTATTTCATTAAATCAAGTCAGACACTGTACACTATTATATCTAGAAGAATAGAAGATAAAATTAGTAAGTGAAACCCATTGTTAGAGATTCGATTTTAAAAAAGGCACAAAATGCATGAGACAACGCTGTGTTCCAAGATAAAGGTGAGTAGTAAGAGTATGGCATAACTCAACACAATTCTTTGTGGGAACAGATCAGGCTGAACACTGAGAACAGAGGAACCACAATAACATCACACCAGCTCCTTTGGTTAATGATGCTGTATTTCCTAAGTTCACATCCAATTACAAATTAAGGTAGCAATGTAATGGGAGTTGCAATTTAAGTTTTGTTTTAGAGTGGTTATCCTCACAGCATCATCACTACACCACCAACTGAACAACGTTTTGCTGAATAATAAGATTCTCAGTAAGGTTAACATATTTTAGACATCTAATTTGTAATTTTTCTCAAGAGCAAATTAATCTGCAGACAAATTATTTCAAATGACCTTCAAATACAACCACAGTCAAATTAACTTTTGTCAGATTCCCAACTCCATTCCCAGCTCCTGTGATCTCCCTCGGACTCATGCCTTCGAGTTTGGAAATCCATTTTTCACACATTTTTCACTAAATACCAAACACAATGCATCTTACAGATTCAAGGAAGTTACCAGGCAAGTTCTGAAAAGCATTGGCCTCAAACCCAAGACTAGCTAAAAACACGACAGAGGTTGGGTTTCTAACTCAACAATTTTAGGACTCAAATTACATACACTTCTTCATTCTCTTCAAGGCAATCCTTGACAACAAAGCACCCAAAAAATTTGCTTCTGTCTTAAGGAAGCTTATCAGTTAGCATTTCCCTGGGTCAACTTCTGTGTGTTTAAGGAGGTCAAGAGTATTTTTAATGTTACATTTAATTTTTTTAATACAATGTGTAAAACAAATGACCCAGTGACAGAGATAAAGAGTGAAACATCCTTACTCCAATTTAATGCTAGCAAGTCCTACAGCCAATGCACGTCAATGTCGCGCATATCAATGTAAAGCCCTAACAAAGTGAGGGTGTTTAAGAGATTAAAAAGTGCTTATAGATTTTTCTTCCCTTTACAAAATAGTTTGACATATGATACACATTCTTCTAAATCTGTATCAGTATCTGTTCTGCTACTACTTAATGTATTGAGTTTACATAAAATCTGGGGAAAAGGATGGCATTTTCTGGAAAAAGCTTTCACAATTCAGACAAGCACTCACTCCAGCAATGTACAGAGACACCTGTGTAATTTCCTCCTCCATAACCCTCTTAAATGTCTAGCTATTATAAATTCAGTAAACCTCAGTAAAAAGAAAGAAAAGCTCCCTGGGAATCTTGAGCAAAAAAACCCCAAAAAGGTATGAAGTGAAACAATGACCTTTCTAATTGTGCAAAGCCCTGCAAAATGATTGAAAATATTAATACTAACATACATAACAGACCATAACAAAGAGCACATAAAGAAGCACGTATTGGCTTCGCTGGTCAGAGCATGGTGCTGGTAACACCAAGGTCACGGCCTTGCTGCCAGCACGGATCATCCACTGAAGAGCTGGACTCGATGGCCCTTGGGGGTCCTTTCCAGCCTGGAATATCCTGTGATATCAGGATCACATGTTTGCTAGAACAACAGGAACCCTGGTTTCCATGCTCCTGTGTAGGGGGGAGATTCTTCAGTCCCCACTTGTTTACAGTGATTTTTTTTTTAAAACAAAATATCCGAATCTTTAAACACAGTAATGACAGGGTCCCATGCCACACCTTTCACTCCTGCCCTGCAAGAGTATCTAGATAAGAGGCACTGTCACTCTAAAACAACTAGGGGGAATATACCTGACAATCAACAATGAGCATACAGGTGATTGCACAACCAGCCAAACTGGAAAACAGACTGTCTCTGCTTTTTGATTCCTGGAATATATTTAACATTCATGGAATATATTTAACATTCATAAAATTTAGGGTTTTTTTCTGGGGTTATTTTTTTCTTTTCTTTTTCTCCCCCCTCCCTCACTGTTTCCTCTCTGAAGCCACGGCCCGGCTGATATGGGAGCTGTTTCATTGGAAGCAGGCGAGAACAGAAAAGGTTTCTGCAGCCCGCACCTACCGCACCCCAGCACGCGTTCCAGCTCCCAGCAGCGCCACCAGAACTATTGACCCAAGGAAATGGCTGTGATAAGGGGACAGAAATAGCCCGAAATGATGGCGAGCATGTTGACGATAGACAC
The DNA here is from genome assembly GCF_047830755.1 of Zonotrichia albicollis. Taxonomy (NCBI): domain Eukaryota; kingdom Metazoa; phylum Chordata; class Aves; order Passeriformes; family Passerellidae; genus Zonotrichia; species Zonotrichia albicollis. Next base: position 56,853,288 of record NC_133824.1, read on the forward strand.
GCTGAGCAGAGAGGAAACGGAGCTGTGAGGAGCAGGGAGCGCGGGGCGGGCAGCGGGAGGCACGGCGCGCCCCTTCCCCTGCAGCTCCGTGGGGAAATATCACCACGAGCACCATATCCCCTCCAGAGAGCTCCTCCAGCACACAGGGCGCCGCCAGGACAGAGCTCTGCCATCCCCTCCGCTCCCAGAACCTGAACGTCAAAATCAGCTGCGTGCACAGGTGCCCCTGCGATGGGGCAGCCCCAGAGAGTCACCAGGAGCCCTGGGCATTGCCAGTAACACCCACTCGTGGGTCTGACAGCTTATGAGGAAGGACATCAGTGCTGCTTAAACTGGTTGGGTTGGCATTCGTGGCCTCTGAGCAGGGGAAGGGACAAAACCAAAACAAAGCCATCCAGGTCCCCACAGCACAAAGAGAGAAATGGGTGCTTGCCTCATCTGAAATGAAATACCTTATTTTGCCTATTAAATGGTATCCATGCTCGTATCGGGCAATCAAAACATGAGCTGCAGGAGCTGGTCCAACTGCTCAAGTCAGTGAACACCGCACTGAATTCACAAAGGCTTGTATGGTATCTGTAGTGGCTGGGTCCGTCAGTGATATGAAGTGCAGAAAGGCAGTAACTGGGAAATGGAGAGCTGGACACTTGACATTTTAATACGAGAAGCCACGTTTAGACAGTGCATGCGGCAGGTAAGGGGATATGCTGCTACCATTTCTCCTTTAAAGTGAGAAGAAAATACTAGAACATAACCTAAATTATTTACATCACAATTTTAATTTTGGCAGAAAGAGCATTCTGTTGTGCTGCTGTTGCTCTTCCTTTAATCCCTAAAAGCAACTGCACAACAGATAGTTTTAGAATAGATTTTTTTTGAGCACACATGTGTAATTACAAACAGCAAAAATGATTGCAATTTTTATTTGCAGTCATTTGAAGTAGTAAAAATTATTTTGGGAAACACTGTGTCTCTCCTGCTACACAGAGACCATGCAAAAGTTTAGACGTTAGATGAATATCATCTTCAGGAATTTATGAATAGTAGCTGTATTTTAAACAGCTACTACACATGCTATTATAATTTCAAAGTGAATTCCCTGTAATTTTTGCAAGATGTGGCAGAATTTTAATTACAACTTCTAAGGGATTGATTTGTCCATCACAACATGTAGGTAATTTGTCTCCCTCCCATTTCAGAAAAATGAGCTCTGAGGCATTCAAGTGTGGGAGCTCCACATCCTACTGAGGGTAGGTAGCTCTGCCATACAATCTCCCCTTAAAAGGCAGGAAATGAAAGGACATTTCACATGCAGTTAAATATATATAAATATATATTTTTAATATGTATATACATGCACACACACACACTGTTTACCACCATTAAAACACTTCATCTATTGTCTGGCATGATACATTGTATGGGGAGACTGTCCAGATGAAAAAGAGTTGCTTTCCTAAGCAGAAGTTTATATTGTATAAACATTTCCATATAAAGAACGTACATGGAATTTCCAATGTCTTATTCTAAATGAAGACTGCCCTCAGCCACTGCCTTAACAATGCCCTAATAATTCTGCTGGGCTCAGCTAAAAACAGAGAAGTCCATGTTCTGTCTGTATGTCAGATGTGCTGGGAAATGCAAGGCCAACAAAAAGAGAGGGAAAATTCAAGATTCTGGACAATGGAGCACACTGTTACCGGTAAGCTGTCACAGCTCTGATACCTGGCAATGTCCTCACCAGGTGATTGTTCATACACATATGAGTATGAAACTCAGGCCAGGAGCACTGGATCCACAGTAAAGAACCAAGAATTCTAGGAAAAGCCTTCAACATGTGCAGTTAGTCTGTCCCAGAAGCAATGTGTCACCTTATCAGATAATAATGAGGATTTGAGAAATAATAAAGTACATTCTCAAATCTATGCTTTTTTTATTTGAGAATTACATTCTCAAATCTTACCCCTTTAAATAAAATAAAGCAAAAATTACAAAGACCATTTCAGCTGCTTTAATGCATTTATAAGTGCAATAGAAACCGGGCTGCCACTTCATCAGCATCAAAGTCCAAATTAGATCAAGGAGTGTGGAGGTAATAACGGCAGCAACAGATCCCCTTCCTACTCCTTTCATGGTTAAGTGAAGTTTGCTCCTTTTTTATTTTCTAAGTATGGTTAGGCGCCTCAAGCATGCCTGTTAGGATGGAAAAAGCGTGCAAACCCCAGACCTAGGACCCTGCCAAAAGTCTCTTTAGACAGTCAAGGCAGCCAGAAGTATGCTGAGAGCTTGCCAGAGCCATATTGGGTGGCTAAAATTAAATAAACAGTTAATAAAAAGATTTTGAATCAACCTAAATAAATACAAACTTATAGCTTAACTGCCTTATGTGCTTTATAAAAGAGGATCCAAGACAGCACCAAAGCCTTTGAAATGCTTTGACACCCACAAGTTCTGGACAGCAGATTTAAACAGAGGAGTACTTGCTATTATCTCTTTCATAAAACAAGGCTTACATTTGGAATAAAAAATAACCACTGACTGCTCTGACAGGGATTTCTCTTCTTTAAAACACATACTCGCTCTGCCCCCTGTTGTCAGCAAATGACGCCTCAGTGCTAGCAGCAAGAGGCCAACAGCAGGTCCTCAGCACCAGAAATACCCAGAATTAGCTAAAACAAAAGGCAGCATGCCCCAGAAGTATTTTAGGAATACATTTCTGCACAGTGAAAAATGGCCCTAAATCATCATTTGCGTGCTTGAGGCAGTTTGTTTTCTCTGCTTGGTATTTTATTGTTTTTGGAAAAATATTACCATGAACACCAAGCGTACACAACTGGCTGGTTGTGTTTTTCGGATATTAAAAAATAATGCTTGAGGAAATAAAAGCTGAGTTTCATGAAGATTCAGAAGCCTTTTATTTTACTTTACCTCTGAATCCTTACACTGAATAAAGACCAGTGCTCTGAGGTCAGCCATTTAGCTGCAAGGTGACTTTACAGCCCAGTTTCCATAGGCAAAACGAGAACACTGATTTGTCACCGATGCTTTTCACATCACAAAATCATGCAAGCTCACTGTGCCCAACCTGCAGCGAGGAGACCAAAACCAGATCTGCACCAGGAGATCTCAGGCAGCTCCCCAGACCTCTCTCACCTGGAGAGCTTCTGAGCTTCTCAGACCTTCCCTGGTACCTGGGAAAATGGGGAAAAGTGAGGGGGAAAGAGCTTTGGGGGACCAAACGTGATCCACCAGAAAAGGAATAACCAAGATCTTAGATCATGGCATTCCTAGTGAACATGTAGCTATCCCTTCAAAAATAAAGGCTGATAAAACAAACTCACCAGCAACAGAAATACACATTTCCTACCTCCAAGTACAGTTAACAATAATATTTGCACTCCTGTGTCCTTCTTGGAATAAAATTGTTTAACTAGGCAGAAGGAATGGCTTAGTGGGCTAATCTCAAATGAAATACTCCTTAAATCCACAGGTTTAAATGCCAGTGGGGTCACTCACTTTTCTCCTTTCCAGGACAGGACAGATGAATGTAGCTCAGGGATAGCTGTGGCTTCCAGGGGGTGCAAATGGAAAGAGAGACTTTTCAAGGCCCACCAGAGCAACTGGAAATCAGTTACACCTATCCTAAAAATCAATGTTTGTCTGTTGCCCCAGAATTCATTTTCCAGTTGTGGTTCTTTTCCCCTCAAGTACCACTCCTTCCCTTAGAAAGCAAGTTATTTACCTTCAGTACTCAGGCTTCATTTTCTACAAACACTTCTAAATTTTGCTGATCTGTTATTTTAAAGCCACTTGAGTTGCTCACTTGAAATCCAGACCAGGACTAGTACCGTTATACATTTATTTACAAGCACCCTCACTAGCTGCACTTTGGCAGTGATTTTGATCAACCCTATTTTGTGAAACTGTACCTAGCAAAAAAGAATAAATAACACAATATTGAAACCATAGAAAAAAACCAAAATGAAATCACACTGGAAAAGTTAGTGATATCTGCTTTCTATTCATTTACAGTTATCTGCTTTTAAACACCTCTTTGTGCATCTCAATATTTCCTCATGGGAAAACAGGAGAACTCTAAAGCATCATCAAGAAATACATAATGCTTTTGCCTGTTGTATTAAAGTGTCCATAAATATCAAAACAATAGATTCAATAGCAGTTTTGGTATTTATTTCTCCATCCCTCAGGAGAATGTGGCCATTGGCACCCTCTAGCTCCCTGACCAGAAAGCAGAGTGGAGATGGATATAAATTAATGTGCGAGCCCACTGTTTGAGTAAAAGCTAAGGATTTTCTCTCCTTTATACATTTTTAGCTAATACACTCTTTTGAAGTGCTTATTTAGAAAACATCCACAGTGTAACAGGCAAGAGCTTTTCTATAATCCTGCTCTGTCATGCAGTCAATTTGTCTGGTTTAAAACACATGTAGAGCAAACTGTGTTTAATACATCAGTCTTTCTGTGTAAACCTAATTTTTGGAAGCTACTGCAGAAGATGAGGACAGTTCATGCAGGGGGATGATGTAGTAGATATTCTTGATTACATGCAATCCTTAACTTTAATTGCAAAATATCTGAATTGCCTTAAAATCTGCATTATGGATCTGGCAAAATAAACATTGCACAGGTCTTTGTCTGGCTTTTCCTCGTCTGGACTTGCACTACAAACTCAAATTACACCCCCAAGCAGGGAATCAGAAAGGGACACCTCTAATTTTGCTGCTGTAAACCAATTAGTTGGCCACATTTGTAGAGAAAAAAAGTTTTAAAACTGGATGGCTGGTTGCTATATGGCTTCTCATATTTTGTCTTATAAACACTATCACAACCACTTCTTTAACTTAGTTTAACACAACTCTGCTAAAATACACAAATCAGGACTTTAACAAGAAATCTGTTTCTTCAGCGGCTAAAGCCAAAAGTTCCTTTTCTGCTGTTTAACCTCTCGTGCAGGCTTGGACAACCACACCATCCCCACAGGGGTGTCCAGAGCTCCTGTTTCCTTCAGGGCAGCAGTGAGGGTGGCTCCATTCCCCCCAGAAGGGAATCCCTGGAGCTGTAATGGGTGCACACACCTGGTTTCATTAGCAGCTCACCAGCTCACCACACAATCCTGAGTGCTCTGGATGGGAGGGAGCTCAGAGCTCATCTCACTCTGCCATGGGCAGGGACCCTTCCATGATGCCAGGTTACCCAGAGCCCTGTCCAGCCTGGCTTTGAACATTTCCAGGGATGCAGGGGCAGCCCCAGCTGCTCTGGGCACCTGTGCCAGGGCCTCACCCGCTCACAGGAACAATTCCTTCCCAATGTCTGGCACAAACCTGCCCTCTAGGGACAGGGCTTCACTCCAATTCACCAGAGCAAAGCACAGCACACCTTCCAGCCTCCAGCACAGGGAACACACAGCAACCATAATGCAAAATAGCACAAAAGTTTTGGAGAAAGAAAGAAACTAAAATAAAAACTGACTTTATTGCTGGTTCAAAAGCTACCACATTTTGTGACTTAAGGGTACCACAAGTCCAAGACACATTACAATCATTTCAGAAGCCTAAAATGCAATATTTCCTGTCTAAAGCTTTGTTTCTGATTAGAAGCAGTTTAACCCAATATATGTATGTATTTACTTGCTCAAAATCTTTCCTCAATGTTTCATCTATATTTTGATACTCTTATTTAAATTTTCTAGCATTAGCTAGCCTGGTGGGCCCTTCAACTTCATTTCTGATCCACTTAAAGAAGTAAAACTGGGCTCAGGGTGTGTTTTTGTTCCAGCAGCTGCCCAAGGCAGAGGGAGAGTCAAACCCAGCTTGCCATGTGCTGCAGAGAAACCTTTCAGCACATTGTAATTTCCCAACTGCAATTTTCTAAAGTATTTACCAAATCAACTCAGCAGAATAGCTTTATATGGGATTCCCAACAGATATACACAGCCAGGACTCCGATGTTGCCTTTCCCCTGCCACGCTATTTGCTTGTCATTAACTCCTGTCCTGGGAATAACACAGCAGCAGAGGAGGAAATGATGCCTCGTTATTATCCCTGCCCACAGCAGGGGCCAGAAACATTCGTGCTGCTCTCAGCAAATGCTGTCTCAGCCCTGCAGAGACAAGGGCTCATCCCAAAGAGGCATCACCAGCCACGTCTGCATGGACCACTGCAAAGACTGAGACAAGCCTACAGACATGGGGCCAGATGTACAAAAACACAACACAGCAGTTTGGAGAAATTATCACGGTGTTCTGAAGAGACACTGGTTTAATGAGCTGGTTAAAATATCCTCTTAGGGGATCAACTAAAACTAAACACAAACAACATCCTTCAGAGAACAGGAAAAAAAAAAGTTTATTTCAGGAAAGCCCTGAATCCTTCCCTTCTTCTATGTGAAAGCAAGTTTTAAGATGGAACACCATAAATCAGCTGGGCTGGCTACAGGCATCAGTTTTGTACTGCTTGCTTGGCCGTTTTCCCTCCAGTAATTCAGGAGGGGGAAAAAGAAAAAATAACCAAAACCAAACCCAAAGTTCAATAGCAATCCTTAAATACCAAACCAGGCTGGATTTAGTTGCCAAGGTCTGTTCCTTGGGTTTGACTTCAAAAGGTGATTTCTGGTTACAAGTGTGTGATTCAGCCACCTCTGGAAAAGAATCACCTGCAAGAGATGAGGGCACCATCCACATCCTGAAGGAAAAACCTCTTTGCCATGAACAGGCGTTCTTCAAGCCTTTGGCTATTCTCCTCCCTGTAACCTCTCTTCAGTTTTAAATGGCCTCTGTTGGCCCCAGCAATGAGTTTAACCCAACTTTTCACATTAAAAAACCTCAAGTCTGCTCACACAAGGACTTAGCAGACAGGTAGGACCTCAGGATGGGACAGTCACAGAATTACGGGATGGTTTGGCTTGGAAGAACTTCCAGAGGTCATCCCAACAGCAGCACATCTTCAGCTGGATCAGGTTGCTCAGTGTCTCCAGGATGGGGAATCCACCACCACCGCCCTGAGCAAGCTGGGCCAGTGTTTTACCACCCCCAGTGTATGACCATGACCACGGCAAGATAATGGCAGCCCAGAGCCATTTCCAACCAGCTCTTTGCTCCCAACACTTCACTGGCCACGCAGGCTCTGCACAGCCACTCCTCTGAGCTGGTCTGGCGTCACAGACATCCTTTATGGAAAATCCTTTCCTTAGGATTTTTCCTCCTGAGAAGCTGAGAGGCCTCAGGAACACAATGTAAACATTGATTATCTGCTGCTGTGGAATGCAACAGGTGCATCTATGATTGGGCTCATGTGATTGTTTCTAATTAATGGCCAATCACAGTCATCTGGCTCGGACTCTCTGTCTGAGACACAAACCTTGGTTATCATTCCTTCTTATTCTATTCTTAGTTAGCCTTCTGATGAAATCCTTTCTTCTTTTCTTTTAGTATAGTTTTAATATAATAAATCATAAAATAATCAATCAGCCTTCTAAAACATGGAGTCAGATCCTCATCTCTTCCCTCATCCTGGGACCCCTGTGAGCACAGTCACACTCTGGGTATGTATAAATTTTCACAGGACTTTTAACTCCAGCATTACACAACACCTTTCAATCCAAAGCCACATTAAAAACTCACTGCTGACTGCTGTTCCAAGTCAACATCTACACATTCCAGTTAAAACACAAATATCCAGGTTTAACCTGCAATTATGAACTTGGAAGTCATCTCCGAGGCACCAACAGTGCTCTTTTCTGCCTGCTCCTTTTCAGCGAGTTAGTTTAATGTATTTTTAAAAGCTCAGCATACTTAAACACAGCAGAATAACGTGGCTAATTTGGGACAGACTCGTGCAAGTGGATTAGAGCAAAGTACACGTGTTATTAGCGTTGATGTGGAGCCCTGCAAACGATCAGTGTCTCAGGGCTGGCAGAACCCAGCAGAGGGCAGGCTCTGCCCTGCTAACCAGAATCCAGCGAGGATGGCTGCTGCCATTCCCATGGAAATTCCCTCACCTGATGGGCCCACCTCGACAGGCACTGGGCAAAGAATTACAATTTAACATTTCCTTCCACGGCTCAATCCCCACTGCAGCTACATTCCAGCCGATTTACAGGACGAACTGCTCAGCTCAGACCTGCTTCAATGGGCTTGTCAGTCAAACCAAGCTAGAGCCACAAAGTTACCTGACTCAGCTGGGATATACAGGCAAATTATACATCCAAATGTTAATTATAAGCACGTTCACCACATATCCTTCCCATTGAGAGTTCTGGGGGCAGGATGAAGGATAAACTAAACGTCCCTGCCCGGTAACCTTTAGCAAGAAGGGATTATTTGTGCCCTGTGCCATCACAGTTAAAACATCTTTATTCAGTAACTTATGTATTTTATAAGGAAAGACACTCTCCAATTAGAGACCCATAGGATGTGCATGGGTGAGGGCAAAGAGAATTAATACTTCAAGAGTATCCACCTCTCCTCACAGTCATCTTTAAGGGTCTCTAAGGAGGTCTTCTCAATATTTTAGCAATGTTTTGTATGCTATTACTCATACCACAACATGAGGACAGGAGCTACACCAACAAGGCAACTCTACCCTGCTTGTTCAAGGCACCTGTGTCACACCTTCCCTCTGATACAGAGTTCACCAGGCTCTGCCTTATCAACCCATCTGCAAATCAAACATCCCAAGAACAGTGCTATTGTGAAAAAATATCCTGTAAAAAATGCAAAGGTATTTTACAAATCCACTGGATGAAAACTGCCAGTCTAGATGCTTCCTCTTCGGGTGCCTGGGTTAGCATTTCTTTTGTAACTTAAAACAGATTTGTAACTACTCGGAAAAAAATTTTGTTAACGTGCTTTAGTATTAGGACACAAATTCTACTAAGTAAATTCCATTTGAAATTAATAAAAAGTGTGAAGTATCTGCAAATACCTGCAGAATTACAGAAGCACAGCCCTGACCAGGGCCAGGGGAAAGCGACAGGCTGTGCCCCAGCAGACGAGTCGGAACAGCCTGAGCTCTGCACGGGAAGCCTGGGGAAGCGCGCCAGGACAGTCACAGGAATTACTCTGAGCTAACAAACTTCTCAGTTCCAAAACTGAGAATACAACCACCCCATGGAGGTGGGGGAGCCTCTGGGCTATGCTGCACTGGAAGCACAGAGAGCTGAGCCAACCTTCCTGGGCACATTTGCTCCTGAATCAGAGTTTTGGAAGAAGCAGCAGCTCTAATTTGAGATTACGCCTTTTAGCTGGGATGTACTGCTGACTCCTTTGTAACCACCCTTGTGACAGCCAGAACGACAGAGATTCTGTGCGAGCACCTACAAGAGTGATAGGGGAGGGGAAAAAGCCTCCCCTCCCCTTTCTTAGAGATTAACCAGTAAACTGTGATACTTTTAAACTAAAACCAGCCTTCATGTGCATTATCAAGTGTTAACAGCTACCTAGAAAGTCTATAAATTTCTAAGAACCCTACAGGATGAAATAATTCAGTTAGCACTGTCACTGTTCCCCTGTAAAATATAAAAATATATATATACAGTGAACGCTGCTGTTGGTTGCAGCTGTGTCTCATACACACGAGAGATTTCTCAGGGGTTTTATGGCAAATGAGCAAGCTGAGGATTCTGCCAAAGGTTGTATTTATCACTTTTGGGTGGTTGGACAGAGACCTGTCTCCAGATTACCTCATGGTTGCTCACGGATCACAGCGAGCCTGTGTGTCAATAAAAGGCATCAGCATCTAAACCAGCCGGCAAGTGTGAAACATCAACGTGTCCGTCCCCCACTGCTCTCCTGCTAATTCTGAAAGGGGAGACGCCAGACAACATTTCAATCAATTTTCAGAGGTTTAAGTAAGAACAAAAATATTAGGAACGCTAAGCTATCAACAGCTACAAAGTACAAATTCTCACTGCCACAAGCTCCTCTCACACATTGCATCCATCCGTTTGTACCTTTTTGTCGTGCCCTGTGGCAAAAACAAAAGCCACCAAAAGCCACCAAGCTGGGGAAGCCTGGCGGTCGCCGCCTGTGCCTCCCTGGCACCTGCACCCCAGCAGGACTGCCCCGGCTCCCCCAGCAGCACCACTCACAATTTACCAGCTGCCAGAGACAAAGGAAACACTCTGGGGACACCACCTTGGCACTGCCGAGATTTCACCAGGGAAATGCCCTAACATGGAGCTTATGAATTTGGTACACAGCAAAGAGTGGGAATTCAAAATTGGGCATAGACACAACCTTTTAATTGGCAGTATGGATCAGAAGAAGAGAAATGAGCAGCCAGACCTGAAACAAATACACACTTAAAAGTGCAGCCTGTCACAGCTGTCAGGATAAAATAAATTTACAGGTTATACTTCTTTGAAGCAAATTGCTGTAATATAATTTACTACTTTGAACCGCCTTAGTACTGGGAATTTAAAATAATCTCAACAAGCATATTGCCTTGTGGTTGTTATTTTGACAGAAAGTCTGCTATATTATTATTTATAACCAATTAGAGCACTAATTACTGTTTTTACTGCTTTACTAAGTTCTGGAAAATACTGGTTAAAGGAAAGAGAACAAGCTATGGAGATTGAAGCAGTAGGTTTGATCATTTAATTAGGCTGGCTATGAGGGTCTCAGAAACTGTCAGAGATGACAGACCTGGGAAAGGGAAAATGTGACATCTCAGCTGCTACGGGAAACCACAGACAACACAAATGTTTGGTTTTTAATTAATGGGTTTGGGAGACTGCTACAGGCTACAAGCTGCAGATTCCATCAGATCTGCTGCACTGAGTTGGACTCAACTACTGCGTGCACGAGAGGCCATCAAGGAAACCTGGAGGAACTGGCTTTGCTGCAGCAGATGGCCCCACTTCGCTCAGAGCAGGGAGAGATGTCCACACATGGTGTCAGGGCTGGCACCCTCGAGCCAGGCACCTTGAGGACACAGCTATGAACAACTGTAAGGAACCTCTTACATCTCTATATTCACATGGGCATACCAGCAAATCCTCCAAGAAAATTAAATTATCCTCTAACCTCTCAAGCAATCAGATCATCCAGCTCTTGCAGATGAGAAGTATTTTGTCAGTAAGCAGTTTTCCATGGATTGCTGCAGAACAGCAGCGTTGTGTGAAACTGGCAGACAACCAAGCTATAGATTCAGCATGATTTTATTTGATAACGCCAAAATCAGCCCCCAGCATGTGAGCACGTAATACCCTGTAAATTTCCTGTTCATTGGAGGCGTGAATGGCAACAGATATCCCTTCAGATTCCTTCCTGAAAGGTCTTGCAAGAGGCTGGTCAGCTTTCTGAAACAGCCCGTTGTGGGGGACAGAGTCAGCACAGGACTGCATCGAGGTCTTCCTCACAACACTCTCAAAGCAGGGAATACCTGCCCTTCAGGATTTCAAAGGATTTAGTACCTAAAAACGGTCCTGCAATAAAACATTCAGGGCTTCAAGTGAAGCTGCCCTTGGCAGAAGGGGTACCAAGCCCTTGTCCAGCCAAGTGACTCGTGCCAGACACACATCACCGCCAGTCTTTGGGCACACATTCCTGCACAAGGGTTGGGGTTGGAAGGCACCTTTGGAGGTCACCTTGTCCAAGCCCTTCGGAGTGAGGGACTAAGATCAGGCTGCTCAGGGCCCGGACCAGCCTAACCGTGAATGTTTCCAGGGATGGGGCATCCCCCACCTCTCTGGCTGGTATTTTGCCATCCTCATTGCAAAAGAACATTCTTGTACCTAGTCTGATTTACCCTCTTTCAATTTAAAAAAATATTACCTCTTGTTCTCTCACTGCAGGCCCCATTCAAAAGTCTGTCCCATCTTTCTTACAAGCCCCCTTAAAGCACTGAAAGGCTGCAATAAGTTCTGCTCTCCTTCTGCAGGTGACCAACCCCAACCTCTCAATCTGTCCTCACACAAGAGATCATCCCTCTGGCCTGAATTTCTTGTTCCTGAAGAGTGGCTCTAAGGAACCAGATAGAGCTCTCTCTGGGAGGTTTTAAACAGGTTACTCCTCTCCTGGCTAGCAGAGCACTGGGCCAAGAGAATGGTCTTGGCATTGAATATTTGAGGTCATTAAATAGTCATTTTTTAAAAAGATGCACCGTACTTTTAATTGAGTCTGTCTTCAACAGCTTCCCGGTAACTTGAAAAATTGACACTACCAATATAAATTAGTCTGGTAGCATCAGCAGCCTGGTTTTGTTCTTTATACACAATGGATCTATGTTTATTGTTCTACAGGTAATTACTATCAGAATGGTTATTAATACTACAGGAACCACTACAAAATTAGTCAGTGATTGTTTCTGTGTGCATCTGCTCTTCCACAAGATGTATTGGTTTTGCATTAAACTAGCTGCAGAGAAGTAAAATGGAATAGAAGCTGCACAGGGAACTCCTTGGCAGGAGATAAGCACAGGAGCTAATATTGATTGCATCGGTTTTCCAAAGCACATGAGCATCAATGAATGCAGCTGACCTTGAGAGCCTGCAGGAGTCACAGCAAGGAGTCACTCCAGGCACGAGACTGGGTAAGGGCTGTGTGCTCAGCAAAAGGCCTGGGCAATTTTACAATTATATTTTTTACCTTGTAGCACACCGTAAATGGCAAAGCTTTGCGTCTGTGCTAACAGTTGGACTCTGTGACCTCAGAGGTATTTTCCAACCTGAAGGGCTCTGTGATTCTATGATTCAAGACAAAAGCAATAATTCCTCCTAGTTTTACTCACAGGGGTTTCCATTTCAATGACTGAATGCTGCTTCATGCTATTAGGAGTACATTAAGAGAGAATGCCTGTAAAGGGATAGATTCCTGTTTACTGCCTTTTGAAGGCTATTTCTTTGCATTTCCTGAAATTATTGCAAGAGGAGAAATAATAAAAATAAGAAATCTTCTAATCCCAGAGCACATTTAGATCATCTCCTCTCGACTCTGTCTTTTACATCCATAAATAAAGACATAAAACACAAAGAGAAAGAGGTGATTGCTGCCACATGGAATGAAGGCAAGGAAACTGGTTTAGCTTATTTCTGGAAGTTCATTTCACAGCTGAATTCCTTTTTATTATTAACTTTTCATTTGGCCATATCTAAAATTATTTAGATCCACATAAATCTGGGGACTTGATTGCCACTGCAGCTCTTTAATTACCGAGCTGTGTGAGAGACCAGGGGCTGGCTGTAACTTCAGCCTACAGACATTAATCCTATTCTCCATCTACTAAAAATATGTTAAAAAAAAAAAAAAGAAACGTATCTTGCCGTTTTTCACGAGCAGCATGAAGCCAACCTTTTGGTGACATACTGTCTTTCTGTGATTAATAAGTATGATGGCTTGTTAATTAGCTGGCTAATCACTTTCCACACCTATCATCATCGTTTCAAAGAGCAAGTAATTTATTGGACTACAGACATAATCAAGTAAGAAAATGCTCATTTGATATCACAACAAGGTCACTGATTTCAGCATTTTTAAAAACATCTTCTGCATTTTAAAAAACATTTTCTGCCGTTTTTCAAAAAAACGAATACTTTGTAAACACTAACTAAAGAGGCCTAAAGTCAGCGTCCAATCAAGGTAACATATTTTACATGGAATTTCAACATTAGGATAAAGTTTATATTTTTTAAAATTATATTAGAGCTAAGTAGCATTTCTATATAGAGGGAAAACATTTTGAGAATTACTAATGCCATAAAATTTCTATAAAGACAATTTTCTTAGAAGAATGCCATGCAGCACAGGCATTTTATATAAAGCAGTGCTTTCTCCTCTAAACTCCCCAGATGACTTTCAGAAGTCAACCCAAATGGGAAAAATTGTGTCATCTTAGACAGTAAACATGGGCCTTAAGTAAGATACCAGGTGGCTTGGAGCTCAAATCAATGATAGCATCCAATTATTACAAAATAAAATGACCCTCTGAAGAAAATGGCTCCCATGGGCACCACAGATCAGAGGGACATGTTTTCTTCTGGCATGTTCTGCATTTTAAGTCCCTACAAATGTTACTAATAACCTGTCATCCTGCATGAAAATAGATGATACCTGCTGAAGACACCCACTGAATTCGTGAGTAAGCATATTATGTGTATTTTGTGATGTCTCTTTGCCATCTCCAAACAGATGACCAAATGGCAGCTTTAATAAATTACTTTCAGTATTACAGCACAGCTGCTTTTTGCTTCCATTTACAAGCCTGAGAAAGGCTGACAACTTCCCTGCATTTCTCAGTTCCAGCTGAAGTTCTGGGAGTTACGATATATTTACATTGTGTGCTTGAATTCCCGGGGTACTGAATGGCACAGGCACTCCTCAGTTTGTCTCAGTTTCCAGAAAAGCAGACAATGCTGCAATAATGGGCTTCTCTCCTCCTCCTGTGGCTGTGTGAAGTCCCTCTCTGCTGTTGCAGTTTGCTAAGTCTGTGCTCTACAAAGCTGCTCAAATAGCCTGGAAAGTTTCATGCTTATCTACAAATACATGAAATCATGCCAAGGTACAACACAAATTAAATGGAGAGAGCCTTAAAACTTTGGCAGGAATTTTAAGGTTTGACAGAGGCTGATTGTGAATTAGGTGAGTGAAAACAATACCACAATCTGAGTTTGTTGCAATATCCAGAGCTAAGGATTGGGACACCACATCTGTTCTGTGAGTCACTCGGCTTGCCACTGGTGTAGCCAACAGCTGGCTGGCACCAGGAGCCAGGACGTTCCTGATTCAGACTGGAAAGAACAGGGTTAGAATATAATATAAGAGGAGGGGGGAAAAAAAGAGTTCACCACTGCTCAAGTTAATGCAATTATTAGAACAGTACAGGAGGAGGGTCCTCTTGCCACCTGGCACACCAGCAAAGCCTGGTTTGTAGCAAATTCCAGCATCTTAGTTTTACCAATTCTACTCTTACTGTGGCCAAAAGGGAAAGTTAATTCCTTAAGGAGTCCCGCTGACTGAGCAGAGAGACAACCTGAATTGATTGCTATTAAAAAGAAATTAAAAAAAATGTTTAGAGATTACTCATGCTTGTTAGCACTTTTATTCCCTGACAATAATAAATCCATTAAATGACTAACAGAAGTTCTATGAACCAGCTCCTGTTTAGAAAGCAATGTTGCAATTACACTGATATACTTTCTCAGTATGCAGAATCAAGCTAATCTTTTTTGACTCAAGAAAACATCAGCTCTAACTGCATTTTATGGCAACAAACACCAGCAGTTCAATGATACAAACAAGTCTTATCTCAGCACCATTGCCACTGCCACTGGGAATGAGTTAATTGCAAGAGCAAATTAAACCTTAACCATTTCAGTGAGTTGAGTTGTGAATACTGTTGCATTGCTCATTTTAGCACTAACACATGGAGCTGCTCAAAGCCATTATAACACATGCAGTAACAAGACAGAGGAAGATTAAAACAAGGCTGGGCTCCTCCTGCTCAGATACAAGGACTGGTTTGGGTCCATTTCTTTTACCAAGCCACTAATGTGCAAAACTTGCATACACTTCCCTGAATTTTTAATTTTCTCCTGCCCATCCAGTCACAGCAATGGTTGGGTAACGGGGATGCAGAGGTGAAGATGGACAGGAAGCACAAGTGCCTGAATTTTACTGCAGAACTCTGTGTCCATCTGTATGGGAGACAGCACACACCATTCTCCTGGCTTCCAGGTAATCCAATTTGCACACGTATCAGGCATCAGAGATGCTGGATAAGGAAGTCTGGCTTCATGACTGTTTACTGCCATAATCTCCTGATAAACCTTCACTGAAAATGTGAAACGTACCCCCTGCATGATGAGAATATTTGAGCCCAGGGTTTCAGGCACCCAGATACAGTTACTGTCTTTGTAGCCTCGTACGCAGGAAATAGGTGTAACAGAGAGCACGTAGGAAGAGAGGCATGACCCTTGTGTCCATACATAAAAAACATCCTCCCCTTGTTTCAGCTCTTTTCTTTCATCTCTTTCTCTAAACAATTCTCTTTTTCAGAATTATTATTTCAAACTCTATCCAAAAAATATCTGCTTCCAGCTTAATTTTACACCATTGAACCATAATGAGCCCACACATTCCTGTTCAGCTATTATATTTAGACTCAACCCTTTGGATATAGTGTATCATAATAATACAATGTACATGTAACTGTCCTCCTACTTCATGTATGCAATATCTAAGTGACTAGCAGCTTGCAGTTCTGCTGTTTTCCCTCCAGGGACCTAAAACTGTTTTATAATGGGGAATTTAACTTCAAAGTGCTTCTGTGAATGAGATGCAGCTCTTGATATTTTCCCCGTTCCATACACAATGAAGCCATAGCAGAGAAGGACTACATCAAAGGTCAGGCACAAGTTCATTGATGCAGCTGAGA
Source organism: Zonotrichia albicollis (assembly GCF_047830755.1). NCBI lineage: Eukaryota > Metazoa > Chordata > Aves > Passeriformes > Passerellidae > Zonotrichia > Zonotrichia albicollis. Next base: position 56,869,682 of record NC_133824.1, read on the forward strand.
GAGTCCTTCCTACTCGTCCCTCTTGCCTCAAGTGCAGTTCTTATTGAGCATGGAGTATATTCAGGTAAATGAACCTGATCCCTGAAGGATTTACAGGCCTTAAACTATTTCAAGCTGCAGAGACCTTTTGGCTGCAGTGATTTCTTGCACTCAAAGTGGTGGTATTTGAGCTTTAATTTATACTTCTGTTGTCACGGAACACATGCAGAGAAGACGGGCCCCCCTGCCCACAGCGAAAGGGAGGATGTTCCAACCATGCACCCTGGCAGCTCTGCAGCACCAACAGGGACAGAAAGCAAACTGCAGCAGCACTATAAAGCACCCTATTTCCACTGCAAACAATTTTCTTCAGAGGAAGTTTCGGGCTTATGTACTGCAGGAGATGAGAAGCCCCTCAGGTCAGCTGGCCTCAGGGAAAAGAGATGGGTCCAGAGGAGCCTGAAATTTCAGCTCTCCTATACACACCTACCTCGAACAAGTCAAAGCATATGTCAAATATCCCACAACCATCATTATTTCTCATTAAGTTCTTTGATTCCCATGAACTCCCTGTTTATTTGTTGGTTTGGTGTTTTTTTTTCCCCGTCATTATCCCTCTTTAGAGGAATATTTCCCAAACTGCAGCTTGCTAGAAGCAAAATTCTTGTTTGCTTGTCCCTCAGTTGAAACCCATTTCCTGGACTTTAGTAAACAAATAAATGAATGAAAATCGATGGTAACAGATGCCATAAAGCACTGATATCCCACGCCAGAGCTCCAGCGCCAGGCCATGCCCCCAGGGATTCACCCAGGGATGACCTCACCTCACTCACTAAACGAACACACCATATATGAACAGGACAGAGTCATTCGTGAGGATGTTACCCTACTCAGGATCACAAATTGCTCCAACTGGGTGCCCAGGCATGTTTCCTTGCACTGCCACAGCCCTGCATTTCAAATGCCAACAGGGAACAAAACTCTCTGAGCATCACCAGACCCTGTGATCAAAGCAGCCTGCTCAATCTGAACCATGATTTATTAATAAGGAATAAAGAGAATGCAAATAAACTAATTATAAAATGGGGTTTGTAAGAGCCAAATTCCCAAAGTAAAATTTTAAGCAATGTTCAGGCAATTATCCATCTAATTAGGAACACACAGTCAAACACCAGCAGCCCAACAGCCAATTTCAGTGCAGCCAACATTTTAAATACAGACCTGCTGCACGTGTGAATGGCAGCAGTGCAGGGGCCAGGTGCTGTGTGCTCAGCCTAGAAACAAAAAGCATCTGAACCTATTCAGACAATTCCATCCTATCCACAGAGAGCACCAGCAGAGCCCAGTGCACGCTCTGCCCTGTCTCTCTCCAGTGTGCCCCTCATGGATCCCACAGGATGGGGCATAAAGCCCATTTTCAGCTCCTGTCCTTTTGGATGGATTGGATAGCATACTCTGCACTCACGTGTTTTACTTACACTCAAAACTTCAGAAAGTAATGAAAGAATCTGCTTCCAGAAACAGCAAGGTCATTTAAAATGATTATGTTTTATGGTTACAGAAAATGGAAACTTGTCTCAGAAGCTGATGCTGTACTCAGAGGGGATGCCAGCTGCACGACATGGTCAGAAGACCATCTAGCTGTGCTGTCCATGTGCAGAACAAAGTTCTAGCTACAAGAGCAAGGCAGAGGTGATTTACATGGGAGATTTCAACAACCCTGATTTTTCCATCTGTAAGTAGAAAGGTTCACTAAGCCAGCTCTTTGAATGCTGCAAACCTGCTAAGACTTCTGAAGTGTTTTCTTCATTTTAATGGCATCCAGAGCACCCACTCAAGTAAACAATATTTATTAATGATAAAATATTCAGTAAGCAATAATAATTCAGTAAATAACATTTTTTTAAAATAAGCAATGTCAAACACCAAGTTTTACAGGTTAAATCCCTCCAATTTCAGCAGCATTCATCAGCAGCTAGCCAGGCATGACAAGCATTTAGAACATCAGTAGATCACTCTCAACATTCACCAAAGCACAATATTCTGAGGGAAAACAAGTCCAACTACACATGCTGCCTAGTTGGTTTGAACTGCACCAACCAGGTGTTGACCAAATGAGATATTACGGCCTGCATTTTCATATCAAACTCTACTTCAGAAAGGCAATGCTTCATCCAGTCAGGCTTAGGAACACCTAGAGTAACATACACTGAAAACCCTACAGCTTAGATAAATTATACTATTTCATAGTTTAAGAGGCACAGAATCATTTGCCAGATTGCAAATGTTATACTATATACAAATGATACATGCAAAAACCAAAAATCTTTAAACAGATTAATTTAAGGGAAAACACAAACAGTATTTACCATATTTTTAAACTGTTCACTGAATTCTTATTTACAAAGACATGATGGGAATCTTCAGGGTTACAGCACACAACAGCTGTCTGTATAGAAAGTGCCAGCCTTGATGTTAACAAGATGATAAACTGACTGATCAGTGTTTAAGTAGTATTAAAATTGAACTGAATTATGCTAAGATCCAGACTTAGAGAATGGATAAAAGCTCTTACTATTGGGTACAGCTATTGGGCTGGAGGGTGAGGAGAGAAAAGGACACAGTAGTGAGGCTGTGCAGGACACAGGCCAGCAAAGGCCCTACTGAGAGCCAAAATAAAGAACACCCAAAGCTCCATGGATGGGAAACGCTCCTGCACATGCTCGAGGCAGATCCAGCTGGCCACTGGGAAATAGAGTTGAGAGCACAAGGTTCCTGTAAAATGCAGCTGGAAGAGAGCTGCACTCTGATCCCCGCCGATGGCCGAGATCTCACGGCACCTGAAGGATCTGAAGCGATGGAAATGGAGACATTGCTCAAAGCAGGTCAAAGCCCAGAGTGCAGATGGCACACCCAGTTACTGTTCCAACTGCACGGATGCCACGTCCACGTCTGTGAGCTGTGCCCTGCACAGAAGAGCTGCTCTGAGGCAGGAGCACACAGTCCCTCCCACAGGCACCAGCATCCCTCTGGACCCACCACAGCTGCACTCATCAGAGTGCCATCAGTGGAAAACAACCTGCTTTATTAAAATTGGACAAGCCATAGAGCACTAACAGTTATGCTTCACTTTCTAAATGCCTGCAATACCATCATTGGCATTATATTTGACATTTGTGACTGACTACAGTCACGTTTACATTAATGGCAATGCTGTTGAGCCTGTAGCAGAGGTAAGCACAGATTTTTGTACCTATTTAATGCTTCAACGACACAGAAATAATAAGGGCACCAACATAAGATAAAATGGTTCAGCTGCCTTATTTTTAATTAAAGTACTGTGCAGCTGACTTCTGTGAAACAATATCCATCTTCCACAACTGCACAGACTCACTTATTTTACTACCAAAAATTCACATTAATTTAAGGCCTCAAACAGATTCATCTCAGGTAGTGTAATGGCAATAGATTCCTTCTGCAGGGAGAGACACCATCTTCTCTCTTTCTAAAAAGACAGCACATAAAACTACACTACATCAAGTAAATAATTAAGACAAGGAGCATAAATTGAGATTAGAAAAAATGCTGTATGTAAAATTACGCTGTGCCCTGAAATTTGCAGCTTCCTACAGCAGAGGCATAACTCCTGCACAAACAGCTAAGCTGGGCGTCCAAACCTTGACTAAAACCTTTAGCCTTGCTGAGAAGTGAAGGAATGAGAAGTATTTGCATAAGCTTGTAACTTGAGCAAGCAGAATGCAGGTGAAGGATGGGAATACAAAGCAGTTTTCACCAAGACACAGTCATTGTGAAGCAAAAGCTACTTACTAATTTTAAAAAGAAGACATGTCCTGAGAAGTCATTTAAGACAACAGAGTTTAGAAAAAACACATACACCTCCTACATGCTTTAGAATAATTGTTCTCGCCTTCCAAAAGCAACAGTCCCACAAGGCAAGCCTGGTGCAGTTGGTGTTGGGAATGGAATGCTAATCCTGAAAGCACAGGGTCTGCATGTGAATGAGCCCCTCTCTGGGTCCCCAACATTTAATAATTTTTGATTAATGTCATAAACAGGAGCATTTTATCCAACACTGCTGAAACATCTCCTCCCATCTTGGCAGTTCATACACAGGAATATTATTTGTCTCCGTCATTACAGGCTGGAAATTTGAAACTCTGTTTTAAGCTAATGGTGAGTCCTAGTATTTTCCATACCAAAGAAAGAAATCCATTTTCAACTCCTCACATCACTAGTTTGTGCAAGAATTAGGTTGCTTCTGTCTGACCACCAAGTAAAATCAAGTGTTCCTTCTTATACATTTCAGATCAACACCAAAAAAACCCCAAATGCTGCAATATCTTTTGCCTACTTTCCACTGCAATCCACTCCATCATCCAGGCTGCTCATATGTAGTAATCTGTTCTGGAGAACTGTAATTGCACAGTGGGAAACTCAATAAGCCTGTATCTTATCTGAAAGAGAGGCTGGTAATTGCCTGAAAGAAATGGATCTTTTTGTGGAAGGATATAAGACAGTGCCAGATGTATTGTTAGCCACTATGTTAAAAAAAAATTTAAAAAGAAAAAGAAAGAAGAGAAAGCATGTTACTTTTGTGGGGTTTGGGGAGCCATTGTGTGGATTGGTTGGTTTGGGGTTTTTTTTAGATTAACATTTAGCAAAGACTGACAAAAAGCCTGTAACTTGTCTAAAACAATGCCAGCCAACTCCTTTTTTGGTCAAAATAAAAACCTGGTTTTAAAGTTAAGTATTTTGGAAGCTCAACACTGCAAAAAGAATGCTGGCAGATCAATACATACTCTCACTATCAAACTAATCTTCACTGGCTTCTGAATAATTCAGGCTCATTAGACTTCCAAGCTGTCTGGCCTAAAGGTTACATGAGACGTGCATCAATCTGTCAGAAAGGTGGCAAACATAATTTCATCCCTCTTCCATCCACACACTCTGGTATTTGTACAATAATAATGATCATTTCAAAGCCTTTAGTTAAATCATTATCAGCCTGCAACCTTCTGTCTGAAATATACTGAATATATTTGTTAAAACAAAAACAAAAAAACCCAGCAACAACAAAACAATTTAATACCCCACAAAACACCTATGGGGAGCAAGGGAAATACAAGCAAAATACTCTTAAATGTTATTTTGTAGAGGGCTACAGTGGGGGATTTTAATTAGGAGAAGTAATGATATGTTTAAAGAAACATTAAGACAATAGGAAGACTGAAGTAACCGTATTTGATTTACCAATTGTATTACTTAAATCATGCATTTATCACTGGGTTTTAGACATTCCTGCCTTTTGTTTCATTGCCATTCTACCAGCACTGGCACAGACTCAATTGCCCTGAACAAGCACAGGACAACACTGTTTTGGCTCCTCAGATCAGTACTAACAATGACTGTCACCACATTTCTCTTCACAGAGAAAAGCAAAGCAAACTTCCCAAGGATATTCTGGGATTCACATTCTCTGAACCTCAGAGGAAGGAAAAACAATTATCTCGTTTGCTGCTCCTGTGTTGCTCACAAGTGGAATGCATGGTGGAAGATGGTTTACCTGAAGGGAGTTGGTGATGGGATTCTGGGGTGAGTGCTGTGATTCAGTGACCGGCTGGATCCAGGTGTGTGTGGGACTGTCACTGACAGTCACACATGCTGGGCAGATCCAGTTCAGATGTAATGTAATATAATGTAACATAGCATTCTAAAAATAAAGTAGTTAAAATAGTATTAAAAACATATTATCCTAAAAAAATAAAGTAGTTAATTAGCCTTCTGATAGGATGGAGTCCTCCTCGTCACTCCTTCCTTCGTCGGTGGCCCTGCATTTCCGACAGATGACTCTCAGGGTCAGACCCCTCTGCTCTGGTTAGGAAGTCCTAAATCACACCCCCATAACCTTTCCTTCTGCAGTATAGAGACACATCACTAAATTACTAATGGATGTGGTCCAAGTATGTTTATTTTCTGAAACATTGCCACACCACAGCCAAAAAATAATTCACAGACGATGTTTGAGCTATGGCTGAGGCTCAGTGGCAGGAGATGGTTGCCCCCAAAGTCTGGTTATCCACCACATTCAGGTGCCCACTGCAGATAAGTTTCCTCTAACTTCTCATTGTATATGTAAAGTCAATTTTCCAGTAAGTGTTTCCCACAGAATGAGCTTCCCCACTCAAAACAGAAAATAGAGAACAGTGAGAATACTGCAGCAGCTGGTGTCCAACAGACAGGGCCACTGCTCATTCTCTCATAAAATACTCTCTGAAGGACGTTTATAAAAGCTCAAAGACTGTAAAATGGTAAACTGACCTGAGATTTTAAACAACAAATCCCACCTACAGTACTGGTCCCACAGTGGGTCACAGAAATGAAAGACTTGATACGCAGTGCTAAATTTTATCACTTCACAGGCTAGATTCAGTTCATTTACCTCTTGAAGGGAAAAAAAAAGGAAGAAAATAGATAAGCATTTATGGTCAATAAGCAATTGGCTGGCTTGAGCTAGCAGAAATTACATTACAAAATTCCTTGAACTGTGTTTAGCTGGACGTTTATCACCAAATATTAGAAATGTCAATTACTTGGGATTATCAAAAATTCTGGAAACATGGATATAAGGAAGCACCTAAGTAAGACAAAGGTTTTCAGAGACTGGTCCTGCAGTAATCTCTGTACCTGTTCATCAGTTTCTTTGCAGGGGGTTAATGTGGTTACCACAGTCTCCAAATGAAAAAGAAGATGAGCACCTTACCTATTCCAGTGTGAAATCCTATTTGATATTAAAAAAAAAAAAAAAAATCTGGAACAATTTGTAAAAGAGCAGCACTAACCTTGGAAAGCAGAGATCTTGTCTCCAGTGGACAAATCATGCATCATTTCAAACTATGATTCTAGTTGAATGCAATAAATGACTTAAATATTGACCCTCAGTTTGTTGGCTGCCAGAAGTGAACTGACAGTGAGAGTTTCCTTCAAAACCAAGCATGCACTTCCCTGAAGGAGGACACCTGAGGTGTTTTGGTACCTACTAAGCTCACATACAGACCAGCAAGGCTACAGGCCAATTACAAACTTAGAAGATCCAGGATAAATGGGGAAGAAAACACAAAGGAAAGAGCAAAGCTAACAGCTGTTAAGGGCAATAAGGCTTGTACCACATATCTGCTAAATGTTGACATTTTCAATAGATTCTGTGGCCTCAAGCAGCTAAAAGTATTCAAGCCTTTTCCCTCCTGCTGGTCATAAAACTGAGCACAGGCCAGAAGAAATCTATTTCCATTGGTAAGGTCTCTCCCACACTCTGGCTTCACATCTTTCTTCTGGTCAAGAAGTCTCATCTTACACATGTTTGAGCCATCTAACTGATGCTGCCAAATTCCAGGCAGTCCAAAAATTCAGCCCTTCTTCCACGTGTCACCATCTGGGCCATTGTTTGGAAAGCATGAACTCTTAAATTCCTTAAGGTGCTTGAGAACCTACCCTTACAACGCTTTCTTCCTCTTCTCTTAAAACCCTACCTTGTCAAACACATTTGGAATTACTGCAAGCACAGTGAAGATTAAAAGGGGTCCAACCTCCAAGTTTCAAGGATATTTCTGCTCCACACAAACATTTTCACATTGCATACATGTGCATTCCAGTGGTTAATTAATTTTCTGCTAACTGCTTTTAGTTATGGTCTAGGGGCAGGAACCAACTCCATTTATTACTACAAGTCTTGGACAATGATATAGGTGAAAGCGGGGTAACACCTCATTAAAACTAATATTCTCCAACAAGCTGCTGTAGCACATTTAACATTTAACCCTTGATCAGAAAGGAAAATTTCATGTGGCAGACTTTTTTTTTTTTTTGGTAGTCATTTATGTCAGTTTCTGTTAAAGTCTCTATAACTCCCTGGATGAAGGACTCGGGTTCTGCATTTCCATTTCTCAGCCTTTGCAAGCACGGAGCTCCCTGCCTTCATCCAGCCCCCAAACCCTGGGCAAGGCTATGACCCCAGGGCTGAACTGACTCAACCCTATAAACCTTCCTTGCCAAATCCTCTACAGCTGTCTCTTCATTCAACAAGTACTTTTCAATCCCATTACTACTTAAACCCTTCATAATCCAATCAACCTCGGCAGCATCATGTCCGATCCCTCTGTCAACACTGTCACCCTGTAATATTTCATGTGGGGAAAGCTCAGCACTACTTTCCATTTCCAGAAAAACCACAACTGACCCAGCTTTGCTCTGGATTCATCTTCATTCAGCACATCTCCATTAGAAACACTGACTGGATCTTCTAGATATCTTTATTGCACATAGGGCAAAAAGGAAAATTAAACACCTCCAGCTATTTCTAAGGGAAAAAAAACATAATTCAGAGGAGTAGATTGGCTTGCTTTATACACTGTTTTTGTAGTAGTGTTAAGAAAGCAGTGTAAGATACATAAAGGAAGTAAACTGAAGCTTTACAATATTTTTTCAAGATTTCATAATTTCTTCTATTGACTTTTTTTCTTATTTTGACTTAACTGCAAGCTAAAGAGAATCATAAAGGCATTTAGGGTGGAAAAGAGTTTTAAGATCAAGTCCAACTGTAAAATTGCCTCCACTTTAATTTAGTCACTAGAAATATGAGCCTTTAAGAAAGAATACATTTATTAGCTTTTATTATTTATGAGCTTTTTCCCTAGATATTGATATTCTTTATGGCAAGCTCCTACTTTAGGGTAGTCCAAGACCAGCAGAGAGATCTAAAGGTGCTCCCAGCTCCAAGAATTTTGTAAACCTGTGACACGTTCCTGCTTCCCCTTAGGTTTAGTACAGGATGATCATATCCATTCATCATCCTTACAGTCCAAAACAGAACACAATCCTGTAACCATAGAAACACGGATGTTCCTGTGGACATTTTCTGCCCATTATATTTTAAAAAAGAGAACGGAGCCTTATTTGCTCTCTGCACAACACTGTCACAACCCCAGCTGAAATGAAAAATCCCGTGTTCATTTTAAACCAGGGCAGCAGCTCACAGCCCTTTCCTTCCTCTCTTCAGAGATAAATACAGCATGGCTTGGCCTGGCAACCCTGAACCCTGGGAGCCATAAAATTGTCATTGGCCACAATTAATAGCTGAGCAATCAGCCAGAAACTGGACAGGCACTGCCATGTCAAGCACCCACCCTGTGCAGAGCAGCCCAACAACCCATGATGGACCAGGAACGCTTCCCATCTGGGGCAATTCTATTCACCCCCTCTCCTAAAGAATTGCCTTATTACAATAAGCAGAGTGCAGCTGCATAACACTAGTCTTGGTAGAACTAAACCCTACCAGAAACAGTAGGCACACTTACCATATATTACACATCTAAAAAATATTAAATCATTATTCACTGTTTGAAGATGTGTTCCTCATTTAACCCTGAAAAGCTAGCACATTTAAAGAAAAAAAAATATTTTCATACTATCCATGGCCAAGCAGTGAAAGCAAAAGCATGCTGACAGAGCCTTCAATTAGGAGTGATGTGGAAGGAGGTTTAGGGGCTATTAAAAGAAAAGTAACACATCAAATTAGATCTGAGGACATTAGCAGCAACAGCTGTTTTGTGCATTGCCGGAAAAGGCCTTCACTCCATCCTGAAATATTCAGCAACCTAAATACTACACAGACTCTTTAAATCTCTAAAAAATCAAGGTATTGCCTGGGAAAGTGCTTTGCTCCCTACACAATCATGCATTTACTGAAGTCAGATGCTTGGAAGAATAATAATCTACCCATCCCCCCACTACCACCCTCTGGCAATATAATTTAATAATTGTAAATCAGTAAAGCATTATAAACAACTCCAGGATATACAACACAGGCTTTACTGAGCATCATACTTCAAGGCAATTAAAGACAACGACTAATACAAACCTACAGTCACAGATAATTACAAAAATGGACACTAGTCGATATTAACATGGAAAAACTAGGGAAATTAGGCACAGAGAAGTTAAAATATTAGAATTGTGCAGCTCCTGAGGAGCTCTAATGATGCCTATTTTGTGTCTCATGCAATAGATCTCACAACATAGAATATTCCATGAGTTCCTGAAGGCATGTGCAACATTGCAATGATAAACTTGCCACTCCTGGATCTCACAGATCTGCAGTTCCTCATATTTTCATGTTAAGCTTTTTCACTACTGCACATTATAAAACATACAAACCCCTTTTTTTCCACTGAGGAGCCATTTAGTCCTTAGAACAAAAGCTGTTCTCTGTAATTCAGCCTTTTTCAACACTGCAAGAAAATTCTGTACATATTCATTCCCAAAGTGCCTAATCAGTCAGCATTAAACAACAACAAAAAAAACCCATAAAGGCTTTTTGAAATTAAAATATGAACTATTTATCCACGCTCCGTGAAAGATATTCTCTTACATTTCCACTAACCAGTTCTGGACATTTAAGACAAGGGTGAAATTTGATTTTTATTTTATATTTTCGCTCTGCCCATTAGATGCAAACCCTTTGGGACAAAACCAAACCAAATTCTATGTAGTTAGTCTAAATTGTTCAATAAAGTTGAATTGTTTTGTGAGCATTTTATGCTGCATATGAAATTGCTACCCACAGACTTCAGGGCAGCTACTCACAGGCAGCCAACGCTTAACAAGCAAATTTTACATGTTTGAAAAGGTTTTTGGCTGCCTGTGAAAATCGTCCCCCAGCAGAGAAACAGGTGCCCTTGGTTAACTGAAAAGCAACAGGAACAACATCTAATTAAGATCACAGTGGAGCTGCAAATGCTGTGAAGGGACAAATATTCTTCCAAGTCAAATGGCAATAATTCATGGAACCAAACCTTAATGCACACAGAGACCCAAAGAGAAGCATTTCTGCTTAAGAGCTATTATGTCCATATTTTATTTCTTTCAACAGGCCAAAAAATTGAGTTTTTAGTTTTTGGTTTGATACCAGTCATAGTTCTTTTTAGTATCATGAATAAAGTGTTTTACAGAGGTGCTGGTAAATAGCTAAGCAGTGCATTTGGCAACTTCTTGTTCAGAAACTGATGTTAATATGATGCATTCAACATTAAAATAATTTAATATTAGAACTTGCTGAGCAGTCCCAACAAATATCAAACTAACAGAAATAAACCCCATCATTTCAGCTTCTCATCTACCTTACCAAAATCAAGTTCTGCATTACAGCGTGTGTCTCAAACATGCTCCTTGAACAGCTGTGTTACCTCAAAATTCCTTTATTGCCATAACAGATATCAAGAAGCTACAACCAAACAAATGTACTTGAAGGCAAAAACCCCTCTCTAGCCTGATAAACACAAGTCAGGATGTGAATATATCATCAAGAGCTTCACTGACTGCAAGCAGTTTCACCCCATGAGACAGCAGCAACTTCTCCCATTGGATTTTGGCCTAAAATGTTTGTAGCATGATTATTTTCACAAGCTTAAATACAGGGTCTGGGGGTTTGGTTTTCCATTCGCTTGTGTGTTTTCAGTAGCACAAAGTAATTCTGTTTCACAGGGACACAGTGAAAGCACTCTTCACATTCCATCTGAGCGACAGCCTCCCCTGAGGAGCTGCTCCCCTTTCTGAATGGAGCCAACCTCAGCACAGAGGTTCCCTCCATTGCTTGGAAACTGGATGCCAGAGGACGCAGAAAACACCAATTTCTTACAGAAAGCACACACACAGCGCTGAGAAAAACCCTGAAGCTCAAAGCCACGCCATGACTGTCGGGATGGGGCACAAAACCCCAGTCAGGAGAAGAGCCTGCACGGACGAGAGGGCAGGAGGGATCCCTGTCCCCTCAGCTCCCCTCCCAAACTCTGGCCATTGAGTCTCAAGCTGAGCCAAATAATCCTGTTGTGGATTAAACCTAATGCTCTCACCACCATGCAAGGCTTGAATTGAAAGCACCACGGGAGGCACTCCAACTTCTGATAAGACTTTTGCAGTGTTAACACCTTCCCTTCTGAAAACATCCTTGATTTCACACTTAGATTACCTGACTTCGTTTTCCAGGGGTTGATTTCTGTTATAGCTTTTCTGCCATTCAGTATTTTCTCACACTGAAGTTAGTAATATACTATAATCAAGCCACCTTCATTTATTCCTTTTGATAGGCAGAACATAAAATCTCTATGTCAAAACAATCTACAAGCATCACTTCAACCCCAGCATTGACTGTAAACTGAATAGGTTAGAGAAAGAAGAACAGATTTTTCTCTCTTATATCACACATGTTAGATGCACACCTCAAACCTGAAGGTCTACATGGTTTTGGCCTAAAATGCCTTTTTTTTTTCTTTTTTTTTTTTGTGATCACAGAGAAGCTTTTTGCCACCTCCACTGTAAACCTTGACATTTACATAAAATATTTAATAATACTCATAACTGGGGGTAAACACATTATGACCATATAAATGTACATTCACACCTTGAAACACAAAGGAATACAAGCTGTGTGGGACAAGAACTAGAAACAGCAATGTTTTATTACACTTGTAAGCTTCCCAGCTCCAGTTAGGATAAATAAAAATCTAGAGCTTGGCCTTTGTATTGCCCATTTATACAGGTGACATAAGGAACGTGTCAGACTCCAAGGAATGAGATGGAGCCATGAGGAGCACCTCTGTGCAAAGACTCCTGTGTCCCAGGTGAGGCACACCTGGAGAGCTCTGCAGTGCTGCTGGTGGGATCACAGCAGGGCAGGAACGCTTTCATTCACACAGCAGGGCGGGAGACTAACATTGCACCGAGTCTCCCAACACCAGGAAGAGGAGCAAAGGTGATGAGATCAGCACAAAACAGACATGGACTGGCTGGATTTGTCCAGAGCAGGCCACAGAAATGCCCACAGGACAGGAGCACCTGTGCTGTGGAACAGGCTGAGAGAGATGGGGATGCTCAGAGGAGAAGGCACACCAGAGAGCCAGGGAAGGACTCTGGACAGAGGCACGCAGTGACAGGACAAGGATAATGGCTTTAAACTGAAAGGAGGAGGTACAGATCAGATATTAGGAAAAATCCTTCCCTGTGAGGGTGTGAGGCCCTGGCACAGGTGCCCAGGGAAGCTGTGGCTGCCCCTGCATCCCTGGAGTGTTCACAGCCAGGTTGGATGGGGCTCGGAGCAGCCTGGGACAGATGGAAGCGTCCCTGCCCATGGCAGGGAGTGTGGAACTAGATGACCTTTAAAGTCCCCTCCACCACAAATCACTCCCTGGCTCTATCAAAGTGTATTTCGAGCTTCTACACAGCTTTGCCCTACATACTCCCCCAAGCAAAACAGTGACCACCAGGTGTGGTGGCGTGTTCAGGGGTCCCAGCACGAGGGAAGAGATGAGAATGCTGACTCCGTGTTTCAGGAGGCTGATTTATTATTTTATGATATATACTGCATTAGAAGAAAATCATATATTAAAACTGTACTAAAAGAATAGAAGGAAGGATTTCATCACCAGGTTTGCAAGGATAGAAAGGAATGGAATGATGATAAAATCTGCTGGGTGTTTGGGCTACCTGGGGGCTGCAGCAGGACAAGGCAGGACAGCTCCGTGCTTTCCACCATCCACCTTGTGATGTTTGGGGGCTCCTACAGTAAAACCCCAATTCTGGCAGTATCCAAAGAGCAGGGAAAGTTTGCAAGTGTGTATGAGTGCATTTATGGGTCCAAAATGGTAGGTCTATATTCTATTTTATTTTTAACTCTTTCTATCAATTCCATGTGAAAGCAGGACAGTGGGGTTTTCTGAATGCCTCAGGATTTGGCTCAAGGAGAACCATTTCCTAGGCTGGGACTGGGCAGTCAAGTGCAAGCAGAAAATGAAACATGAAGGGTTTGGCATCCTCCTTGCAGCAAACACAACGCTCATTTACATTCATGCAGTACAAGATATTTCCATCTAGAATTGGCTTTTCCCCCCATTAGAATCCTACAGGGCTTGATTAATTACTGCTAATGAGAATGAATTTCTTTTATTAATTTACATGCTACCTGTTCGTTTACTTTCAGATTTATTTTTGATATCAAACCATTCCTCTTGGGAAAATGACCATCATTATCACAGAGTCCTCCCAGGAGCACAAAATAACAGCTGTCACTTTGGGTCACCATAGCAACACTACTGTAACCACAGCAGAATCGGTTCAACAGGAGAGGAAAAATAAATATGTATACACAAATGTGCATGCAGAGGTGATGATAATAAGAGTCATAACATAGGTCAGAAAATTCTCATTTTACTGACCATGTGCTTCTCCCTCCTTTGGCCAGAATAACTCATTAAAGGTCAGCTCATCCCCTGTCACCAGGGATGCAGCTGTCCTGTGGTGCACTCACTTTAAAAAAAGCCCTGCCAAATACTGTCAGAAATGCCATCATATCACAGCAAAGCAAATAGGTGATCTAGTCACACACTAGAGCCTGGGGTTCCCAAGAGATCTGCCCATTTAAGTCCCATTAATGTTAATGGGGAATTAGGTGCAGAGTATGAAGACATTCGAGTGAGAAAAGAAGCTCATAAGAGCAATTCTACCGTTATAAGCAAAAATTAAAAGTTTGCCATTATTTTCAGTGGAAGAAAGGTTGGATCACAACTCAGACAAGCCAGCTAATCAATATTTATAGAAACAAAACCCCAAAAGGTAAATTCTAAATATCAAAGATCTGGCTTTTTTAGTCTTTACTTCTCAACACAAAACACTGCCATTATTTTTTCTCACTTTTTTCTGCTAGGATATATTTTTATCTGGAAGAGGGCAAAGTGTTTTACTGTGGCATTATGGTTCATTAATGAACTAACAGAATGAGCTGTGGATCTTTTTTCTTACATTTCTTCCTGACATTTCTGGCCTGATGCCTTGTTTTTGGCTAAGAAGAGAACAGAGCAGCTTTGGGAGGGGAAGTCTCTGCAAAGACGAAGCTGGCCATGCAAAGCTGCCTTTGCTCAGTCCCAGCTGGACGAAGATGAGCCCTCCAAAGGCTGCAGGGTGTGCTGGCAGCACCAGGAACCAAAGGGCTCCCAGAGACAGATTTCTCTGACTCTAAGAGAGAAACCCAAACATCCACAGCCGTGGGGACCAGGCCTGGGGTGTGGCTTTGCCCTGGCATAACACCTTCTGTGTCCTGTTCATACAGAGGGAAAGATGTACATGAATTACTTAAAAAAACCAAAAACCACAACTGTTTCCAGGTCACACTCAGCAGACAGCAGCAGATCAGAGCGAAACATCACCAGGATTTGGTGTTGGGACTGCAAGGTCTTCACTATCAATTCTCTGTACCACTGTGTGCAAGACACAGCTGGATCAGCTTCAGAGCCAATTAAGAAAGCCCTCATTAGAGTTTATTAGCCAAACCACAGCCAGGAACTCAGCTTATATGTACTTATTTAAGATAGTTACAACTAAACTTGCATGATAAACCTTCAGCCACGGTGAGAAATCTCAGCCATTGTCTCTGTGCTTTCATTGACGTGCCATAATTACTGTTAATAGTTGCTAAATGGCTTCTAACAAACCTCTCACAATAATTTATCATAATTAACATAACCTTAGACATGTTTCAAGCTTTTGGTCCTCAGCTCATTATTTATGGGTCTTTCAAAATTGTTCCAGTACATTAATTTTTCAATTTTTAAGCAAATCTATACGTAAAGCCTTTCAAGTGCTGAAAGAATTATAGTTCCCAGTTTATAACTGTGGGTAATATTCATGTACATCCATAGCTTAGACTTCTTTGTGAAGCAGTATTGAGTCATTAATTCATGATCTACAGAAGTTATTAGTCAGGTGGGGCCTGCTTTGCAAGAAAGATGTAACAATGCACACCTAAAAGGGAGCAGAATTGGTAGACAGTGGAAAAACTGAAAAAAATGTAACAAACATTTTAAATATTTTCCATATAGGTTCATACTAATAGTACTTTCACGTTATTACAGAGAAGAATAACTATGAATGTTGCTCTGTAATACTTCTGAATATTTCTCCAACACTTTCATCCCACTTTTAAAAAATCAGTTACAACACAGAAAAATACATGTAAGGTAGGGTCAATTTCATTTGGAAAAACAGAAATCAAGGTAAGGATGTTCAAGTAAAAATTAGCAAGATACAGAAATGACAAATTCAGAGGACTGTAAGTATGAATTTCTGTGGGATTTTCCACCCCTTTCTTCAATTTAACCAGGTTTATCATTCTAGCATACAGTGCTACATGAAACCACCCAAACTAGGAATGACCAAAAATTAGATTAGTCCAAGAATATCCAGAAACTACCAAATCAGCAAATGATTCTGTGATTAATCTGAATACAACCCTCAAAATACATTTGAACTATCTGATTACCTAAAAACCCTGGGTAAAGCTTCAGTTGTGTCTAAAAGTCCTGAATTAAGTTCGTTCACTCAGGACGGCCAAGTCTCTTCAGGAGGCAGCCAAGTGTCCCATTAGAGCAGTGCCCAAATACTCACTGGAGTCAGTCCAGCATGGATCAGACCCACCCCAAAGCCTGCAGCCCAGCTGCACTCCCAGCCCCTTTCCAAATTCACAACACCCAGAAATGCTTTGACACCGGCCAATGAAGAGAAGTTGGCGGCCAAAGAAGAGCAGTCGGTCACAGCCTCAGTTATCAGGAGCGGAACTGAGGGCCTGTCCCAGCAAGAGCTCCTGCTCCAGCAGCCACAGGGGGGAAAGCAGCCCAGTTTATCAGCACACAGCAAACAGAATTCCACTCTCTGCCCTTCCCCGATTACAGAGCACGCTGCTGGAAGGAAAGGCCCTCGCTGCTTTCTAAGGCAGACATTTCACCAGGAGATGGCTATTAGCCAGCATATATCTCTGTCACTTTTTAAAGATAATCTGGTTAAACAGCTACATCTTCTTATGGTTTTGTTTCCACTATACACATGAAAATTAGCTTAGAGACTAAGCGGGCTAATTTACATTTTTAGGGATATGTTTTATCATTGTGTGCAGATAGGATTTGCAGTCTCTGTGCTGAATGCATTGTGTCACTAACCCACTCTCTGTTCTCTGCCCAAAGAAAGAAAAAAAAGGACATTTGCATCATGTGAGCAGAGCATATAGCCCTGCTTTCTGCTGAAAGAAGAAAAGCCTCAAATTATCACCCCTACCTAGTAAAGCCAGGGAAAACTGAGGAATAATAGATGCTGAACGCAAAATTTCCTCCACACTAATAAAATGGCAGGAGAAAGTACAAATTTTGATTTTTTTGGTCACTGCCTTTGTGACTGCACGCTGATGAAAGCGACATGAGTCCCACAAGAAAGGAACAGAGCAAATTTTTTTTCCCACAATGGCAGGTAGTTATAGGTGTAAATAAAAAGGAGTGATTTGCTGAAGGCTTGTTGCCAATCTTGTCACTAGCAGTAGCAAGTGTATGAGAATTGTACTTGGTGCTTACCTTCGGGCCAAGCTTTGAAAAGTGGATCTGAGATGTGAAACAGCAAAGCACCAATGTTTATTTATCACAAGGCAAGGGAAAAAAAAAAACTTAAGGAAGGGGATAAAATACAAAAACCCTGTTCAGTTTTATTCAATTCTCTTTGCTTTAAAAGGGGAAGAATAAGGAAATTACCTCCAATTTACTTAATTTAATGACCAAGGAATGCTTAAGCTATGACCACGTTATGTGAGAAGGTTCAAGCAGCAGGTACAAATGGATGCAGTGGCTGTCACCTGTTTTCCAGCACTGTTCATCAAGGAGGGGCTCACCTTCTTTGACCTTCCTTTTCTCATTACAGACCTGTAGAACCCCTTCTGTTATTCTGGGCATCATTTGCCAGGTTCAGCTCCACCTTCTCACCCCCTCCTCACACAACTCAACTTTTCCTCTGTGGTCTTCCCCGCTCACCTGTCCTCGTCTCCACTGTGATTTTGCTTCTTTCCCTCTAATTAGACCAGCAGGTCCTACTCAGCCACGCACACACACGTGTAAAGGATCAAGCAAAATGTCTATGCATTCCCAGGCACCAGAAACAGCACTCTGTAGCCTCATTTATACTGAATTCACACAACAAAACACAAGCATTGGGAGAGCTGCATCTTTTGCAGATGAGAGAAACTGAAAGAATAAGCAGTTTTAGCCACGACTGTTAGACTGGCATAAAATTACAATTCCATTTCATAGACATTTTGTAGCACAACTGCCTGATCTTGTTCAATTCGCAAAAGTGGAAAACTCCTGCAGGGGTCAACCCAGCAACCAAGACATGAGTGCTGGGAAGAAGAGAATGCAGCTGGTCCAGGTGCTGACAGGCAGCTGAAACCTTTCCAGCTGGGTGCCACCAGAGCACAGAATCACAGGCTGGTTTGGCTTGCAAGGGACCTGGTTCCACCAGACCAGGTTTAGCCAAGCCCCATTTAACCCCGCTTTAAACACTTCCAGGGATGGAGCTTCTCTGGGCAAGCTGTGTCAGGGCCTCACCACCTTTGCAGTCAAGAATTGCTTCTTCTAATTTCCAATCTAAAGCTGCCCTCTTTCATTCTATAGACCTTTACAGCAAACAAACAGCATCAACGAGAACGCTGCAATGCCGAGAAATCAATAATTTGTGCCACAGAGTTACGGGTGAGTATGTTTTAATCCTCCTTTCCACATATCTGCTACAAATGCCAGCAGTGTGCCATTTTCTGCAAACTCTGCATTCATTGGAGGTTCCTGGGGCTGACACCCACTCCACAATTCGAGACACAAACCATTAGGGCTATTTATTAAGTATTGCATCTCAATTAGTCACACTTAATGAGATCATACTTTAATAAAATAATATTAAAAGTTCCATCATCATAATGATTTAGCACGCACACCAGAGATGGAAGTATAAATAATTAAACCTACCAATCTGAAAGACAAATCTGACAAATAACTTCAACTGCCACCAAAAAGACAATTTCGAGTTAATTTAACATCTAATACCAAAACCACTGACAGCAGTATAACACTGTATCAAAATACAAGAAAAATTATTTATTCATGGTGTCTGATGTGGCATGTCAGATGCCACATTTGAAATACCACTGAGCTATCTCAAACTGGTCCCCTCTGCATTGCTTCTTTCCTTTTTTGTAGTGAAATGGTACAACTTACCCACAAAACTTGTAAGTAAAAAGAAATTCCCACGTAGCATTTAATTGACCAATTTTGTCTACCAGCCCTTCTACACAATCCCCTTCCTAACTCCATTTGCTTCCCTGCTGTGAAAACTCAAATAGACTAACAGGCTTCTCTGTCTCAGCTAACAAGAGAATGTTGTATTTAAGACCTTATTTAAATACAATTACTGTATCAGATTCAGTGCTTTTCACTAGGTTATTCATGTGTCCTTTGCAACAAAAGTTATGTATGCATTTCAAGTTTAAATAAAGGTTAGGGGCCAAGGCTGAAACAAGAAAATATATTTTTAAACAAAAACACAAATATTTACTGATGGGGGGGGAAGGCTCTGTTTAGATGCAAAAAATATTAAAGTCAAGAAAAACATCAACAAAAAACTTTTCTAACAGAGTTTATGTTCCTGGGAATGTTTTGCCAATTAAACTGGCAACACAGAATCAAACACATATACATGAGGACACACAAAAAAAGACAGCTGACCTAATTCTAGAAGGTGCAATAGCAAAAACACCTGTCAATAAGATTTCAATTACTCAAGAATATCAGCCATAATTCCTGTGACTGCAGGTGCAAGACTATTTAATGCTATTTCCAGCTATTTGTGTCTTGCTCCTCACAGAGCCAAAAATGAATTTTAACTATTTCAGGCAGCATCCAAAACACAGCTGTCCGATTAGAGGGGAGTAGCTGCAGTCCAGGGAAACAAACCCCCTCTCCATAGGAGCACCAGCAAAGGGAGCAGGAGCTGCACAGGGGGCTGGAGCAGGACCGCAGAAGGGTGATGAATACTGGGACACAGCTACAATTTGTGATAACATTTAACCCTCTGCCCTCAATTTAGGCTCTCTGAGACATTAAATGAATACCAATATGTCAATAAAGCAGGACAAACACAAGCCCAGAGAGAACCACAAAACCCCTGCCCCTAAGAGCATCCATCCCTCTTTGTCTTCCAGATTACAGGAGAAGCCAGAGGATCAGAAGTCTTTAATTCAGCAGTGAGAGCTGCTGGGGAAGAGTTAAAGCAGCAGAGCCACCTGCACCTGTGGCAGCAGCAGCTCATCTGCTCTCCCCATGCAGCAGCCCTGCAGGTCACTGCACTTGCAGAAAAATCAAAAAGCTAAAAAGAAAAATCTGTCTGCTAGCCAGTATCTGTCACCACCGCAGCTGTATTACACAGCAGTTGGCACGGAGAAAATAATTCCTTGTTAAGGAAGGATTTATAAAATATGCAGGACATTAACTGAACATACACAGCTACTACTTGAGATTATAAATTCATTAACCTAGACACAATCACTGGGCAGAAGGCAGACGAGAGCCAGTTTGGTTTCCATTCGTTTTGTGCAGAATTTGCACTATTTGAGACAAGTACAGAGACCATGGTATCAGAATGGAATTCTCAGGTGAATGCAAATTAGGGGGTGCAGTATCAATACACAGAACAGAGTCCAGCACAGTAAAAAACCTCAGTTAAATGTTGGACTGCCTTAACATCCCCAGGAGTACACTTGCTAACACCTCCAACACCCACTACTGCCACCACTTGGCCTGCAAACCTCCCTAAGGAAGGGACAGTGCCAAATCCCATCGTGCAAACATGACTATTTGAAGCTGCCCAAACATCTATCACGCCTCTGCCCAAAAGCTGCTTTAAGATGGCCAGGTCCTCTCAAGAGCTTCTTTCATGCTGCCATAATCAAGTCCTAATTTGAGTTGTGATGCCGTGGCAGGCCATGCCTTAGCATCTTCTGCATGGGTGGATCAGAAATGAGGGAGCACCAGCAGTTGGCCACTGGGCCTCAGGGACAGGGAGGAAAGCCACCTTTGTTTGATCCGGGGAGCAGCTGAGAAGAGCCCAGCTAGAAAAATATCCCTCTCTTCCAGCCTGCCTTGGACAGCTGGACTAAGCCACGACAGCCTCTCAGTCAGGCTGAACGTGGCTCCTGCTTGCAGTCACCAGTCCCGCAGATAGCTCTTATCACTGCTTAATTAACAGCAGCAATTTGCTCACTATCACTCCCAGACCTGTGCGCAGTTGGTTTTGTTGTGCATCAGTTTGGGCCTTTTTTTTCTTACTTTTTCTTAAGAGCTGACTTGCCCTGACATTGAAGGGCTACATTTTATTCTTGAGCTCCAATTAAAGGCTGCCGAAATCCGTCATGGTCTCGCCTCCCTGCATGAGGAGTCAGCTCTTATCTCTCAGTGGGGGGAAGTGAAAATGGGCTCGGTTGCCTAGAAACCTGAATGAGCATCTTCTAAGTGAAAAGCAACTTCTGGACTGTTAATTCGGGAATGGAGAGTCCAGGCAAGAGCGCGGTGCCAGTCACTCAGCTTTAACACCCACAGGGTGACCCTTTCCAAGGGGAATGAAGGGGAAATAAACGCTGGCCTAAGACTCACAACAGTCCAAGGTTTTTCACACCAAGCAGTTGCAGATGCTGCAAGCAGGGCACCCATCAGCCACTCCTTGCTGCTGGGCACAGAGGTTTGCCCAGCCCACACCCACAAAGGTTTGCTCATTCATTCAGTCTGGGTGTGTGCACCTGTCTGCTGGGAGAGAATCCAAAAATGAGCCAAAGGACACAGCACACTTATCTAGAAGGCGATACACAATAATCACTCATTACATACAGTATTATCTATTTTGAAACATGCCTGTGTTTGTCTGCCTTCAGTGAGAATTAATTACATTATACTTTATGCAGAGATCCAACTCTTTTAATACAAAAAAAAAAGACACTCCTCTTATTTGTATTACAGCATTTATCACACAGGTACTGAATATGCTTTCCCTTAACTTACGAAGAAAGCCACAATTAAGAGCCTTTCAGGAAAACTTTCTATGAAATTTAGTATTATATCTCAAATGTTTTCCCATCTGAAAAGTTTTCATTAGTGAAAGCAAAATCTTCAAGATATTCCTATAAAGTTAATCCAAGCACATACTGGCCATGCTGACAGCTATGCACAATAGAAGTGAATAATGTCAAAAATACTGTTTTGAATTGTAGCTGAATTTTGAGGCTACAAATATTAAGGGCTAAAAACAAGTAGTGCAAGAGGGCGAAGTAACAAAGCAGGAACTGTGTTGTTCCATTCAAGGTCAGGCCCTAATATTCAAGTAGCTGCTGCCAAAATTTGTGGCATGAGGCATCATCAGAGTAAGTACCAGGTCTGGCTACAATCCCCCATCAAACCTGAGTCAGTGCACTGCCACAGTAACCCCAGCTCTCCTGGGAAGCAGAAGGAGAAGGGAAGCAAAGGCCTATTTCCAGCCCTTGCACCCAGCAACTGCAGGTGAAATGGATTATTAAATAAATACATATGTCTAGAATCTCTACAGACCTACAATATTTGAATTTATTTTGGAAAAAAACAAATAATCGGCCTCAGTTCACATAACTCCTGTGTCCCTCTGTCGTTTTGGTTTTTTTAATATCTTTCCCCTTCTTGCAGAAACACTAAAGATAAATACACAAAGAGTTCCACAGTATTCAGATATTAGAGACCAAAACACAGCTAAGGTGAAAATCTCCCATCCAGCAAAAGAAATTCCACCCCACCAGCTCAACCACTTGTTGGGGATTTTTTTCTTTTAAAAATTTCTCTTTTTCCCTCCTTCTTTCCTCAAGTTACTTCATTCTAACATTTTTCTTGTTACAACAGACTCAATAACATGCATGTAACTAAAGAAACCCACCTGGTTTTGCTCCCTTCCCTGACCTCCAGCACTGGAAACCAGATCTAATATCACATACCACTAAATCACTGACCTCTGCCTTTGGGAGCTGATGAAAGCTCAGATCATGGCAAACTCAGTCTGTGGTAATAACTGCTCCCAGGCCAAATATTTTATCAACCATTTAATCTCAAAACCAGCAGGCACAATGCAAGACCCCTGATATTAACCACTGCCATCAGCACTCTGACAAGTGTGACAAAGCAGACAAAACACAACAAAGCTTACAAGCACAGACCCTGTTCTGATATTAATTCTGCGTTCTGCTATCCCTGTCCTAAACGGGACTCAGAGTGGTTTGGGTTGGAAGGGCCCTTGGAGATGCCCCCATTGCAGGGACACCTTGCAGCAGCCCAGGCTGCTCCAAGCCCCTGAGTGGCCCTGAACAGTCCCAGGGACGGAGCACTCAACTCCAGTTTACATCCTATTTAAAACAACCCTCCTGCCATGCCAGGTCCCGCAGGGAACACAGCGAGCTCTTCCCCACGCCCTCCTGGGGGAGAGACAATGGGCAGAGCCCGAACAAACGCACTGCTCGCTGCCTGTGCCGCAGATCCCCACAACTCATCCTTGCCCTTCCCTTCTTCCCTCACACTCCGGAGGGCTGGAACGGAGCAGCAGAGGCCGGGCCGCAGCCCCAGCCCGCTCCCCAGGGATGGCATTATCAGCCTCGGCAGCCGAGGCGGGAGCACCAGGCACGGGCACGGCAAGCAAGGGCAAATGCAATGGAAAATAGCGCAGCAGCTGGTCAGTGAGACTCCATTCTCCGAGTCTAATCTCGGTTTGTGCACTCCATGGGGGAGAAATGGCACCATTTGCATAACAACAGCCAGGGGAACTGAATGGTGGCAAATCAATTCTGTGAAAGAAGATAAACCAGAATACACCTAATATATTAGCAGCAGGTAGAATTCAATTCCCATCATGTCTGATGATATTGATTAAAACTGACACTTTTTTATTATTATTATTCCTCTTTCACTTAGGACATGGAAACAACTGAGCCATATAACAATGCAGTTGTTTTACACAAATGGAAACACACTTGGCCGCTGAAGAAAATAATGTAAAGTCCACATCCATTAGGAGTAACAGCCCTAAAAAATATTAGGGCTGGCTATTTCAGCATGTAACAAAGACACAAGCTCGCTTAGGTTCAAGGAGGGATTTGGTGACTTGAATTTATACCCCACAGGAGAGATGGAAATAGCATGAATAGCTGAAAGGAAGTATTAGGTTTTATTTATGGATGAGTTTAAAATAATCAGCAAGCACAATATCTCTGACTTCCTTCCAAATTATTTAGAGATTTGACTATCAGTGCTGACTTGCTTTTGAATTTAAAATAACCTTCACAATCACTACTGGGTTGAACACAAAAATTTCCTGACAATGTACATTTGTCTATAGTTAAAGCAAATTCTTTTTAACTCAAACAAAACCCTCCTTCCCCCTTTCTCGGTCACCAGTGTTATTATCTCAGTTAATAATCTCATTTTTAAAGATGCTATTACAGCTGAATGAGAATTGCTGGTCTGACAAGAGAAGCACATTCAGTATGTGAAAAAAAAAAAAAAAGGAAGTAGCTCCCAATGATGCTGCTGCTTGCATGTAAGCAAAAGGAAAAAAAGAAAAACCACAAGTCTGGATACTGAAAAAAAGTGATACACATCACTTTTGACTGAAGAATCTGCTACAAAATTTATTTTCAGGTTTAGAAAAACAAAGTATTGTGTGCGTGGTTTTGACTGCAGTGCATGTCATCACAGAGCACAGACACAAAGGCTGATGAAAATCTCAGCCAGTACTGCCGATGTCCCTGATCTGCTCTGCACAGCACTTGAACAGGACAGTAAACACAGCTGAATCTTGTCAATACCAAAACTTTTGACTTTATTACCATGAAAAGAGACACCCGCTCAGCACCACCTGCCCCAGGGCAGATCTAGAACTGTTTCGTGAACCACAGAAAAGAGCCAGAAGCTTCACTCAGTGCTCCTTGAACACTGAACCCCCCCGGTGTACAGCAGACCTCGTCCCTGGGCTCCAGGGCAGTGGCTGCCACAGAGACGCGCAGAGAAGGCAGACGGTGCAGCTCCTGGGGCTGGGGGGTGCTGAGAGCACGGGGGCTCTCAGGTGTGGCTGCAGAGGAGCAGGTGCCCCCCGGCCCTGCAGCCCCCGTGGAACAGCAGGCACCACCCTGCCCTTGCACATCCTCCAAACGAGTCCTGCAGCGGGCTGGGCGTGCACCGGGGATCCCAGACACACACATGGCCAAACCTGCCCTATAATCACGTTTCTTTCAACGGGCAGCAGACTTACATTAATATATATTAGTTTCTGTAACTAACTCGAGTAGAGATCTAAGTGACATTTGCTCCCTGAAGTGAAATTACACATTTATATACATCCTATCTCTTCTCCCATCTCATTTTTTCACAACAGCTCAGCTGTCACATTCTCTCTTTCACTCCAGAATGAAAGGAAACAGATCTTCTGGGTTTAACAATGAAGGCAAAAATAAAAAAAGCCCAAGAACAAGCCAATGTCAGCAGCAGGGCACTGAGCTCAGTTAAGGGATCAAAAAGTCCAGGCACAAGACTGGATTGTTCTTTTCCAGTTTGCTTTTGATAGCTCCTCAAGCCTTCACTAAGTTACCCTGCAGGAAAATGGGTGGTAACATACAAAGATTTTATCTTTGTTTGTTTTACAATTGAAAAATACAAGGCCAAAATTTTGGGTAATATTCTAATGTAATTCTGCCACCTCATACCTACACAGACTCAAAAGCAGCCTGGAATCTAGACTTCCTAAAGTCTGATATTGCTGCTCTTTTGGTCTTGGCTGTTGACTTTTTAAAATAAAAGTCCAGCACTGTGCTGTACAGGACAGAAGCATCCTACTGTATCTCAACTAAACAGCTACAAATCCATAAGAGGAAACACAAAATACTCCTAATTTTCTTTGCACTTACATCAGTTGGAATAAATGAAAAAACAACACTTCCAATGTCATTAAAATATGGTGATGAGTAAACCAACCTGAACAAAGGGAATTAATTATCTGGATGACTTTTTGTGTTCACATAATCTGGATGAATAATTTATAGGGAAAATTTCTAAGTTACCAAGAATAGATTTTATTTCATCCACAGTTTGGAGATAACACCAACACAGTTACTCTCTGAACTATTAGGAGTTCCTACATTAGAAGTATTGATGATTATGAGAGACAAAAATGTAACCAAATTTCTTAATTCAACTGGAAAACCACATGGGGTTCCTTCCCCGCTAGGATGGATGACCTCAGCTTTCAGAGCTTAGAGAATCACAGAACATTCAGAGTTGGAAGGGACCCAGCAGGATCAGAGTCCAACTCCCAAGTGAGTGACACATCCAAGGGTCAAACCCACGTCCCTGGTGTTACTGAGCACCATGCTCTGGCCAACTGAGGCCATCTCAGGGTCTCTGCATCATCCTCAAGCCCCCAGCCTCATCCCCATCTGCAGAACCCAGCTGCGCTTCCCCCTCACATTCATCCCAAACCCCAGCTCGCCAGCCCCTTTACCAACTCTGCAGCTTGTGCCCACCAACAAAGAGAGTAACACCTTTTCTTCACTGGGGCAGCAAGGAAGGGGATTTCACTCGCATGAGTCCCTGAGAAGAGTGTCAGACTACAATACTGTGCCAACACCACCTTTGCCTTTCCTCAGAGTTATCTACATCATCACCACTCCCTCTGCAGGGATCACACGCACCCCAGTCCCTGAGTCAGATCACCTTTCTCACCCAGCTAATGAGAGAGCTGGAAATGAACTGGAGAAAACTGGCTGCATAATCGATCTGACTGCCTTTAAAGCCACTAAAGATCAAAGAGGGAAAGGTAAAACTCTTTGATCAGGCTGGCAAAAGGGGCAGGACTGTTCTGGCAGACAGCAAGGCACAGCTTTAGAAACTCACTCCAGTGAGGAAACTGCACTGCCAGGCCTTAGCACAGCTCTGCTTTCCTCTGATCCCCCTGCAGCTTTTTCCACTCTGCATCCAGCATGGTATGAACACAGTGTAAAATAACCTCAAGCAATATGTACCATTCCATATGGTACAGATCCAAACAGGAGTGATGAAATCTCCTCAAACCCTACTCCTAAGAAATATTCATGCCCTTAAAATCCTTCATTCATACCAAAGGCATAAGCACGTGATTGATTAAAATAGTCATTTCTGGAGGATTAATTAAGAAGGCACAAAAAGGTGCAAATAAAGGAAAATTTCTAATAAAGATGCAATTTTTAAAAATCTATATTTTAATGTCTGTTCAAATATATGCTTCCTTTCATGACATTCGAACTGGAAACTCAAGACTGGGTATGAAGGTACATTCCAGATGATTTCTGCAGCACCCCACATCCTGTGAATTAGCAGGACTTAAAATTATTTTAGGTTTAAATAAGTGGAGGCACTGCAACACAAATCCCATGGTTTGCAGCATGCTTTGTTGTCATGACTCATTATTGCTCTGTCAGCAGCAAACTGCTCTTGCAAGAAATCAACTTTGTGGTTTCAAAAACTGGTACTATAGTTAGGACTTCAATTAAATGAGAATAATTCCTTTCTATTGTGATCAATCAACCAAGATAATAGCAAGAACCTTAAGAGACTGGAAAATTTCTTCACTTATAGAATTTCAAAATATATGCATATTAACACACATGCCTCAACCTCTCGAAGTATACCAAAAAGAATAGTTAGATTAACATGAAGCTACAGTTTCTACAGTTTCAAGTAACATATTACAGTTCACTTTAAAAAGTGTTTGTGAAAATTTGGAGATAATGAACTAGTTCAATCAGTTCTGCTTTTGGGTCTTAAATCTAACAGTGGTATTAATATATTGTCCCAAAGAGTTAAATTCTCACCAGATTAAAATCAGTGCAGTTAAATCTCTTTCTGAATAAAGAAGAGGGAAGAAAGAGTTCATTCCCCTGTAGTCAATGGAGTCAAATTGGAGTAAACGAAAAATAAAAGTAAAACCCGTTTTCTTGTGTTTGTGCAAGTACAACAAAGTCTTCATCACCCTAACACTAGCAGAAAATGTTCAAGTGCCTTGATCCTGGGAAAAATAGATGTTTTGAGGGAAGTCAGGGAATTCTCCTTTAAATCAGCCTCCAAAGATGAAGATTACAGCCATTAAATGGATGGAGAAACAAGGAAAGAAAACCAACACCAAATAATTCCAGACCACCATGCCTCCTTTCTCACCTTTGATTTGTAAAATTAAAACATTTGTAGCAGGCAGGTGTGAAGGAGGGCCCAAAACCTGACTGACAGCCAGTCCCTTCCCCCCATGGTGCAATGAGGGGAAGGGGCTGTGATGGCCCAGGGCATTTAAAGAGCACCCAGAACCCTACTCCCATCATCACCTTGTTCAACAACTCCAGAGCACAGCAAAGGTTGGCCTTTGGAGAATATGGAGTTATGCAGCTGCTTCTCCACTGCCTAGGTGACCTCAGATTTCCATAAAACCCTGCTCCAGATTTCTTCCACTCTAGCCAGGGGAAATTCAATATATTCTGGAGAAATAATTCTGACCTGGCTAAAAAAATTCATTTACATCATTCAGTGACACTGGAACAGCTGGACAAAGGGAGGTGGATGAGTGGATGTTTTACTGCAGGTGTGGTGAGCAGCAGGTCTGCAGGGAAGAAAATACTGAGAAACAGCATGGAATATCAGAGCAATAGACAGGAAGTTAAAAATAATAGCCAACCTTTGTAGCTATCCTTCAGCATCAGTCAGGGACTTAACTAGAAATGCTCCTGCCAGAGTAGTTTCTGCAACACCCTCAGCCACCAGCCTCCAAAATGGCTGGTTCACTGAATACATTTACAATGAATAATAATCAACTTCTCAGCTTCTTATGACTTGGGTTTTCATGCCTAAATCATGTATCACATTAATTCAAACACATCTTTACTGTTAAAGGGGCTTAGAAGTGAGGATCAATGCAAACACAAAACAACACAGATAGAAGTGATCCTGATGGCAGGTTTGAGTAGGTGATACATTAGTAAGTGATACTACTGACAAGCACCAAAGTATTCTATTATACTACTGGGCTCCTTCTTTTCCACTGGAAATTCTAATGAAAACTGATTTTTTTGTTTTGTTTATGTTTTAAGTCTCACAACACAAGAAACCACACTTCCAAAGTCTTCCCTCAATTCAGATGCATTATACTAGCTCCCCTTTTAAATGCTAAGTGTCATTATGGTTCTGGCTGAGCTTATTTTACTGAAGGATTTTTGAGCAACAAACCAGGCAGACAAGTAAAAGCAGAAAGTTAAAAGAATCAAAGCTTTAGAGGAGTCAAAGAGCGGTCCTGATGAATCTGCAATTTTCTGGTGCATCATTCTGCATCAGATGAGTAATCCATCGTTTGGGATGGCTTCCAAGAATGGACCATCTGCTCTCAGCATGACCACGCTCCTGGAAGCTGCACAGAATCTTTAACCTTCTCCTTGACAGCTCTGGAGAGATATAATAATAAGGTTTCTAGAAAGAACAAAGCCAATAAACTGTAAGCTGCTTTGCCTGAAATACCATCTCTTCACAGGTTCAGTGCACCTAACTTGCATTAGTGGCCTTCTGCCACACATAAGTGGCATTTGACACAGAGAAAACAAATTATACTGACTGGAGAGAATGGGATTTTTAGCCATGAGATCACAAGGCTAAAACAATAAAATCACACATAAGTGATTGAGGGAATTTGCATATGCACAGTTTCTGAATTCTTCCTAATTTCACGCACATGGCCTGTCACAAATGCCTCAAAGAGCAGCAAGGAACCTCAGAGTGAAAAATCCCCACATCTATCCCCCTGCCCTGAGTGCAAGGAAGGCTGCAGGACAAAAGCCCCTAACCCTAATGCTCCTGCAAGGCAGCTCCAGGGAAGGGGCCAGACCTCAAAGAGGAAAACAAACAAGCCAGTCACTTCTTATGAGCTGTCCTGCACTGTCAAACCCAGGCAGCTGGCTAAAGACACAGGAAAGCAAACGCCCATATCAACAAACACAGGAGGTGATGCCGTTCCCATAGCCCCGGCCACAGCTCCACATCCTCCCCTCTGCCAGCACGGGCACTCACCGGACATCAAAGCAGCCAAGCCTAAGAAACTAAATGAGGATTCAGGTCTTCACTCAAGAGGGAAAAACCCTCACGGAGGAGTCTCTAGCCAGGAGGAAAAAGAGCAATTTCAACATTTTTGCCAGCAGCTGCCAGCAGGTCACCTCAGCTGTATTTGAACAATACACCTAAGGGTTGACTCTTCCACAGCTGAAGGCTACAGACAAGGATTATAAGAGCCTGTGGTTTCTAGCTGTGGGGCAAGGAAAACCACGGGATCAAGTAGTTGAAGAGGAGAAGGCTCAACTGCCCCCTTTGGTATTAAGGGTATACCTGGTATCTTTACTGCTTCACCTCAACACCAGCTGGGTTTGAGAGCCCCTGGATGGCTGGATCTCACAGCACCAGAGCAGCACACTCCATACAGAGCTCACAAAGCCAAGTGGAAGTGGGCTACAAGAAAGCATCTATTCACAGAGGGTTTTTTACAAGAGGCCCAACTATCTTCTGAACTACAAGAAACTTTGGTCATCAGCATTCCAAAACGAGAGAGAACAATCCATATTTCTAAGGCTAAGTGTGCCCTTCAGCATGCAGTTATAAAGCCAAAGGCAATGCCCATGTTTTGCTCACATTTTGCAACTTCCAAGTGGCACACAAGATCACTGGAACAAAACGTGCAAGATCAGTTGCCTTTCATCAAGTCAGACAAAGCACAAAGTGTCCTTAATTATTTCAGCTGCGACTGTAAAGACTGAGGTTGAAAGAAGCAATTGCAGCATCACACTTCTCCTGCTAAAGGTAGCAGCTGTCACACTTCAGGGCTGGAGGACCCCAGACAGGTGATGCTGCCAGGCAGGGCTGCATCCAGCCCCTGCTCTGCTCCTGGCCATTGACACAAACCTTCCACCGTGCAGCTCCAGGCAAAAAGATATTAGAAATTGTTCCTTCCACAGCTGAAGTGGAAGCTTGCATCCTCCTGACTACAACACAATTAGGACAAAAAACATTTCCAGAACAGCCTTCTCATAATTTTCCTGAGGTTACAGGGGTAGGAGATGCCCTTCTGCCAAAGGGAGAAGGGAAGCAGGAGAGCACAGCACAGGGTGTAGGGGCACGTGTGGGAAAAGGAGCTCTAACTGCAGGAATCTGGGCTGCAAGGATGAGAAGACAAGGGCAGGGATGGAGTAAGGGCAAGATGTGCTCCAGGACAGACATCTGGCTACTGCAGAAATGGAGTGGAAGAGAAGGGAGAAAGCACTGGATTATCCATGTATGAAATCAGGGACTGAAGCAGCAGCAATATGTGCACAGGTGGGATTTAGAGCTGGAGTTAGAGAGAAGATGGAGAAAAACCACAGCTGTTATTTTTAGGGAGTTTAATAGAATCTTACAGAACATTCCTTCTTTGGCTCGTGTCACAAAGAGAAAAGAGGAGCTGGTCCCCTTTGTGCCTCCACAGTGTTTCAGTCAGGGCAGCTTTTCTCCTGACCAGCCACAGCAGCGTCACTCAGTGTCCAGCTCCAAGGACCAAAGTCTCAGTCCTTGCTCCAAATCATCAGTAATTGTACATCTCAACTATGGCTCAGTACTCTTGCAAAATCCAGTACTGTAGGCGTTAAAGGAAAAAAATTAATTATTTGACATGAGAGAGGAAAAATTCAACACTGACCTTTGAAAACGTACCTAGCCTGCGCATCACTCTCCCTTCCCTCTTTCACAGTCATTTCCAATAAGTAGCTTTGGAGCTGCCAGATAAATTTCTCCTCTGGCAGGAGAACAGGCCACCAGGCTCCCCAAGGTCCCAGCTCTCCACCCCTATTGCTGTCAGGGCTCCCTTTAGAGGCATCACATCCTGCTCTGATTAAAACATTGCCTACACAAGTCATACTAGCCTCAGTCTGCCAAACGCAAAAGACCTGCTCCTGATTCGTAGCAAGGAAAATGAGAGGAGGAGGGAGTTCAGAGCTGAAGAGAAAAAAAGCAAAATAATGAGGAGATGGAGAAATAAATACTCAGCTCTTGAGCTGCAGGTCTGTCTTTCATACCTATAAGCACTGACCCTAAAAGATAATTCATTATCTTAGGAATCTAAAGTCCTATTTTCCGTTTTAAAAATGCTTTGTTGTCTTAAAACCAAAGGTTCTCCATTCTTGGATTAATCTCTAGCTACAAGGATTAGCTTATCACAGAATCAGGCATGAGCCGTGTACACAGCTGCATCCTTTCCAAAGCACAGCAGAAGACAAAAAGGACACAATGAATATGCAGAAACCCTGTTTACTGTTACAAGCAATCATCTTATTGCCCTTCCTTTTGTTACATATAATATTAACACTTTTTTTTGTGCTCTTCTACACTGCTGAGTCTTGATTAATCAATCTTGTAAAAACTTGTCTTCAGTGACTCATCATCTGCTTCTATCTTTTGAACTCTACTGAAAGCATCCTGATCACAAAACAATTCAGTACAGAATACATTAGTGCCTCCAAACTGTGAGGGAAAAGCCCACAAAGAAACCCATTTTGGATCACTGCAGCTCCAAGGTCTACATCACTGACATGTGGCAGCGAGCAATCACCCCCTCACAGGCAAGGGCTCAAAATTGTTACTGTAAGTACCAGCAGCGATCGTTTAATGCTTTGGATTATTGCACAGCAGCTTTACAGCACATTAGTTACTACTGCTACACATCTGGTGGTTTGTTTTCTGAAGGACCACAGCTGACTATTTCCTTTACTCTTTTCCTCTTCATAGATAAACCATCAGAAAGTAACAATAAATTATATCTCACTAGAGTAAGTTGTCAGGTAATAAATTCCCTACAAATTTTAATGGAAACTACCAGCCTTAAAGCCATGCTCATACTGAAAGCAACACTAAGAACACAACAAATTGCTGGGGTTTTTTCCAAGACCCCAAATATTTTGCATCCATTGGTGTCCAAGCGCTACAGACTCTACTGCATCCAAGGATATTCCTAGCAAAGGAAACACCACCTAATCAATGCTTTCTCTCAGTCCTTCTCTTGCTGAACAGGAGCACATGGTGCGGGTGGCTATTGATACTGTGCTCCCAACAGCACCTCTGCTCCAGCCCTGCTGGCTGCCCTCAGTGGGTACCTTGGCTGTGCCAGCCCAGCAGCGCCGCTCCCCTGGCAGCGTTCCCTGCTCCATGTGTTCCCCAGCCAGGATGCCAATCTTTGGGCACCAGCCTTGGGCACCAGGCCACATGGAAGGCTTCTGCTGTTCCTCTGCTTTATGCGTATGAATAGCAAGAGACTGAACTGCAAAATCACAATACTGGTATCGACTGAAGGAAAAAACACGGGTCCACCTCACAGCAGGGAAATAACCTCAGCTTTAGAAGAGACCTTCGAGAGAAGAACATGAGGGGAGAAAAAAGGAAATCAGAAGATAAAACTAGAGAAATAAATTGAACTTACCACCCAAACCACACACTTGAAGCAAATGGAGATGCACACTGCTGCACCATCTTAAAGAATGTAAGTGTGGCTTGCATCCCACATTTGTGGAACAGAGTGAGGGCCTTGCAGGTTTAGCATGCCTTCAGACCTGGGAAATAACTACCCAAAACCCCCTAAAAGAGCTGTGACATCTGTCTTCTCAGCAGTTCCCAAGGTGGTCCCCACAAGCAGGTGTTATTTTCTGAACAGAAAAGTCTCCCGCTTCTTCCCACTATCCAGCATTTGTGCCCACACTCCAGGGATACACAGTACACGCTCTGGGTACACGATTCCCCCAGATCTACCTCACCCATCTACAGCTACGGTTTGGTACCTGCATTTAAAGGCTGTTAATTTACAGAAATGCATGTAATTCAGGCTGGATTTGTTACCTTTGCCAGTGCATCCAGGCACAGACACAAAGGGAAGAGTAACCTCTCTTGGACAAGCAGCATGTCAGCAGTCACAGAGCCTGCTGCACCCCGATACGATCCTGTGCACAAATAACAACAGTCTGTGCCTGTCTGGCACATTTACCCACAGAAATCTGGCATATGTTTTACTGTGAATAATTAGGAGAAACACAGAACTCTCTTATTTCAAGGTAGCTTTTGTTACAGCTCCATTCCTGCAGACTTTTAAAATGAGGGTAAGATGACAAGATATGAAACTATCAAAATGTAATTGAGCAAGAGGCTGAAACAGATGAGTGGGTAGGAATTGGCGTAAATAAAGCCTCCACACAAGCTAAAGAAAACCAAACAAAGCAGATACCAAACTGTACTTTGGAAATCTGTTCATCTGTACAGGCATGGATGGCTATTTCACAGTCTCTCCCTGCTTTCTTCCTAAAGCAGTTTAGATCCTGAAGCTCTATAACATAACCTGAATCTGGGTTCGATATTACATATGCAAATCCTGATATAAATAAAGACAGTTTTTGAAATACATATTATTGGTTTTCCTTTTTAGCAAAGGATTTTTAGGTGAAGAAACTTTTCCAAGGACAGGAAGAAAATAGACTGAAAACTTGAAGGAATATGCCTGATCTCCTATTTGGTTACTTTAGTGTTGAGTCTCTTCATTACCAATGCAACTTCTGCTATATTTAGAACCTTGACTTTTTTTTTTTCAAATAAACCCTAAGAACACACCAGATTTCACCCCAGGGCAGAACTAAGAGCCTGCTGTTACCAAGCTCATACCCTGCACAGCACATCGGACTGCTGTGATTCCCAATTTTGAAATGCTAACAGAAAGCCCTCCGGATGCTCCATTGGTGCGCCAGTTGAGGTCTTTTTGTTTGGTGGTTGTTGGCTTTGTTACCTTTTTTAAAAAATAACATTACAGTCTTGTGTGGTAGCCTTGGAAATAGTGAAATACTGCGATACACACATGCTATGAAACATTGTTCTCAAAACCCTGGCATGGGCACCGCTTTTTCTGGCATCAAGTAACCAAGGGTGCTGGAGAAACCCCAGCTGCCGATTCCTGCTCCTCCCATGCTTTGAGCACCAGCGTTGGGGCAGACAGGCTGAGAACCAAGCCCGGCCCTGTGTGTCCCCAAAGGGTGGCAGCCAGCCCACAGAGCAGCATCCTGGGCCCTGCCGTGCCTGGACACCTCCCCTGGGAAATCCAGGCATTGCTTTCAGAGACGCTTCACTTGCACTGGAAAACACTTCCATGCGTAGGCTGGGGGAAAAAAAATAAATTAAAGTCTTGTTTGCCCAAATGGGCCTGTGGGTGTCGTTCTTGCAGAGGGATTCAAAACTAGCATAGAGACACAAACATCAACATCTGACCAGGACCAACCACAATAACCTCAGCCCAGTAGGAAGAAAGCAATTTGATTAGGCTGGTTCAACTGAGAGAAGTTGTGATAGGAGCCACACAACTTGGACAAAAAAAATACATGAGGCTTCTGCACATCACACTTTTCTACACCATATGTTTTGTTCCAGGCAATTTTTAACAGGATAGTCACCGGTGCTGCAAGATCTGAATTTGGAAAGGGTTTAATCATCCCATTCTGAACATCTATGATGGTAGTGATGAGTTACATGAATCAGGGTTGGTGTCTAATCAGCATAATTAATCTCATTCAGTGATTAACCCAAAGAGGAAAGAGCTCCTTTAGGCACAGGTAAAACAGCACATGAGTCATTACTTGGCAGTGACAGTAGAGAGTTTAAAAATGCAATTTGTGCTTTGTTGGAAGGCTCACACTCAGTCTAAAGAGGAAACAGATTATTAAGTGCTAGGACAGAAACTTGAAGCAGTCTTTCCCCAACCACCAGAAACCAAGACAGCACTGCCACTAAAAGCTCTGCTAATTTGTGAAATACTAGAAAGTGTTTTGGGGACACAACTACCAAACACTGACACAGGCCAGCTCTGTTCCTAGTAATATGGGCAAGGACTCTGCAGGTGGTTTTACACATCACGCTGCAGCTCAAGCCTTAGTCATTGGTCCCTCACATGGAATTACTATAAAAATGCTCTCATTAATATCCACACAAAAAAAAAATCATGTCTTTCACAGTGCCAGGATCCATTCCAGAAGTGTCTGATTTATCCTAAGCAGTGCTCCTGGATTCTTCCTACAGAAATTTCACAAATCCCTCATGCAGCTTCAAAGCTGTATGTCCTAGAACACAGTCCAGTTCCAGCACAACACCACCACCAACACTGCCATCTATTCCTATAAATTAAGATAGCAAAAGCTGGCACAGTCACCAGAGGAAGCAGCCTGCCCTTACTAACATAGTGGTGTATTTGTTGCTACCCTCACATCTTTGTTTTCTGCACCATGTGGCTGAAAAAGCAAATTGGATGAACTGACCAGGGAAAAAAAAAATAGAGCATTTTGAGGGTAAAGAAGGTTAAAGTTTATGTGCACTTAAAGTATATATGAAATTTCAGAGTTTGTTCCAGAAAAATGAGAAACTGTTGGAAGAAAAAATAAAAAAGGTAAGACAGGTCACATCTGACACCTGAGAGTTGTCCAGCCCTGATTTCAAGTGGCTGCTTGCCAAGTGAGGCAACAGCTGTGGCATTTGGAAACACACATTAGCAGGGAAAGGTGCCCAGTGCTTCCTCGCAACATCATGCCATGCACAGCCTTAGCAGCCTGCCTGTACACTTAGCCATAGAAATAATTGACTCACAAGTAGTGATTTATCCCCTTTAACCTCATGAGGAGTCAATGGAGCTCAGTAGCAGCAACCAGCAAGCTTTGGATAAAAGTATTTACACCTATCACTGGCTCACTGCTTTCCTGGGAGCAATAAGGCATCTTCTGTTTCATCTTCAGAGCACTAATATCCATCACATCTCGTTTTTATTTCTTACCTTCCTTTAAGGCAGACACAAACATTGAAACTCCTATATAAGCCACTATCACACAGCATGCAGCTGAAGAGAGAACTCTCCCCATTTTATTCAGATCAATACCAATTACTACTCCTGTTACAATTAAATCGCATCTTGATCAACTCTTCATTCAGGAATGTGCTCAGCACACTCCTCAGACCTCTGTGCTGAGGTGCATAAACACTACTGGATAAAGCAGTAGGGAGGGAAGGGAGGAACAAAATCTGCTGAAGGTTCTGCTGGCCATTACCAGGGGTCACAGCAGCTGCACAGCCCCGTTAGGTAACACCCCATGTGTTCTTGGATACTGCACACGAAAATGTCAAGAGCTGTTCCAGATTTCCTACAGAACGCCAAAGGAGAGATGGTCAAGTTTTTTAACATGCACCTGAAGTCTCAGCCCTCAATGTCTTTTTCCCCCACAGCTGTGAAATTACTACTGAAAACTGTCAAGGTTTTTGGAAATAGCACAAAAACATTACAAAGGACAGTTCAGGGAAGGTAAAGGGTCTGTAACAGCTAAAAGCTCTGAGCGTGCATGACTCAGAGGCACCCATACTGAGAGCACCTCTGCTCTGTGGGGTGGTTTGGAGGCATTTTCCTTCTAGCTGAGAGCATGCAGCTCTGCCTGCCCTTGCAGGGAAACAGCCAGAGCTGGAGCAGAGCTGATCTGGGGCGCTTTATGAATAAACTCAAGAGTACAGGGGATCAGAACGGGCCTTGTGCTCACACAAAAGGAGGAGGGGAGTGTGAACAGGAGCCCATGGCAGGCATGAGGATAAAGGCAGAGCACCAGCGCTGGCACTGATAAACAGCAACCCCAAGGGCTCCCAGCAAGACAGGCTGCAGTCAGGGTGCAGAGACCACAGCATGGCCCCCAGAAAACTGTGCAGTACCTCTAAACATCATCCTCTGTCCCTGGAGATAATCCTGATGGGCAGTTTCACTGCAGCTGGTGCGGCATCACTGCAAAATCTCTAGATAAAGACATTAACAAACCCGTTCTGGGCACCCCCACCCCCTGCAGCTCTCGTGTTCCTCATTTATGTATTTGACATTTTTCAGCTCTTCAGACAGGGATTTTTAAAATTCTTATTTATGTTTTGCATTTTCTTGTTTTATTGATGGGAGATGAGGGGAAAGATGATAGCAGTAAAGAAAGTTTAAAAATCCCCACACCAGTTCCAGAGAATCCAGGAAAATTGGAGCCTCTCTGTTTTTATCATCATTATTCTCTCAGCAGGTGAGAGAATTCACTCTTCAAGGAGGACTGTGAAAAGATACAGCTCCCAACTGGTGCTACAGAGTCTTGAAACCCTAAAGATGATTTTTAAAACAACAGCCAAAGGACATGGAAAAGCAAAGCAGCAGGACCTGCTGCAGGGGACAAGTATGAAGAAAGATGCTTATTCCAGCTCAGAAAAAAATAAAGAGATTAACTGTCAAAAGGAAAAAAATAAAGAGTCACTCTTAACTCATGCAAGGCCGTGTCAGAGAGCAAAAGCCATTTAACACATTTTCAAGTGACTGTGCAAGAGGCAGTGGTGGATTCCAGGCTCCATGATTTATAGCGAGGCTCAGAGGATGAACAGACACTGATCAGGCAGTGAAAGGCAAATCCAGCACCAGGATTTCTTCTTATTGCCTTTGATTACAGCCCAAAACACAATGCATGCCCAACCACTCCTTTTTGTTTGTGGGGTTTTTTGTCTGGTTTGGTGGTTTTTAGGTATTTGCATAAAAAGCACAACGCCAAAGGTACGAATCAGGAATGCATGCCTTGGATATGCTATCTTGAAGCCTCAAAAAGTTATTTTAAACTGACTGAGATTTGAATGCTAGCAATTAGACAAGAAGCAGATGCCTCACTACAAGCAAGAGCAATAAGTGTAAGAACAATTACCATTTTGTGAGATAGAGTGCAATGCACACCAGGAAAAAGCATTTTTAATTTGTCAGAGCTAATATTTATCCAAGTTGACAAATAATTTACTTGGTTGATTACAAACTTCTGGAGCCTTGGGTTGAATCTGCACACAGCACAAAGCTCCCTTCAGCAGCAAAAGAACCTTCAGTGTCAACTAAAAAATGGAAGCAAATTCAAAACCACAACAAAAGATTTGAACAAGAAGCACACCATAGTAGAGGGGTTTGTTCTTCCCCCATATGAACCCTCTCAATCTCCACACTCACCATAAAAAATGAATAACCAGACAACATGGCTTTCTTCTGAAGGATTTCTCAAATTTTCTGATAACATTCAGCCACATGCAATCAAGAGACTATCAACACTGATCTGATCTTGCCTGCACAAGGCTGTAATTTGTGCTGTTTGTCTTCTGGGTATTACCTACTGTCAGCACAGAACAGCTTCAGGTTTAAAATTACCAGCCTCATTTAGTCTCTGGGCTGTGAATGCAGACAGGCCAGTTATATCACAGTACAACAGCAGTAATAATAGCTGTAATGGCTAATATGCATTTAATTTTAGATTAAAGCAAGACATGACAAATACAAGTGAAAAGGTTCCTGCCCTACTGAGAGCATTTGCACACCAGCATTGCTTGGGGTTGTTACTGCACGTGCACAGTTTTGCCTCAAACACAACTAGAGATGAAGGTGTTGGGTTTCTGTCACTGATGCTCCAAGCCAAGTAATTTACCTTTTCTAGTGGAGCACACTAATTAATCTAGCATGTACTATGCACACACCTTCCTTTTAGAACCAAACTGCAGCAATGCTTAAACAATTTTTTCTTTGTCCTATGATTCCCTATCCCTGTATAAATCCCCCCAAGTTCTGAGTCCCACTAATTACTGTTACCTTATGGATTTGTGTAGAACATTAATGAATCCTGTCATCAAAACCACAACCAAACAGCTGGGGCAATGACAACAATAGCTTAAATCCCTTATTGTCAATTTTCCACTTCATTGGATTTGATAGCACAAGGCAGAGGCAACCCTCTGAAACCAAGCAGGGTCATGCAGGTGCAAGTCCACACTGAATACAACATATGCAGAGGTCATACAACTTAGCTTGTCCCATGCCTTCCCAATTTGACACAAGCTGTTGTACTGTTTTCTTACCCTCATTTAAAAAAAATAAATTATCACCTTGAATTTCTGCAGCGCTTTGAACAATTGTAGCTCATCAGACATTGTGTATCCAAATGTTTTTAAGAGTGCATTCAGAGGTATTAAAACAGGAGAACATGAGTTTGGAGATAGCACATGCATCACAGGCTATTCACAGACCAGAGGATAGCATGCACTATTTTCCACTTGTACTTCACAAAAAGGTTAATTGTGCAATGTATTTGCAATATCATTCCTGGGTTTAGCCTATTTGTTACCTCCACCAAATCAAGTAAAACAAAGTAACACATATGAAAATTACTGTTCACTCCCTTTAAAGCTGCATTGAGTTCATTACCCCTAAGTTGAAACAGGTGTATCTAGTTCAGCATGCCTCTTTTGATGAATACACTCAAAGTCCAACCAACCTTTGCAAATCTACAACATAAAATTCTTCAGATATCCACATGTTTTCTTAAAAAGCCATTTTATAAAGAAACAAAAATCCCCACTCACACTTACTGCAGAATGTCACAGGTTCAGCAGTTCAACTAATTCCTTCCGTGTCTACTTGACTTGAAGATTTTAACACACACATGCACATCATGTAATTGTAGGTACAATACTTCCCCTTATTATTTAATCCCCTGAAGCTATAACTGAAAAATGCTAATATTACCTTGCATGCTTGAAGCAGCTTGTTAAAGAAAGGCAATTTTCTCATGTGTCAAAAGATTCCAGTCCCATGAGATCCTCTGGTTAATTCATAAAGTAATTTAATCATAATTAAAGCAAAATTGCATCTTCCCCAACCATCACGTTTTGCAAGACAGATTTAGCAAAAAAATAAAGAGTTTACACTGCCAGCAGGAATAGGGAAAAGGCACATTACAGGAGATGGGGGAATTGAAGGGGAGAGGCTGTCAGCTCTTCCAGAAGCAACAGAGAACCTCAGAGGGTCCAGGCTGTCCCCATCTCCCAGAGAGCTCGTGGCTAGATGGGCCACTCTCATCTGTACAAGACAGACGACTTATGTGGCATGAAATTAAAATTATTAACTTGGGGAACTCACTCACCCCCAATTAATCACAGGGAGACCAAAGCTCAGCTTCTGCTGCTCCCCCCAGAGAGCAGCCAGAAACAAGGTGGGCCCTTGGCTTTCTGATGGGTTATATCCAGCCACAGAAGCAACCACATCCCCAAGGATGACATTAACATCTGAATAACCGGAATTGGACCCAGGACCTAATGCCAGTTTCCTGGGTGGGGTGAATCAAAAATAAACACAGCATGCAAGACAGCAAGCCTCTGCACTAAACCACAACATCTCATGAAGGAAAACAGAATAAGCTTTTTGTGACTAAATGTTGTGTTCTTTTATTGCCATTTGGGGGGGGGGTTTCAATTACTGAAAACTGACTCGTATTTCAAATACAATAACTAGCTATAATCTTGTTTACAGAAAATGTCAGGAGTCAGAACATCTACATTTAAACCACCACATTACTGAAAATTATGGTGTTTCCTTCACCAGTAGCTACAGAAGACAAACCTCAAAACTACATTAGAATCCAATGAACGCAGATTCAAATGGAACACCCAGAAAGATACAGACTAGATAGGGAAATTCTGCCTAATTCTAATGCACACACTGCGGGTGGGGGGGGAAACCCACAAAAAGCCCCAAATAAATACAGAAACAAAAATAAAAACCAATAGAAAACTGCTGTCTTACCTCACTCACACAAATGAACAGCAGCCATGCCAGATGGAGCCAAACTTTATATCATTAATAGCAGGTCCTTTCCAGAGGAGCAGCAGCACAGGCAAAACTGTATTATATTCCAAGATTCAACATTTGTTAAAGCTTGATTTCACCAATTTTTTTTTGCAAGAACCCAAGCCTCAAACCACAAAGCTCCTCCTGGGAAAAGCCAAAGCCACGCTCCCCATGGCTGCACCCGAGTCAGATGAACAAAGCTTCCCGAGAGCACTGATGAGACAAAAAGATCTGAACAAGAAACCCATCGGCCTCTTGGGACCATCTCCTCAGGGATGCCCATGACAGAGGCCTCCCACACCTCAATGTTTTTAAAGCCTTCCCACAGACCTAGTTTATGCACCCAAACCTCCCATTTAGAGATACTCATTTTCCTAGACCCACAGACAGCCCTCACCTTGCCAGAAACACCTACAGCACCACAACAAAGACTTGAATTCACTGCTAAGACTCACAACCAGCTTTGGATATCCGTTTCTTAGTTCCTCTGCCCCTTGTTCCTGGCTCATGCAAGATGCAGGAGTGGGGGAGGTTTAGAAGGGGTTGTGTTCTTTCCAAACTGGTGCCTTTAGATTCCCAAGGCACTCTCTACAGAAGCAACACCAATTCAAGATAACAGGGCTTCAAACTGCAGAGGGGCCTTCCAGACACACAAGAAAAGCTTGTCCTTTGGATATCTCACTGTTTCATCAAGAACAGGATGCATTTCTGACTTTCCTTCTGACAACTCAATGCTGCATTCCACAAACACCGAGAACTTGAAAGGTGTAGTCCACAAAGAACTAACAATCATGGAAGAATAATACAGGATACTCTCACACTACACACAGACTGTGACACTTATGAATTGGGCCAAAACAAAAACACCTTTCATACCTTCCATTATTTTTAAATTAAAAGAATCCACAAATTATTTTTTTGAGAATCATTGTTATGATTCAGAAACATTATTTACTCAGAGGTCTCGTTCTTCTTAAAGACTTCAATATAAATCATTACTTTCAACTGTATCAACTCCATTAAGCTATTTCAACTGTAATTTTTAAAGTCTTGAATAGAAGGCCAGTGAGCATTAAAATAACTGGGTTTAATGTTAAGTTATTCAAGTCTTGCTTAATTTTTACTGCAAGGTTCACAGAGCTTGTTTCAGAGATAGTTGGTATCTTGAAAAGAAATCTAAAGTAAGTACTCGGATATTAAACCTGTGCTACCTGCTACTTCCAGATTAATGACAGCATTTCTGAAAAAATATTTAAAATATGCATTATTGTTATGACCCTGTTTAGAGTGGAGATGATATTTAGAGTTCAGGAATGGTGGCAGGCAGACAAGAGGGACACAAGGTCCCCAGCACATTTGCTGACACTGTCACTGACCCCCCAGTAAATGTTCTAAGGGGGATCACTCCACCATCCCCTGGGAGATTATTAGCAGCCCACCACACTGAAGGTCTAATAAATCACTGTCAGGCTATGCCTACAGTTATTCAATCTTGTTTTTGTTGACGTGTGTTCCATGTTACCTAATAATCTGAATCCATCTTGAGTAACTGCTCTAATCAGTCTTTATGCTCAGCTGCTGCTAGCAAGTTAAACACTGCATTCATCCCAGGTCCTTGGAAAGCATTTCAGCCCGACATGCATTTTCTGTATCGCTGAACGAGGGCAGGAACAAGCTCTGCCTACCTTAAGCAAGGAAAAGCACAGCCTCCATCTGACTGAGACATGAGAGATTTGTTTTATTGTAACCCAAATGTTCCCTTTCAGATCAAGGTCACTAATCAAAAGTTAAAGATCCTGATTTGCCTGACTGGTAGATCTATTAAATCAATTGATAATTTATTAACATTGATTTTGGGCCCAGGGCACTGAACCTCTCCTACTTCTCACAATGCATCTGAAA
The DNA here is from genome assembly GCF_047830755.1 of Zonotrichia albicollis. Lineage (NCBI taxonomy): Eukaryota > Metazoa > Chordata > Aves > Passeriformes > Passerellidae > Zonotrichia > Zonotrichia albicollis. Next base: position 56,913,296 of record NC_133824.1, read on the forward strand.
GATGCCAGGAATGAAGCTGACATACACAACAGCCCTACCATGCCAAGTGCTTGCACAGGGGAAATTTGACACAAACTAGGGAATATAGAATTATCTCAGCAACTCAGAGCCTGAAAAGGCAAGGGGCCAGGCCTGTCTTTGACGCATTGTTTAGTCAACACATATAGGATTCTTATTTCCAAGTCTTAGCAGGACAGCACAATTAATCTACATTGGGAAGAAGGAGTTACAAGTTTTCACATCCTTCCAGACTACAGCACAGTTGCCCCCTTCCCCTCAGGAGAGAACAGTTTAAACTCAAGCCTGAACTTTGTTAACATGGACTGTTAACAGTCCTCTTCACATAAAGAACTAACCCCACCATGTTCAGCAGCAAAACCACCAGGATATTTCTGTGTAATAACATGCTACAGTAATTAGCTGCTATACCTTAGCCACAATCAGCACAGTAAATCAAACTATGGCTCAGCAGCAGCCTTGTCTCCAGCTTGGGCACTGGGAGGGCTGAGCTACTAAGGAACAAAGCCACATTCAGTAACTTCAGCCTCCCATCTGCTGCAGGTGCACTGTACCAAAAGCTGACAAGTTGTTCTGCCTTTACCTTAGATGAACTTTGATTTCAAGCCTCTGTTTCCCTAGCAGAGAGACTCTTCAATACCTGGCTGTACCATCTGAAGTTATTTCTCTTGGGTGGCACGAGGAGATACCAAAACCTTTAGACCAATTATGCGTCACCAGCAGATGACAGATGACCTAGATGGGCTTTCAAACTAAGGGCTGTTCAATATGCTAATCTGGAAATGTACCTCCAAATGATTACCACATCTTTATTACCAACAAGATACTCTGAAAAAGCCATATTTAACAGACTGGTTTACCCAGTGAACCAGAATTGTGTCCAAGCACAAAGAAAGGGCATATCAGCAACATCAAGAAAACAAAAAAAAAGCAAAGGATTTTCCCAATAATATGGCATGTAAGCATCAGGAATAGCCAATGTCCATCCACACAGTCCTAAAGCAAGTGAAGATTCCAGGCTTGTGTTTTTCAAGTTTTCTCCCAACTGCTGTCTGTACTGAAGGCCAAGGGAGTCTCAGATTGGAGCCAGAAGGGATCTGATAATCAAACACCAAACATCTCACAGCAGATACAAGCATGGGCAGGCTGGTGTTGCAGGATGTCATTTGCCAACTGGGAACCAACGTGCAGAAGGATAAAGCACTTTCCTCATCACACAAGAAATCTGTGTCAGAAACAAGAAGTGAACCCAGATTACTGGCCTGACCCTAACCCTGAGGAAGCATGTTGGGACAGATGCAGGGATCTCCAGGTTCTTATGCTGAACTGAAAACAACAGGTAATGAAAGCTTTGAAAAGCAAAAATTAGATATTTTCATTTAAAGCAAACACCCATACAGTTTAGGTACCTAAAGTTAACTCAGCAATTGAGGGATTAATCAAAGGATTTATTGACCAAAAGACTGATTAACACAATGGTCCAAATGTTGAATATAAACTAGTTTAGAGAGCATGACTAATGTCCATTTCTCATCTTAATGGAATATCATTAATACAGCTGTCACCCAGAATCTGAGGCTACATGATATTTCCAAACCAAGCTTATTTTTAGGTCTAACACCTGCTTGGGTTTTGGTCCTAAACTAAGTGCCCAAAGCACTTGACACCAGACATGGGGATCATGAGTGTTTACAGAAACCAGTTCAGCCAATCTGAAAACAAAGGCTCAGAAAACAGTAAAAACCTGCATCACTTCATGTTCTGTAATTCACTCTCACATGAAAGTACCATCACATCCTAAACCCATACTTTTCCTACGCAAAAAGCACATTGACAAAGTACAGGAACCCTAAAAACAAATCCACAAGTGCCTGAGACTTTGTAATGGTCCCTTAGGCACCAGGGTCAGCAGTGGGGGGATTCAAGAGACAACATTTATAATTTACAAACCCACCCTTCCTCATTAAAAAACCACAGAGAAAGGATGGTGTCCAAATACACCACGCAAGCCCCATGGCAGCAACCTGGCCATCATCTCTCCCCTCCAACCCAGCAGCACAGGCTGCTGCAGCTGAGCTGGGGGAACCCACACCTCTGCAACCCTCACTGCAAACACATCTGGCACCACACACAACTGTTAACATGTACGCAATAACATGTCTTGTTCATCAGCATAAATGCTGGGCTGAACTGGATGATGAGCAACAGCTGCCAAATCTGCTCCAAAATAGTGGCACAAAATAAATATTTACTGATTAGCCCTGCTCCCCATAAGGAAAAAAATAAAAATGACATTTGTGTGAGCAGGAAGCTTTGAAGGGCTGACTTCTATCTTAAAAATACCAGCCATTTCTATAAAACAACATTTTGAGACTTTAAAGGTCTTGCCTTTACTGCTAGCAGTGTAGCACAAAACAGTTTGTAGGAGAGTAAAATTATGAGATGTTGCTGTACCAGCTGGGACTTTCCCAAGCTGTTCTGCAATTATCCCTGTACTGAACCTTGCTGAAATCTTATTTTCTCTAGGTTGGTTTGCACTGGGGCTGCTGCTGACAATAGAAATTGAGGTTTCAGAAGGAAAACAGTATCTAATTTAGGCCCAAAGACTTTACTATGGATTGTGATGTGCAAAAATGAGAAAACACAGCTTGACTTTAAGAACATATTGCAGCTTTGCTCAGTTGGCAGTATCTGACACATTTTTCTTTCTTCCTAATTTGCAACCACAAATGTCTTCTTTAATGGAATTCCAGTGGTTATTGTAACTAACTTCCAACTATCACTAAAAAAATTGTCCTCTCCAATGAACATTCTTAAAAATTACTCTGATGATCAGTCTTTCGCAGGATGAAGACAAGTTACACAGAACAGAGGTTACTGAAATCAGTTACAAATTTTTCAAGGTCTCCACATGATAAAAATCACTGAACCACGCTAGAGTAAGCAGATGGTGGAAAACAATTTTTTTTCCTTCTCTTTTGATCAAAAGATCAAGTGGTGTTTGGTTTGAGATCTTAAAATAAAAATAAGCTGGACTTCTACAACATTCCCATACAACTAGCCTTGCACACACAGCCTAGATAACTCATTAAAGGACATCTACATTCCTGCTGGGATACAGGACAAAGCACAGTCACCCTCCTTTGCTCTCAGTGCCTTGAAGGAATTTGGGAAGCCCTGGGTTAGTGATGTCCCTACACAGCAGCACTCTGAGCATCTCCTGCCACTGGGCTGACTGCATCCAGAAGCAATGCTGATGGCAGCTGAACAGCTCCCAGTTCCCAAGAAAAGATCCTTCAGCAAATGCAGGAGCTGGCTCTTGTTCCAGCCTCTATTTCCCAGCCTTGCCCAGTGTAGATGCCCACCAGGGAGGGCAGCTGAGTTCCAGCAGAGCCACTGCAGACGGGCACCTGCCCGCGCCCAGGTAACGCTCTCCCCTTGGAAAGGCCTGGGTGAGGATGCTGCAGATCAGAAGCCTTTCCTTGTTGTCTGGATGAAAGCCCTTTGCAGGGGATAGGTGCTGAAATGATCCTTTTTAGTATGCTGTTGAGTATTTTGTTATGGATCACACCATCTGTCCAAGCTAGTGAATGCAAATTACTCCATCAATTTTTCAAGTATAAGCTTAAAAAAATAAAAAGCATGTGATAGTAAAAAATCCCATACAAGCACTTTCCATTGCACAGTTATTATTTGAAATCTACCACTGAAAATGCAAGATTGTTTCAAAAGCACGTTCTAAATTTCTAAAAAAGATCCCCATTATTTCTAACCTCATCAGTCTTTGTATGAAAACAATACTCTCGGCTTTTTCATCTAAATATTAGCACATACAGTACAAAGTACTTTGTTGATATTAATGTGCTTACAGCTTATTACACTGAGTTAATTAAAACCTGAATAAAATAAAATCTGGAAATTCTGCATGTCTAATTTGTCCACTAAAGCAGCCTGGGTAATAACACCCAGCTCTGTAAGAGCATTAGGCTATCACAATGCAGCATATGATTCTGTTCCAGCTCTATTCATTTCCCAAAGAAATGGGAAAAGCTGCATGGCTTTATGGGCAAACCATTAGCTCGCCATCTCTAGGGAAATGGTTCATCAAAGCATTTTGGCTCCAGACAGATTAGATCTCAGTCTGCTTCTCCTTCAGCAGAATGCAGCAGCACAGACACCACAGAAGGTATGTCCCATTTGGGGCAGTCAGAGCCTGAGTTTTTGGGGAGTCAAAAGCCAGCAGCAGCTTGTAACAACCACAAGTAGAGAGGTGCTGTCAGAGGGCTGGCACATCCAGCAATTCAGTTCCTGCAGCATTCAGCCCAAAATGTGGGCTTCAGGGAGCACCACAGCATCAGCTATCCTCCCAAAGGGAAGTGCACCAGCCAGACTGGAGCTTGGAACAGGCACGCAGGAGTACCAAACACCTCAACCTGGAAGGGACTCCAGCTGGATGTAGCATCCTTTCCCCTCTGCCTTAATGCCCACTCAGAGAAATCCTTGGAATGCCCTTCTGTGAGACACAGTCATGTCAGGTCTGAAATTCGGTGTTTAACGCATTAAATACATTTTGATACATGAAACAATTGTGTGCACACATGAACAGGCAGGCAAACACTGATCCATGCCGTCCACCCAAGGTTTTACAGGCAAAGGCTGGAGCATCAGCTGGCTCCAGCCTGACATCACTCACTCGCACTGATGAAGCTGTGATAATTGACACCAGCTGAGGACTGATCCCTGGAGAACCCTGATTGCCATAAGTTATGTTAGCTGCCCGCACCCTCGCCTGCACTGCTCTTATCCAGCATGGTCTCTCACTACTGCCATGCCAGCCCCCAAGACAGGACTTCGCTCCAAAAAACTATAAATACTACCAAAAAAAAGGTTCAAATCAGCATCTGGATGATATTCAATTGCACCACCTAAAAATGATTTTATGAAATTTACTCCACATACATCCCCACAAAATCTCACTTTTGTTTAAGAAAGTATTTGTATTTTCTCCTAAAATCCCAGTCTCAAAGCTTTTGTGATTATAAGAGGAACTTAATACTTCCTTTAGAGTGGAACAAAGCAAAATAAGGAAGATTCTCCTGCTGACTGTGTCATAGTCAGAAGAAAAAAATATTTGACCAAAGCACAAGCCTTGGACCATTAAATGAGTTATACTCATGACTAACTGAACTTTATCCTTCAAATTTTCAGAAATTAGGAAAAAAAGGCAAGAGCAACTGTGATGAAACAACATTTAAACTGACGCATACTTAGTGCTTTTAGTGGATTTTATTTCTCCCTAAATTGCACTCCCAAGTACTCCTTCAACATGCACTGTGCAGATAAAGTGAAAATCCTGATGTATTGCTTTGGAAAAGCTTGGTTAGAACATTTCAGGGATATGCAGGTTCAAACAGTGTGCACGCCAACAGCAGATCTCTGCAGTCAGAAAGGAGCTGAAAACCCAACTGTGATCTCCACCAACAGCTCACAACAGTTTCTGCCAACATCACTTCTTACTCTCCAGAACACAAAAAACCCCACACTGTTTGTAAGCAATGATTAACTCCAAAAGATGGAAAAAGAATCATTGCAGTAAGGATCTACAAGACATGAGCAGAAATATTTCCATACTCAGTTTCCCACCTCTCATACTCCCTGCATCAGCTTACCCAGGACACCAAGGACATGTGGCAGCTCCTAGACAGTTAAGGTCCATGTGTTTTTTCAAATTCACATCCCACCAATCACAGAAATGATCAGGAAAAGCTAACACAGCTTTGTAGAAAGCGTGTACATCACAGCAGGACAAGAACTTCAGGCATTGCTCCCCTGCACAGGGCAGTACAAAGAACTCTGACAAGCTGATGATTATAAATATTCTCTGCAGCTACATCTTTGTCCCCAGAGATGCAGAAGAGCACCCAAAGAGAAACAGACAGACATTGCAAGTTGCCAAGATCCTTTTGAAAGTTGCCAGTTGCCAGTTCTCAGCCTCAGGTCTTGCTCTTGCTGATGGCAATTAAGTTCATTTAAACCCAGACTTAAAAAGAGGCAAATCTGGATTTTTGAATTGCTTTTGATACAAATGCTGCAGTGAAATGCATAAGAGCCTCCTACTGGTCAGTTGAGATCATTCTGCTGCTCTGAATGGTATCAGGTTGTCTCTTCTTTAAAGGCTTCAGATTAAATTTACTGACAGGTAATTTATTCCTTCATTTCTCCTCTAAGAGAATCAAAACTTGCCACAGTCTTTCCCATGCAACCTCATGGGAAGGCTCCAGCACACAGGAGAACAGGAATCCTTGGGAAGATGTGGTTCAACAAGACCTCTCCCATCCCCTGGAGATCAGCACCAGGATACCAGGTTTTCCCTGCAGGAAGACAGGACCACAGAAAGGAGTGAAACTGAAATTGGACCACAGAACTGAGTGAAACTGAAGCAAGGACAAAAAGCCATGAAGAGAGCCAAATCCTGGGCACACCAAGGTTTACAAAGCAAAGTGTCACCTGGTGGCAAATAAAGAAACATCCACAGCTCTCACCTCGTGGAAAAAGACTGAAGATAGTACATTCCATCCCCAAATTCTGAGCTCTTCAGCTGCAACTGCAGTTCATTTGCATTTTGGAGCCAATCACTTTGCACTTCTACAGTAGATAAGGCAGGTGTAAAATTCAAACCCAGCATCTGCATATCTGATCGACCATGAGAGAGTTAGCTATTGATTACACATAGATTATTATTTTACCACTCATCATTACAATGTTCTATTACATGATCATCCTCTCTCTCCCTCCTCCCAGTCAATAAAACATTGTAACCTAATCGTGCCATAGAGTAAAAACTGCGCAGGGAAAGGAACAAAGGAACAGAACACCCTGCTCCCTCTGAGTGCTGTCTGTGTACCCTGAGCATTGATAAGGGTGCTGATCCTGTATTACTTGAAGATAATGCCCACTCCTAGGGACTTTTTTCCAAGTCAGCAGAATAATGGCACATGATGTGAGCAAAGAGTCCCCCGTGGCACCCTGGGGACCCGCTGGCTGTCCCAAACAAGTCCCTTTCTCCAGCACTAAGGAACACCAGCCCAGCTTTTCTTGACCCTTCCAAAGCCAGACTTGAACAAGAATGAGGTGGAGCCCAAACTGTGTGGCTCAACAAACACTATTTAAAAGAAGGTCAAAAAATGTCAGTCTCAATTTTTTGGGGTTAATGTGCATTTTTTAGCTCCAGCCATTTCAACCAGCCAGTAGAGAGGAAGCTTTCCAGGGGTGTAGGGGAGGCAGGGACTGATGTGCAGTGATGGTGAGCTCACTGGTAACATTAGAAGCCATGAGCAGGACTCTGGGGGGACAAGCAGAGCTGTCAGGGCGGCGCACTGCACCACGAGGGTCTCAGCAGGGATGTGAGGGCAGCCCGTGCGCACAAGGAGCAGCGCCAGCCCTCTGTCACAGCACACAGGAGGGAGCCCTGCTCTTGCTGCAGACAGGCCCCACACATCTGCCTTGTGCCTCTGTCTCACCTGGCCTCAGAGCAACCCAGACAAACCTCATCTCCCTACTTTTGTCTCCAGTGGGGAGGTGCGGGCATTTCCATTATGTCCAAGATGCATTACAGGTTTATTTCACAGCCAAGCAATTCATGGCATCTCTCTATTTAGATAAGAATAGCTGAATTTTTTTTTTAAATCCGAGACATAAATATTACACAATTAAAGATCCTGCAGTTCATTATTGCCTACTAACTCTTTGTATGCACATCTTTTTTTTCCTCCTCTACTTTTAGCAGTTCTTAAGTTTGTGATCAGGCTGACTTTTGAGACTGAAAAAACTGTATTACTTAACATCAAATCCACAGGATAGGAAAAAAATTTGAACCAGCAACATGTTACAAATGCATAGGTGCAAACAACAAAACCAAAGCAGAGCCTTCTCACACCACATTTTCCAGAATTAGCTTTGTTTGCCATTAACATATTGATTTATAGTCAATGTCTTCTCTGTGCTGTTCTGATTTAAACATCATTTTAATTTAACTACCCTTTTTTTCCATGGAGATTTCTTGTTAGAATTCCATTCACAACACAGCAATTTCTCTAAATTACACTGATGTAGGGATGAACCGATCTTATCAGCATCACTGAACTAGCAGAGCTCTTAATACAGGGGGTTTCATTATTTTTGCTGTGACATGACTTGCATCAAGCCTATTTACAAACACTAAACTGGTCTGAAGAAGACCAGCAGGCAGACAGGTTGGCATAAAGACTTGACAGCAGAGCCTCAAGCTTGTCTCTGCATTAGTAAATAACAGGAACGCAGACAAAGCAAAACACACAGCATTACCAAGAAAAGATCAAGTAGTTAACCAGAAATTACAGAACTGGGGATGTACAGTTACCCAGATAAACCAAACAGTTTACAAATAAAAATATTCAATAAGACAAACATAAGCGTTTCACATGGACCCTGCTAAAAGAACAGAGGATTTTTCTCAGCAGAAATAAGAACTAAGGCCTTCACCAAGTGTTATTTAATATTCCCTTACAAGTTCAGATGGGCAAACTGCAGCAATAGCCAGGAAGGAAGGGACCTCCTTTGATATCATAAAATGGGAAGATAGGGGGGTTTATATCTTGCAACTTGTACAAACTGATCTTGGACACCAGCAGAACAGACTGCAGTGCTTACTCCTGTGCTCCAAACATGATGCTTTCTCTGCCTGTCAGTCAGGAATGAGATAATACAGAAAACAGACATTTGTTAGGGGCTTTGTTCATCCACTGCTGTTTCACACACACAGTTTTCCTCTACTTTTTTTTTCTTTCTACACTAAGAGTCAACCTTTTTTTCTTTCAAAGCAAGAGGAAAGCCAAATCTTAGGTAGATACACAGAACACTCACTCAACCTCTGTCCTCCAATACTTCATGGTTCACAGTTGTCCTCTGTGGATGCCATGGGACAGAGAGAAAAACAGCAAGCATATCTCACAGTGGCTTGTGAGAAATTTTAGGGAGTCGGAAAGATGTGATAACTTAAGTATAAACAATCTGCAGGCAGCGTTTTTCTGCTTTGTCTTTCTGTTCTTCTCAAGGACAGTGTATGAGGAAGATGCTTTTGTTAGTTAGCCAACTCAATAGAACCTATCATATCACTCAAAAACTGCATGGTTATTTTGAATAAAGCTCCTTTGTCTTTTCTATGATCCTGCCTCTCGCCTGTTCCTGTCTCAATCTCAGTGCAAGAGTGGCAGTCCTAGGGTGACTTTATGATGCTCATATCCCCAGTTGTGTGTTCTGTTAATGCTGGATGTTACAATCTGTGCCTTCAAGACTGGCTCTGAGAGCTAAGGTGGGAGAAGCAGCAGCACACAGTTTGTTATCAGGGGCTGCACTCACAGCCCCACATTCTGTGCCGCACTGTGCTGTGCAGGCCCTGACGGAGCAGAGCAGGGCCCTCCTTTGCTTTCCAGCTGGTTCAGCTGCTGAGGCAGAGCTTCCCTGGACTGGCTTTTCCCTTTCCCTTCTCTGGGCACTGCTCACACCTGCTCTGGGCCCTGGGGAGCACTGAGAGCCGGCCCTGTGTGCCCGCGGGGCCTGCTCTGGGCAGCGGCCTCTCCCAGGGCCGGAGGCACTGATAACACAGCGAGCACCCACAGCACAGACTTTCTCAGTTTGTCGTCTCTTCAGAGCGGCCAATGAGCTCAATGTCATCTACTGTGCATCTTGTGTGCTGGGGGTGCTTTGCCTGGTAAATAAACAGGTTTTTTCCACTTCTCTCCCAGAAAATGTTTCCCAAACCAGTTGGGGAGAGGGGCTGCATGGGTTGGCTTTCTGGGGGGGGCCCTTTTGGAGGTTTTCTCCCAAATTCACCCTAAACTAGGACAAGAGTTTCCAGTCATCACAGGATTTTGATTATCAACAGCAGCCAGCATCGTGCTGGTACTATTTAAAACCCCCCTAATGGCATGCCAGCAGGAGGGAGCTAACCAGAACTCAGGTGTTCACAGCCCACAGCAGCGAGGGAAGCACTGGAGCACGGAGCTATTCAGCTGCCACACTCACCACCTTTGCTGCCTTATTAAGAGGAGAGAGGAAAGATTAAACAAAAATTGACGGGTGGCCTTAAAGTTTCCTAGAAACAGCTCCGCAGAAGCAATTGCAATGATGTTTCAGAAACATGCCCTTGGCAGATGGATAGAACAGTGATGTTTTAAACCCGTGCCCTTGGAAGATGGACAGGACAGTCTCTCAGCCTCCCTCTCCTCCCATAAGTGCAATTCAAGATAAATAATTCCACACAATTGCTTAAGAGGAAAGAAAAGGCAAAGCTTTAAAGGTCTATCAGTTTTCAGTACAAATCTGCCACTAGAAAAAAAAAAAAAGGTCTTTCATCTCATATGCAGGTGACATTTGAGAGACAGGTACACACTCAGCATGCAAGTTAAAGCTCGCCTCATTACATTTCAATTTTTGGCCACTACTGACTGACAGTATCCAACTGTTTCTATGCTTAAACTCAAGACACCCAAATCAGCAGCAATTTCATAACATATGCTCCAAGTAAAGGTCTACAAGTACTCCCACAGTCAAGCTAAGTCTGGCAGGAGTTGTGAATTTTCTTTTTTTCATCCCTAGCTTCACCTTGAAAGCAGCTGAATATCAATGAACTAAAAATATCATAATCCCTTCTATTTTCTGTACACATCATGAAGATTGAGAGGCCATTAAATAAAAATTGCCAATATGACTAAAAGAGCTGTGTTAAGTAATGCAGAAAACCGACCAGATAAAAACATCTTGCAATTTTGATCAATAGCAATTTCCCCTTGTATGTTTAGCCATCAATGTTTTTATTGAAAAAGACCTTTCTTTAAGATGTTCAGTTTCCAGTAGAGAAAACAGTGTATTTAATTTTAGTAAAGTGTAAACAAATCTCATTTACTAGACATAGGAGCCTAAAAAGGAATTTGAAGGTTGGTCACAGTAAGATCTAAGATGAGTAGTCATGTCAACTCTGTAAGACAATTAGGCTGAGACTCCTTCTCATCTTCCAAATTCCACTATAAATTGCCATTCCTCTTGATAGCTACAATAGATAATTAATTCTGAGTTGCTGTGGGATTTTAGAAGTGACCCTGACATCCATCAACCTGCACCCTACTCAGCACTTCTCTTCCAACTCTGTTTGCAGTGCCTGAACCAGTTATGGGCATTAACCACACACCTTAATTATGCCCCCAGATTAAATGGAATTGGGCTGAACAGATACTTACTATTTATTTAGAGGAAAGTGTGTTAAAGGATTTCTCTTGTCTGAGAACTACTCTGTAGTTTCAAATACAAGGATCGCAGAAAAAATGATGTTTTTTAAGAGCACCTTGCCATCCTGCAGCAAAATGAGTCTGTCAGCAAATCAAAGTCAACACTGAACTTCAAAGTCACTGTGTACTCCAACAGAATAGAAATAGCATTTATTTACATTGGTACATAAAACAAGCATCTCAGGCTTGTTGGAGGCATTTTAACATCGCTTAATAAAGGCACTTTGCAATCTTTGCATTTTGCAATGTGTTAACAACTGTGCTTAGTAGATTCTTAAAAAGACAAATATAAACTATTAATATTTTATGCACCAAGATTTTCAGAAGTCTTTGAGGCTATTGATTACTTAAACCCATTAAGTGCTATTTTGGTCCTAAATAGCTGGAGATCTCTGCAAAGAGAGGGAAGCTAAGTGGTAATGGCTATTTTGAGAACAGGCAGTTTTCTGGCAGCTATCATTACTTACAATGAAGTTTTCACTTTAGAAGCCACTAATCAGTAAACAATAGCTGTTAGGGCAGCTTTGTCCAGTTTCATCTTTGTTTTTTTCCTCCTGATTCAAACATGTGAGTCTAGTTCTTAACAGGAGCACAGACCAAAAGAGCCATAAAATTTATGGCATGAGTTTTCTAACTATGTCATTTCTGCTTACACTTCTAGAAATGGCTGAAGATAAAACTAAGTTTGCTTTCAATATCAAAAACAGATCACACCACAACAGGGATGAAGAAAGAGGGAGTAGCTTACTTAAGTATATTTTGTCTACCAATTCTTTAATGTTTACTTTTAAAAGAAAAAAAAAAACCAATGAATGCATTTCCACCTGGTGAACAAAGAATCATCATCTAAAAAATTAAAACAGCATTAATTCAAAGAATACACTGAATATCTGTAATTTACATCCTCACGCCAATGGTCAACTCAAAGAAATATGGTACATGCGTGGAACTGAATGGAAAATACTTTTATTCCTTTGAGAAAATGAAGGCAACAACTGCTGCCCATGCTTTGACCTGGTAAATATTTAGTCCTGCACTTAATATAAAAAAAATTTCTTTTCACATCGCCAAAATGAAATGCCTAAACAGTTAAGAGAGAATGGCACAGATTTGGTGTTTTGTGCTGGAGGGTTTGTTTTTTGGGGGTTGTGTGGTTTGTTTCTTTTTAAAAAACCAGGAGCACAAACCAAATTTCATTGAAAGAACAGAAAGTCTGCCACCTGCCTTATTGGGAGCCATATGAAGTCGCCAGTGTTTATCTCCCTCCAGCCTTCAGTGAAGTCAAGGTAAGCACTCAAATCTCAGGAGCTGGATTTTTTCTATATACACCCTTTTCTGTTATGCACAGAAGATTGTATTTTGTGCACAGAATTAAATGAAGAGTGTGTACTTCACCAAAACTGTGTTTTGAAGGGGAAAAAAGACCCAATCTGGGTGAAAAACATAATGAAGTTAAAAAACTACACAACAAACAAACCTAGACCTTTCTTCTACAGACAAGAATTATTCTGAAGGCAAAGGATCACTACAAAGAAACTAAGAAAAAAATGAAAACTTACACTATTTTGAGCTGTACAGCTTTATTGTTCTGTATCTGATCCACAACTGATTCCTGGTTGCTACACAAGACAAGCTGCAATCTCACATATAATTTTACCAGCACAAGAAATGGGACTAAATTTCCCTACCAAAAAACCCCAAAAGCACAAACAAACCAGCCATCCTAAAAAAGACTAATAGCGAGATCAGGTTAGGATTGGAAAAACCCCGAACACAAAAACTGTGTTACAGAAACTTTAATGTGAAGGATCTCCTCTGAAGTTGGCTCAGTTTGTGCCACTGAAAGGCAGAGAACACTCCTCAATGTGGTGCTAGGAGAGGTGGTAACCCCACACCACCTTAAAAAAAAATCTAAAAAACCAAACCAAAACCAGAGAGAAAATTGCTTACTCCTGATTATTGATTCTGCTACAACTAGATTTGTTTTGTTTTATGCAACAGAGTGAACTGATATAGCAAGCAGTATACATCTCAGTAAGACCAGTATTCAAAAGGTAAAAAAGGTCACTTCATAGTCACCATTTATCAGAGTAAAGCAAAAAAAGTAGTGTATTACTACAGCAAAATAACATCACCTATTTCTATATCAGGTTACAAAAAGACCTTGATTTTCTGTAGGTGATGTATTTTAGTAGCAAGGCTGAGGATTCTGTTTATCCTCCACTTGAGGTTTAGTCACAGCACAACATGCATTTCAAACACCTTCAGAAAGTGATTGATGAGATGAAATTCAAAACCGTAACCCTCAAAAAACAGATAACATGCTTACTGGCTTAAAAAATACCACAGCAGCCCAGAAGCTGCCTCCATGACAAGGAGCAACTGCATTTTCCTTTTCCCCACCCAGCTCTGAGGTGCCTCAGATTCTACTGGGAATATTAACAATGCAGTATTCACAGCTGCTCCACCTGTACACACAAGAGTACCTCAAGTTTTGTTTTACAATTACCTTTCAGAACAACTGTTTGCCTGTATCCCGCTCACAGCTGATTCAGCTCATTGATGACACTGCACTGTAACACTGACAATGACTCAGTCCCATTGGGCTCCGGACATCTTATTAAAAAATTGAGTTAATTAATGTAAAACAAACTACTCAGGAAGCCTCCAGCTTATATAAGGTTAAACACAAGGACTTGAAAAGGCTTTTTTCTGGCTGGGCTTAAGGTGGAATAAAGGCACAGCATTGACATGAACTATGTTTATTGAAGTTTTAAGCACAGAATCTGTTGAAAATGTTAGCCCACTACATCTTAACTCAGGCACTTAACACACAAGATTTGTTTGGATGCTGTCCTATGATGTACAATCCTTTCTGTAAGTCTCTGAAGGCATTTGACTTCAGCACCTAGCACCCATCTCTTTCAGAGTTCTGCCTAATAAGAAAACCTTCACTTCACCTGGGAAAAAGGCAGCCCTGATGAACCAGCCCCTGTTTGCCTTTGCCAGGTTTCCCTCCCTCAATGCCCTTAACAGGACCAGCTGGCTCAGAAGAAATCACAACACAAGCCAATCTGCTCCAAGTCAGGAGTGTTTGACAGCAAAACAACAAAGAACAAACTGAGTTTTAAGTCCCTATAAAAATCCTGCAAAAAAAAGCCACCTCTTGAAATCACTTGGAAGCGGTGATTTTAGCGGGCATTCCATGGATGCCAAAAAACAAACTCAAAGCTCTGTTCCTTGCAAGGTGTTTCTCCTCAGAGATTGTGTCCCCTCCTCATGCCACCATCAGAAACCCAACCATCAGAGCCCACCTCCACCTGCAGCAGGATCCCAGAGCAGGACTGAGCTCAGCACAAGCAGTGCCAGGGCTCAGAAAGCACAGGTGTGTGGCTGCACCCTTTGCTGCTGCAGCCAAGGGGCTCCCTGAGCTCTCCAGGCTGGCAGCAGAACACCCAGAGGGTGCAGAGCTGCCCAGGTCGGGCTGTCCTTCCACGCAGGGGCAGCCTGGAGAGGGGGCAGCACACAACAGGGCAGGCAAGGTCAGCGACAGCTCTGAGATAAACTGGCTTCAGGCTCCTTGAAAAGAGAGAAGCCACCTACAAGCACCTCTAGGAACAAAGAGCAGGCTGGATTTTAAAAGCACTTTTAATCCTTGTTAACGATAATTGAACTATTTATTACATGCATATATTAAATTAAACAAATCAGGGCTCACAAACCAGAGACAAACTGGTCTAACCTCCATCCCCATGAAACCTCAGATATAATTAGTACCATGGGACTTTCCTAGCTCTCAATTTCTTCTCCCAGAAGGGCAAGGTGCTGCTCTTTTTAAAATAGTGTATAATACAACATTTGAAATATGTTCTGACCAAAGACATGACCAAACACCTTTAAGTGCTCTGAAAGTGCTAAGCATTATTTTCTAATAAATAAATTCCTAAAGGAGGGAAAAAAACCCCAAATTTTCATCAAAAAAGATTACAAAGACCCACATGCTTTCCACCAAATCAGTAAGCACTGCGACAGCAATAAGAGAAAGGAAATTGAGAGTAATTTCTTGTACAGGATTGCTGTTTTGCTTGACACACAGGAAGTAGGGAAATGCTATTTATGAGACCAACAGGAAAGAAGAGAATTTTTTATGCCAGGTACTATTGCTATTTTCACTTCTATTAATATAATGGACATAAATTTGAGACCTTTAATGATTCACTAAATCCCACAAAAGGAGGCAGCCTACTGCTCCCAGCAGCAGTGCTTCCCTAGAGCTTGTGCCAAGCTGTTAAGAGAGCAACAAATCCAAGTGCTTTATAAATATTTCTGCAGGACTGTAAATACCCAGCTCAGTGGGGAATACCTGTGTACACACAGGAAATACCAAAGCTAATGCAACAAATAGGAGAAAAAAACCCCTGTATTACCCAGAACTGCTCTGCCTCAAATGCTCTCTCAGGTGCCCACTGTGCATCTACTCTGCACAATTCCATGTTAGATACAGGTAACTTCATTTAGAGCATCCCCAGTCCTGAGTCCAACTTGTGACCACATATCCTCATCATCCCAGCTCCAGCCTCCAAACACCTGAGGTTTTTTCATGCTGAGACGTTCTAGGATTCCTCTTTTGTCAAGAACTGAGGGCCAGGACTCTGGTAAAGGCCAAGGGGAAGCACCAGAATTTGGAGAACTTGCAGCCATTCCTTCACTTCAGGATGACTCCTTCACCTCATCACAGCCCAGGCAGAAACAAAAAGTATGAAATGGCTTTGGGAAATGTGTTTCCCAAAACAACGCTAATTTACACTGACTGCTTTAAGATTATTTGGGAATCATGGGGAGGGTGTAGAAAAAATAGTCAGAGAAGCTGTTCTGTGTTGGGAAAGGGGTCCCTTCGTTCAGATTTTTGCAATACCAAAACACCACGGACCCTTGACCATGATCTCACAGCAGGGACTACACAACAGAATGCAGCATGACTTTGTATTTCCAGTACTACAGCCCTTGTTCCCAGGTCCTTCTTACCTTAATCTCTAGCTCCAAAACCACTGATTATTTACAGTCCTTCCCTGACACCTATAGTGTTAATATTTTTATTCACAAGCTATTGCTAACATCTTCCAACTTATCTTCTCCTTAATCAGTCATCCTACATTTTAGATGTAGTTCACTACATGGAAATAGCTGTTCTGAGTGATACAATTTTATCTATTTGTGTTTACACAAAGGACTGTTCATTTCACATTCAGGATCTAACACACAGATAACGCTTACTGCAGAGGCATAGCTGGGAAAACTCGCTAAATAAAGGACCTTGGGATGCCTGTGCTGGTTTTCTCTGGAGTAGAGTTAATTTTCTTCACAGCAGCTGATATGGAGGTTTGGATTTGTGCTGGGAACAGCGCTGATAACACAGGGATGTTTGGGTGGCTGCTGAGCATCTCTTGCACAGAGTCAAGCTCTTCCTGCTCCTCCTGCCACTCCACCAACCAAGCAGGCTGCTGGCACACAAAAAGTTGATCCCAGCTGACCCAAGGGACTTTATGGCATCATGCTCAGCATATGAAGCTGAGGGGCACATTTGGAGCGATGCCAGACAAAAGCAAAATTTCTTACGCAGGAAAAGGCAAAGGTAGAGCACTTATCCTACTTTAAATCACTGCTGTACAAAGAGACATGCTAAATTTCCTCAAATTCATCATTCAGCCCATACTGGAAAGAATATTAAGCACACAAAAGATGCACCAGCCCAGTTCAGACTTGGACGTTCACTCACAAAAGATACACTGTAGATAAAACTTGGCCTTTTCCATTACCTACAAGGTTAATCCCTGTTCCACACCCCCATTTATAGGGTTAGCTATCTGAAAAGTAACAGTCCCATCTAAAAGAGACACCCAGGAAGGAATTGGTTTCTTATTTTCCCCTGGAAATACGAAATCCTTCCCAGAAGGGGCAGGACAAAGTGTTAGTCCTTGCTGGGGGCTGCAGTGAGTGCAGAGCTACCAGAGGCACTGTAAGAACACTGCAAACACATGCACCCAAAACTGCAGTGGTAATCAAATAAATTACTCATGCACACAACAAAAAAAAAAAAAAAAATTCAGAACAGCCTTTGGACCTCCCCTTGAACACCAGACAGATCCTTGCATAAGCAGTGAGTCAATGTTACAGACAACGAGCTTCACACAAAAACGTGTGCCAGAACAAGTCACCCACACTGTGATTGTTGCCATTTCCTTCCAGGTTTCCCCATCTTTTCAAGCAGGAATCTATTTTTTTTTTATTTACAAGAAGAGCAAACACACCCCATTAGCAAAGCTATCAATGACATCATTAGTTTGTTTCCACAGCCCGTAATTATGTGTACAACAGACCACAGGCTAGCACCAAGAACAGGAGGTCATGGATTCCAGCTTTTATACTTTTGGCACCATAAGCAAGGAAAATACTGGGAAAAAGACCTATCCAGCAAACCCTGAACAACCTCAACACAAAAAAACCCCAAACCAGCGTCAGCAGAAAGAAACAAGTAACCGCCTGAAAATAGGAAAAAAGTTACTGAAATAATATCCTTAACTTTGAATTGCCTACAGCAAGAAAGACCCACTCCAAAGACACTCTCCACCTTAGTCACTGTAAGTGCATTTATATAAATAACCTTAACAATTGGATTGGTCATCTGTGACCACTCTAATAAGACTTATTTTAACCTTTTAAACTTTGGGTTTACTCCTCATCATTGAGAACGTGTCTGAGCTTAATCTGAAGTGAATATCAGCCCTAAGCCTCTAACTGCATTGTCACACTCTCAGTAACACAGCTGGTGTTAAAACACAAGGGGCTAATTTTGTATGGAAGGAAGTGTCAAAAAGGCACAAACTTTTGGGAAGTCACAACCCAAACACCCCACTGCACTACCTAAATTATGAGTACAACTCAACAAGCAGTCACTGCACATCACCCACTATGATGCCTCACAAAGGTGGGCTCTATTCCACAGACCAATCCTTAGATCTTAGACACAATTAACGGAAAAATAAAGCCTCTGCACAGAAGAAATATAAAAACTACCATTGGGGATACTAGAGTTTCTTAATTTTTGGACAGCAGTGGGAGCAAATTGAGCATTTTTCTACTTTTAAGACACAGCACTTGTCACTTCATTGTACTTGTGGCCTACATGACTGTCGATGACTATCTTCCCCCCCCCCCAAAAAAGATTTTCAAGTGCAAATTTAAATGGCAAAAGTGTTATTTTCATTGCAACCATAACCTTTAAAATAAGTAGGTACTTAATGACAGAGCAACTGTCCAAATCTTCTAGTGACACTGGAATAAGGAAGCAGCAAGCTACAATTTGTTGGGGTTTTTTTTAAAGCTCGTTATTTCTTCCAGTATTTGGAACAGCTGGTAAAAGTAATAATTTGGTAAGGTCTGTCAAGGGATTTTTTAAAAAGTGTATTTGCTATGGTAGATTACATACTTTAAATGAAAATGAAAGGCTAAAACACACAAATATTTATGAAAGAACAGGGGGTTTCAGAGTTTCAAATTGTGCAATAAATATGCACGCACACACATTAGATCAGATGGACACATCCTTCCATCTTATGCTCCACTATTTAACTCTTTTCACAGATCCATCTTCACAACCTTGGAGAGCCACTGAAATGCTGTGGACGTGCAATACAGCTCTGTATATCAGAATAATAAAAACATTAATTTATTATTAATAGTAATGTTAGTACTATCAATAATAATATCAATACTATTAATAATAATATTAATCAGTAAACCACACACCACCCACTGCCCTGAAGATCTCAGGAACAAACATGCTGGTGCCCAACACGATGTGAGAAAGCCCTGACATCCACATCACACCACAGAGACTGTTTTGTTCCCATGTCCACATGGATAAGGACAGCTTTCAACACTTGCTGGCATTGTCTGAAATGCTTTCTAAGGCCATGTCATGGAAACTCAGCATTTTCCTTTTGGAGAGCCACTATTTAAATTTCATCAGGGACAGCGATTTACACAGACCAAACAATTTTTGGCGCACAGAGATTATGCACCTCTTTGTGAGAAGAGGGAAAGGAAGACAAGATTCACCAGAAGCCATTAACCACTCGAGAAGACACAGGAGGAATTACTGCAAGCCCTGGGTGAGCCTGGGATCCAACTGCAGCAGGAGACACAGACAACATGGCTAAGTGGAGCTGTGTATCATCAGCCTCATTGACAGAGACTCAGTTGAAAAACAGCACCAAGCCTGGTCACCAAAATTTTAAGCTTCCACTTGCACTTCAGAGAATATCACTAGAGAGTTTGCACCAACTTGCTCTCCTGCAGAAGGCTACAAATAAGATGTCCTCCTGCTCTTAGAAGTCCATTGAAACAAAATACTTCTTCAGCAGCATCCTTGTCACACCATTCAAGGAAAAGACATCATTCCTAAGGACACAATGACACTCCCAGTCCTATCCCATCAGTTCGGAAGAGCATAAAATAGTTTTGACTGACTTGGATGCACCACTGAACAAAACCTAATCTTAAAAGAAAATATATAGAAAGAGGAGTGCTAAATAAGTTCACCCCAGTTCATTCCTTGCGATTACAGAGCCATTACAGATATCAGCTGACCCCTGGAATTGAGAGGTACTTCAAAAAGCCTTATTTCAGACTTAAACATTCAAACCTTGCAGTAATGGCTACACTGGGAACCTGAGTGGCAGCAAACAGATTAAGTGTTTCTAGATATGGGCCTCTTATCTTTTCATACAGCACCCTTGTATTTTCAATGCTCCTTAGCAAAATACTCACAATCTTTCAAAAGCCTAGAATTCAATAAAACCAGAAAACAATTAGGAAAGAAACTAGAGTGCAAAGGCTTTAATCTAACCTCAGTATACCCAGTATTTACTCGAAGTAGTGTAATAGATAGGCCAGAAAATACTTTCATGGCTTTCTCCTAGTAGCCCACACCAGACCTCACCTGCAAGGACTATATTAAAGCAGGAGAGAAGAGCCACAAGAATCTGATGGGCAACTTGCTGACAAGTACATGACCCAAATTGCACAAATTGATAAAACTTTTGGGCTAACTTTCAAAATGCATGTTCAAGGACAAGTCACGCACATTGTTCTTGCCTAAGACAGGTATTTCAGCTACCAACCACACAGATTAAGCAAGAACGAAACACTTCTTTATCTACTGGCCTTTTTATTACTCACTCACTGGTGTGTATTTTAAATCAATTAATATTACTAAAATGGATTCCTTTATGTGGTGAAATAATATGAACAATAACACACAAGTTTCTCTGCTAGAATAGCTGTCTCTAGTGCAGCCATTAGAGTGCTCAAATTGGCAATAGACACAGTGCTCATTTTCCAGTGGCATCCCACCCACGCCCTGAATTCACTAAGAAAAATTGTATTTCTCTAGGAAAAAAAGACCCTGTCAGAACCAATATCACAACTTAGCAATTCCCCATCCAACGGAGAATCTTTTCAACTGAATGAGGATTTCAGACCAAGCCATTAACTTGCAAAGGCTCAGAACAGAGAGCTTTCCAGTGCCATGTTCCAAGCAGTGTGACCATCATGTAATTTGTAAATGCAGTGCAATAGGCCAGTTCTGCTTTCCAAACCACTGCCAGACTTGTTCCCATGCACAGCAGCACTCATCCCCAAGCATTTTAATGAAAAATCAACTATTTCTGATGGAAAAGATATGCACTGTGTTGTGGCTGATATTCACAGGCCTTCTCATGTTATTCTGTGCCTCACTCCTTGCCTCTAAGCCATTAATTGCAGATGACTCTGCTGCTGGGAAAAGTGTACCTCTGCAAATACAAGGCTGGAAAACCCTGGAGTTCCATGGAAAGCATTTTTCTGTTTGCATAGTAGCAGGGCTCCAGCAAGCATGACCACTGGGCATCACCTTTGCCAGGCCTCTCTAGATGTATTTTAGGAGCTTACCCTGGTCTGAAACAGCCAGGATACTCCAAGGACAAGTTCAAAAAGAACAAGAGCAAAAATAAAGCCCCTTATGCAAGGGCTCAAATGAGAAAATCCATTTTTCATTGGAGCACATTAGCATAATCACAAGACCTTACTTCTGTTAGACAGAAAATTCTTCTGTTGATCACAGAGAGAAACTCATGGCAGGCTCAGAAGAATCTAACTCCGACTTACAAATTCCAAGTCCCTGGGAAATAACACAGACTTTAATATTATCACTGCCTCTCTCCAGCAAAATGCAAATTAGGTTGTGAAAAAGAACACAAACTCCTTCCCTTCTCTGAAAAACCAACAAACCTGACAATTTCTCAGCTTTTTTTCTCTAGTTTACTGTCCTCTGTTGCTGAGGTTTGGAGGAACCACTGGGGTCATGGAGTACAAACACAGCTGATGTTTGTCAGCCAAAACTTAGATTACACCTAAAACTCCCAGTAGAATATATGCTGTAACACATCACAAAGCTGTTCCGTGCCAAGCTTCTTGGTTCTCCCTTTTCCTTGCTTCAAGTGGAGAAGGAAGGAACTGAAGCAATTATTATTCAAAAAGCATTAGAGCATCTTTATAGGCAGAAAGATCCGAACAACACCAGCACCCTTTATTTCTGGTTTCAGTTTGCTGTGCACCTTTCCACAAAGCAACAACGGAGTCCCTATCCCAGAGCTCTCACCATGCACTGAGACAAAAC
The DNA here is from genome assembly GCF_047830755.1 of Zonotrichia albicollis. NCBI lineage: Eukaryota > Metazoa > Chordata > Aves > Passeriformes > Passerellidae > Zonotrichia > Zonotrichia albicollis. Next base: position 56,935,352 of record NC_133824.1, read on the forward strand.
TAAAGATGGAGTTTGCAAAGACACAAACTTCCCACAACTTAACACGGTTTTGCATTCACCTTGTGTGTATACTTCTGAAATTCGAGTCAGAGCCAAATAGTCAAGGCAAAAGGAAATAATTTGAGCTTTTTAAGTGAGAGTACTGTATTGTTTCTCTGCTATTCTTGCATATCTGCAAAACTTGTTCCAACTGTGTTTTTCCTCCATGAAGCACAAGATCTGCTACTCAACAACCTTCCCATTCCAAGGCTGCAGAGAGAAAACAGTACATTTGTATCATTCTTCCTTTGTATGAGGATTTCCACAGCAGTGTGAATTCTGTTTAAATTCATTTTCAAAAACAAATTTCCCTGCTCCTGTAGCCCTGTGTGCGCTCATATCCCAGAATGCAGCAGCTTTACAAAAAACTTCTAGAACATATCACCTTTAGTACAATATTCACAGAAGGCTCAAAATCTCTAAGAGGAATGAATGAAAGGCGTTCACGTAGTCACAGCCCTGTTCCATTGAACTTGCATCCCTCCCATCACCATCTCATAGCTCAGTTTTACCAAAATACTCCTGCATCTTCCCCAATGGCCTCTGCTTTTATCCAGAGCTTTTCTGGATAAAAATCTCCTCTGTTTCTGGGGGAACAGATATCCCCCTCCTGCCTAACCACTTACATCACTGAGGAAATCATCCCCTTGATTGCCCCAACAGTACATTAGCAGTTAAAAATATAAATATTCTACCACTTAGGCTTGCAAGCCTGAAAAAGCAGATGATGCCCACTTAAGCAGCTTTCCTACACTCAGATCCCCCAACAATTGCAATGCAAATTCCCCACAGAGAATGACTACAAAGACTGGGCTCCTGCAAATATTTACAGCATAATTCAACATGGTTAATGAAGTAACCGTGACACAAACCAGAAAGAATACCAGTTTAATATGTCAGTCCTTAGCCACATGAATAGAAATTAATATATACACATAGATAGCATCTAAATCATGAAACAACTACAGGCTCTGCATTGCTAAACAGTGCAGCCATAACAACACAAAAAAACCCTTGAATCTTGAAAGGTAACAAAGTTTAACAGTAAGGAGAACAGATAAAAAACCCAGTAGAAAAGCTAAATTTCACTTTAGGGGAAAAATGTGGAAAAGCAGCATAGGTGACCTAATCTATGGTCCAGTTTTTCTTGAGTAGATACAGTGATATGCAAACTACTTCAGTACTAGTAGAAATGAAAAAGTGCCTCAGGTTAAATGCCATTGACCAAAAAAAAAAAATACAGCAATTGAAGGACGTGTACTCACATGAAGGGTATACAAGTATGATAATAGTACCCATCTCTTAATTTCCAATAATCAGATTTACACTTTTTACACATTGCCTGAGAGATAAGTGCCTAGTACTGAGTGCTTATCAGGGCACACATTAGCAATTTCAAGCAGTTTTGCTCAGGAAAAACAAGATTTCTGAGCTGCAGTCATCTCATTTTTACAAGCATCTGCTATCTTTATTGCTTTAGGATTTAACATTCAAAAGAGTATATACAGCATCTACTGATGTAAAAGACTTTCTTCCACACAGGAAAATCCTTTAAAAATATGCTTGTGTGTTCACATGCTTGCATTTCAGTTGTATTATGGAAACTGACAGAAATTAACCTAAAACCTTATATTCTACTCTCATGACTTCATAAAAGTCACATTTCAGTCTACTACTCCTACCCCTGCTTAAAAGAAAAACCAACACAAAAAAACAAAGCAAAACTTGAATTGTATACAATGTGTGAAGTCAATGATATTCATTCCCTAATTAGATATTCTTTTCCCATTACCCAAAAAATTGCTATTTGATGCAATGGAAGTGTGCACAACACATTATTAATCACTGCCAACAATGTGAAAGGTTGCAAAGATAACTACTCATCGGTGTAGAATCTGGGCACGCAGCCAGAAAGGAAAAAAGCCACACACAGGGGTATCATGGATATTAAGTTATCATCAGTGGGTAGGAATAGTTCTTGGCTTCCTAAGTTCAGCACTCAAACATGTGACACGCCGCCTGGGTCTGCCTCACAAAGGCCTTGATTCCAGAGGGCTGGAGTGCATGATGCTCTCTGGGAGCAGGCAGGGCACTGCCATGTGGGCTGACTGACAACGTGCTTGGACTGCAGACACTCGAGTTCACATATCAGAGCCCAAAACCCAATTTTGAACCATTTGCTCAAGTGCACAGTCACATTTTCCACTCAGACATTAACGATGAAATGAACCTATTAAACAGTCACCACATTGTTTTATGGTATTTTTGACATTATCTGCCAAGGAGACAACACTACATTAACAAATGAAAACAAACAATCCTTATCAAGCCATTAAGCATGAATCAAGACAATGCTTTCATTATTTAGAGGCTGTAAAAAAAAATTCTAAATTGAAATCCACTTTCTAGTTTAATAGGAATGGATACAGGAATGGAAAATAACTCATAACATAAAAAGCACTCTAGATTACTAATCTTAACTGGCAACAAAAGATTATCACTGAAGTTCATCATAGTAATTGACTTGCAATAGAATAATTTCAGAAGCAAATTAGCCATTTCAAACTCCCAGATGAATTTGGTCACAACAACCGGACACCCCTTAAGTTGGCTAAAAACATGTGCAAACTTTAAGGAAACATAACCGGCCCCTGTTGTACCCTCTGAGGACCAGAGGTATTTAATCCTAAATCCTGCTGCATTTGACAGTGACCAGCTTTACCAGTGACGATCCATCACCCTGTGGCACAGGAAATGACAGGGAGGAGAGGACAGCAGTCACTGCCTCAGCATCTTCAAAAACACGTACACCTGATGTAGATTGGCCAAAGTTCTGAGCTGTCCTTGCTCGCCAGGAGCACGAGGCAGCAGCACAGAGGGATCACCTCCATTTCCACACACACCTCTGGCTCTGTGGGACACTTCTCTCAGCCCAGCTCCTCTCTTCAGAGCAAATCAAAACTCCATACAGACAGGAATTGTCTGCACCTCAATGCACACATGAAATGCCACTAAGGAACAGTAAAAAAAAAAAGCTACTATGTATGGAGCAGTAGAGTCATTTACAGACTGCAGAGTATTGTGGTTTTGTTGTGGTTTGTAAGAAGTATTTCTTGGTTTGTTTACGGGGTTTTGCTATTGTTTAGAAATAAGGACACTTCAATTTTGAAGCGGATTTCCTCATATGAGGTTAATGTTTGCATCATACTTGCTTCCCACGTGTCTTGTATTCTTTCCTGCAAGACTCAAAGAAGTACTTTTTATCAAGATTATCCATTTCCAACTTCTGTTGGAGCAGCAAAAACCCTAAATAAAAAACAAAACCAGCACTGCAAGAACAAGCCAGTTCTCCTCCAGCTTCCCATCCTTCATCACTCTTCTATTCTCCTACAGATCAGCCAAAGACCTTGGAGCTACACTGCCTAAAAGTCACGCAAGGCCATGGTAACAGCTGGATTTGAAGATTATGCCCAAATCCAAAAGGAAAAAAAAAACCAAACAACACACACAAAAATTAGCTTAATCCAAGAGGAATCCAATAGTGGGAGCTGTGCATCTCACATATTCTCATCTGCATGGGGCAGCACTGAAGGGGTCACCAAAGTTAGCCCATGAAATGTGAAGCTGCAGCAGCAGGACAGTGGCAGACAGATCAGCCCAGCCCATGTGAGGCACTCAGACTGTGAAGGCTGAAGTTTTGGCTGAACTTTTAATAAAGCTCCAGAGATGCTTCTCACTACTGGAATATGGAACCTCCCAGGCTGGGCCAATTATCACCACCCAGCTGCAGCACTTCCCAACCCAGACTGCACCAGAACAGCCCAGAGAACCAGGGAGGAAGGATCATCTTTCATACCTCAGCATCTCACACGCCCCCCTCCTGAACCACAGAGCTCCACCCTTCCTGCTATTATTTACAATTGCAAACTAACATTGTTCTCTGAGGGACTGAGGGGCCTTTTGGGGTCTGTTTGGCCAGCTCTGGAGCCCAGCTCCAATGACACGGACAACAGCAAAAGGCAGAAGGTGCTCTTCTCATTGTCCCCCAACTCCACTGTGGTACAACACCTCCAGGGAAAAGAGTGTTTAGTCAAGCATCTTAAGGGAAAAGGAGTTTGAAGACAGGCTACTCCTTTTGCCAAGCCTGAGCTCCAGCAGTCAGCACATTAATCAAAATGATGCCAGTCTGGAAGGCAAACTAAAGAGACAACAACCAGGGAGGTAATGGTCTCCAGGAGGAAAAGAGGTTGTCAGACACGTGGCAGGAGATTCCGGGATACAACTGATAGAAGAGGCAAAGAGAGGGAGGGCAAGACCACCACCAGGGCTCTGGGGGGAGAGGGGAGAATGGAACAAACCGTGTGATACAAACAAACTACTCAGTTTGCAATATAAAAACTACTCAGCAGAAATCCCAATCACCCAGTGCAAAGCAATGGCTAAAGAAACAACTCAGTACAATGCAACACTCTTCTATGAAGAGATATGCTTTATGCATGGAAAAATCCAACATCTACAAGCCAAAAATATATTGCCAACAGATAAAGACAGGTGAATACAGAAGACTTAAAACATTGTGTTTATACCATTATTGATCACAATGGATGTTACAAAATCTGGATTTCCTGCTAATGCCATTCTGTACATGTCTTTCTCGTTGTGATTCTGTCACTGCATTAGACACATGGACTTCACACTCAGCCACTGGAAACAGTGCATGACACTAGACCACCCACCCTCAATTCCAAGTCCCAGGCTCTTAGGAAAGCAATCATCTGCCTATCTATCCAGAAAGGCCCTTGCCTGCACATGCTTCCATCTATTTTGGCATTTTGATGTGCTGTGCTTCAGGTTACTCCATAGTTTACACAAGGTGAAAAATCTCCCCCACACTCACCTTTCATCCTCTGCCAGCTGGTCTATTATGCCATGTCATCTGAGTTTTAAAAGGATGCACCCATGTATTTATTTTCCCCACCTGATAAATATTTATGAATATTTTATTCCAGCCCTGACACATACACACTATAGCTAACCTTCCTTTTATTTAGTCAAGCATCTTAAAGGAAAAGGAGTTTGAAGACAGGCTACTCCTTTTGCCAAGCCTGAGCTCCAGCAGTCAGCATATTAATCAAAATGATGCCAGTCTGGAAGGCAAACTAAAGAGACAACAACAACAACCCAGCACATAAGATTAATGAGTTTCACATCAATAGAGTGCAGTATTTAAAACTTGCAAAAATTAAACCCTTGAAATAAAGATCTCTTCTAGTGTTTTGTGGTGGTCTTTGCATTCACAGAATGCAAGCTATCAGCCTAAATAGCATTAAAGCTCAAACATTATGCAATTAAAAGATGGCTGATGCAACTTTCATTCATTTCTAATATCTTATGTTGATTTTGATCAATGCTGATATGGGAAGAGCACACTTCCAATAACTGAATTAGCACATCTAGTTTTTGTTTGATCAGTTTAACATTCATATTATGAACCAATGGAGCAATAATAGAACAAATGAGGTCCAGTTAATGCTCATATCACAAAAAAATTTTACAACAATCCAGCTTTCCTTACCCAAAGCCTTATAATTCTGTGATTGCTCCAGTTTCTAACCACTATCATTCCTACTGTGTTCACAAGATTTACTTTAAAAATGTGAGTATCATGGTACTAAATTGACGACATGTTAAAAATTCATTGCCTTGTTTGACGCGATACAGCAAACATCAATGAAGAAAACAAGGCATCTGAATTAGGAGACTTCAGAGAGAGACCGTGAAATAACACAGGCAATTCCATCTGCCTTGTTACATTTTTGGAGCAGTCATATTGGATGTATGCTGCTTATCCAAAACAAATCCTCCAAGTTGCTGAGGATCTGATAGTCACTGCTGTCATCACAACGACGAACTGAAAGACTTTAGAAAATAAACTGCAAGCTAAATGCTTGCAGCATGTAGAATTCTCATTTTCCACCTATAAGCGGAAAGTTTTTCATAATAAGCCTACCTTGTCTCTATTGATTTCCCAACTGTTATCTGATGTCAGAAGCTACTCTCTTGCCCCTCAGCTCCCTTGAATACAACTCCTTTTTTTAGTGCAGAATACTTGCAAAACAGCTACACAAGTCTGAGTACATATTTATTACCATCAATGTGCGATAGCCTCAAGAGACAACCACGCATCATTATCTGTTAGCAAGAAAAGGAATCAGTCTTCAATACCAGGCTATTTTTTCCCTAATGCTGCAAGGACAAGCTCATTTGTAAGCCAGATCATTTCTTTCTAAAAGATGAATGACAGTCTTCTGCATAAGAGGGATTTTTATAATTCTACTACAAAAAAGGCAAGCTTTTTTTTCAGTCTATCACAAAATCACGTCCACCCTCTCGCTGCCTTTTACTCCCATGGCAATGCTGCAGGAGCCTCTCAGTCTCGCACAGAAGCTGCAGCAGACTCCTGAGCAGTTTGGGAAAGGCTGCGGTATCTGCACGGGCCCCATCTCCCCCAAATGCTGTGCACAGAGACCGGGGGTCACTGTCTCATCCCTCCTCTGCGCTACCCAAAGAGTAGAAACAGAGGGCACTGACTGGCAAAAGGGTTTGTGCAAGAAAACACAAGAAACTCAGATGTATTATCCCTTCCAGTCTTCCTCTGCACAGGGAAATTGTAACTTGATCTATAAAACAATAATAAGGTTCTGCATTACAAAGGGAATTCAGCTTGGAGAATAAGTTCACATCACCCAGCAGCCTCCTACCAGTTACTTTAGAGTTAAACCAACATGACCTTCAACAACTTGTGAAGAAAAGATCCATTTTCATCTGTAACATACCTGTTTTCCTGCCAGGTTCTGTTACATTTTAAGTATTCTTCTTAACAGTGCTTTGAAAGCAACACACAAACATCAATGGAAACAGACATGATGCTTTCCAAGCAGGAATATTTAAGAAATACACATCTGTAACACTAAGAATTTCTTCACCTGCACTGCACCAGAAAATATGCTTGTAAAGTTATATGCTTAAAGTTGTCTGTTGTACTGGATCTACACCTTAACAGAGAAACCCAATGTCTCTGTTAAAAAATAGACTAGCGCTTTGTTGCTGGTGGAAGATGTCACTAATATTTGCTTCTTAAAGTTATGAATTACTGCAGTGTGCAAGCATAAATAAATCTACACCCCATCTGTCAGACTAGACTATAATCAACGAGAAAAACCCCTAACACCAAGTGCCTAAAAATAAATACTGACAAATGCATGTCTGCCTATCCCTAATGCCTCCCCTTCTGGAAGACTCCTGAGTCTGGAAGACTTCAAGATTCGTAATACACCCTAAAATTAGTACAGAAGTCTGAATTATCACAGAGACTATTTCCTGTACACTCCTTCCTCCTTTTCCCCATTGCCTTTCCTACCACTCCCTTCACCAGGAATATCACAATAGATAGCAGACCTCAGGGATATCAAATTTGCTCCCAGGCACAGACATAATGAGAGGCAATGTCTGACTGCTCCATCTGACTTTCCCAGCTATTTAGGTTTTGAAGTATTTTATCCCATGGCCCACACATTATTCCAAGTGACAATTACTTCAAAGCCAGAGGGTAGCCATTTGCATAATAATGAACATTTTTTCTAAGGAGGTGTGCAGGAAACTACACGCTAATGAGTTAGAATGTATATTATCTAAAAGTCACACTTGCTTTATAAAAATAATTAAAGACACAACCTCTAGTGTTTACCTTCTTGTACCTTTTATGTAACAGAAACACCTGTCCTATTAAATGCACAGGACACAGAAGTAATTTTTGCAACACATATTGCCACCTGGGGGTCTATGTACAAATCAAACAGGATGGGACTGCTGAGGAATGCACCTCAGTTTCCCAAAACCTCCAATTTTAATGATTCCCACAACACTGAGGCATGTGACACAATTGTAATTTCCACTGGACTTTTCCCATGTGTAAGGGCTGCGAAGTGGGCTGGCTCCTGAAGCAGCGCATCAGGTGAAATGCATCTTGCGGCACAGTAAACTCAGTTTGCAACATCTTAATCACAGAAAGAATGAGAGAAATGCAGCAACTTCTGCTAAACCACTGTAAAAGAAGGGAATGACAGAAAGTGAATTTCACAGCTGCAGAAGCATCTCCAGAACACTCTGGTATTGGGAGTAAATTTTCTTACAATCTAACTAATAACAGAATAATTTTTTTACTGAGTAGAGAGGTCTCTTTAGCATCCTACAACCCTTTTTAATATCAAAAGTTCACTTGTTTCAAATAAAGTTTTTTCTTATACTCCAAAGAATACACAGTATAATACATAGCACTCACTTGTTTTTACTGCTTAAGCTTTTTGGTTTCATTATCTTTGAAATTAGATTGACGATGCCATTAGGATCTTAACTATAAAATCTTCCTTTATACCACAGGATGTGGAAAACCGGAGTAAGAGGCTCACTAATGCACTGAGCCACAGCTACAGCATCATGGCCAGCTTTCACTCCTTAGCCCCCACTCACAAGGGCCCCAGACAAGGCACCCCAAAGCCAGCTAGGGGAGACAGAATAGATAATCCACCCCAGACTGGAGATTTTCCACAGCATCAGTACGTCTGGCTAAACTTCGAAATATCCCAGCTAATTTATGACCATTAATACTCAGTCATCCCAAGTAAGAACAATAATCATACACCATGCCTTAGGGTTTGAAAGGCTGTTGTCAGCAGCAGCAGCTGGATTTCTTCCCGACACACAAGGCAAGCAGCTGATGCATCACCACGTTGCTGGGTTTCTGTCCAGCTCTGAAAGATCAGCTATTGATCAGCGCCACTGGCACTACAGCACACACTGCTGCAGGATTTGAATGAGCAGGTCACACCAGCGCACTCTTAATCTACCATCAGAGAAGAGGGGGGAAAAAAGCCAGTTTAAAGCTACATGCTGTGTAGGTACACACAAATGCAAGCAGGGAAGTTCTTCCAGGCATGAGCAGAGTCAGGGGTGCCATATAAACTCCTTATCCGCACTGATCCTCACTTCTTTCACACTGGAAATAACCAACTGCTCCAAATTGTTCACAACAATTTCAGCAAACAGAAATAATTTCTGACCGACCGATTTTGTACTGTTCTACTAACAGCACCTGCACTTATCTGCTGTGTAATCTGCCTGCCCATGCAAGCATTTTCAGAGGCATGCATGCCAGAACTTTGCAATAAACCTCCAAGAATAATTGTTCTGCTTTTTGCTTATGTGGGGGAACGAGAATATCAGGCTCCCCCAATCATACTGTAAATCAGTGCCATCCTTTTTGGTTAAGACAGAGACCCAGAACTCTGTATCCTGCTCAAGGAGTGCCATCAGCAAATTTGCAAAGGGTGTCACAGATGCTTTCCACAGAGATTTCCAGAGTCCTACCTTGTAGAGTAATGCCTCATGCACATTTCTCCCATCACTTCAGAGCCACAGCATCAGCAGCAGTTGTTTATGCATCGCAACAGCTCCTTGCTCTCATCTCCTGACCACCTTCATTCCCTCCCTCACAAAGAGGCTTTAAGCACAGTTCACGTGGAAAGCCATGACGGTCCTGCATGGCTTAAGCCACCTGCTTGCCCATGGGTATTTCTGCCACATTCCTGGAACTTCAGCTGAAACTCCTCAGTCAGGCTATTTCTGAGATAATGAACTTCACTTGGTATGAGGAAGAGAAATGCATATGTACCTGTGCCACATGTAGTTTACTCGCTGTACAAAACAGAGGTAAAGCCCAAAATGGTGGCCAAGCCTAAGACCCCAAGAAATCACACAGGAGCTTTTTTCACTATGCAGTAACACAGACATGGGGAAAGGTCAGGGCAAAGAGACGAAAGACTGACAGAATTACATGAGTCAGTTCTAGTGGAGACTGTGCCAGAGTCCTCAGGCACATGAAATCCACCACCTGAGTCCAATGCTGGATTGGCTGACATCACCACAGATCCTTTGTATCACATCCTAGCAAACTTAAACAAGTTGGAGAAAAATCACCCTTAAATCTTAAAGTTCACACATTCTTTTAACTAGACACACAAGAGACATCAGCTGAATAAGCAAGATCCTTTGTTTATATTAGACATTTCTGACAATATGGAAAATTTCTTCATATTTCTTCATAGGGTGTGACTGGGAGAGGGCTGGCAATACAAAGTCACACTTCTATGACTCTCTCATTAAAACCATTGTAGAAAAAAGTTCCAGATAAAATAGATGAACAAAATACCTTGTAGCAACCACCAAGGTGAAAATCTGCCTCACTAAAACACAACTAGCTGTTTCTTTGAGCCAATTTCTCAGTGAAGAGTGGTTTAAAATTATCACAGGCAACACACCCACAAATAGGGTCACAGAATCATCTTTTAGAGCAGGAAACTTATGACCTAGAAGCAGAAGCCAAGCCCAGGACACACCACCAAGGCACATGCATGTAACTAAAATATCCCAAATCTGATTCTATTATTATAAGGCTTATAGTAAATTTATTAACCATCTTAATTACTGTAATAAAAACACAAAATCCTGCCATGAACTAAAATTCTACAGAGATTGTTAAGCTTACAGAAGGTTTTAAATATCTGAAAAATGAAGCTGACATTTTCTCAGTTCTCCTGCTCAGTGGATTTTTATTGCATGTGTATTTCCATAAAAACCCAGTTAGTTAAATTTTCAAAACACCACAGCACAGCTTGCTGTAATTTCATAAACTAAGTCTTGCTGCAATTTATAAGTGCTACACTTGAGTGCTTCCACACTGGCTCAGCAGCACAGCACCCAACTGCATTAATGTTTCAGCACAAAATTCCGCTAATAAACACAGTACTCAGTCACCATTACCCTGCTTTAGAGAACACAAGCCCTCAGTATAAGCAGGTCAATACATGTGAGACTACTTATGCTCTTTAAGCTGACTTTGATATAAAGGTAGCAGCAGAGCTTCCTCAAACAAATGGGAAGTTTATCAATAATAAGGCAGGAAAAACACAAACCCAGGAGAAAGCTAAAGCATATGGCTTCAGTCACGGCTATCACAACGACTGCTCCAACAGAAACAAGTCAAGAGAAAAAGATGCCCCCTGAAAACAGTGTTAGTCTGCTTGTAACACTGTAAAACTGCAGCTCACACATTCTTCATTCAAAATAAAAATAATTCAATTAAAAAAAAAGAGCTGAGAGTGTTTACTATCAAGCAGCAAAAGGGGAAAAAAGTACTAGAAGACCACCATCAGTTTGGCTTTACAAGTCCAGCACCAGATGCACTCTGCCTCTGTGGCAGCATGCCCAGAGAGCTTGAACTGATATTTCAAAGTTCAGGGTGACAATTTTTTTACAGTCAAAACCAAAAACACCCTGTAACCCACACACAAGAGCAATCATAGAAGCCTGTGAGGTGCACTAAGCTCTAAGCCTGTCAGGTGTGCAACTGCCACGCCGCTTTCTGCGCTGCTGACAACAAAACACAATCCTTCCTGAAACAGACCAGGACACCAGGCAAGAGCAAATAAATCTCTAATAAAAAATTAAAATCACAACTCAGGCAGAGACAATTGTTTCATTAAACAGGAGAGCACATCTAAGCATAAAACACACATTTACAGAGATCCTTCCAGAGTCTGAATGCATTTCACAATTCCATTTTACTCATCATTCAGTCAAAAAGGGTTCAGTCAGGCAGAGCAGAAGACACTTCTGTCACTATTGCACATACACATTTCTTTAGGATGTCCCTCTAATTTAGAGCTATGGACCTGAATGAAAAGTCAAGAAGGAGGAGGAATGAAGGATGAAATATTTCTTCAGTTGAATTCCAATCATCTAAAGAAAATGCATTTAATCAGAACACAGGGCAGCACTAAATTTTTCATAACACAGAACATGTAAATGTACCTAACTAGATTATTTTCGCAGCAGTTTTTACCTTAAATCTCTTCTTCAAAGAAAAAAAAGGTAAATATCTGCATTCACTGCTCATGAGCCATCATCCATTTTATACCAAAAGAATCCTCTACATACAAACTTTACACACAAAAGGTCTGTAGCATCACCTGCATTACTCTTGTATTTAAAGACTCTCTTGCCAAGGTCATATCCTGGCATAAAGCCTGCTCACCACTCACATTAGTATTCACGTTGGTAATCCTGCTACCTTCAGATGGCCAGCTTACACGGTTGTTAAACCTGATCAAATTCTTCACTTGTACATTACCAGTTACATGGAATTTAGCTATGTAATTCCCCTAGAGCCAACTTAAGATATGTAGATGGCTGAACTGCTATCCCAAAGATTAATATGACTCCTCTAAAGTCAGCCTGGGAAGCTGTGATGACTAGAAGAACCTGCTCTGGCTGATGTCAGCACAGGCAGAGGCAGCCCAGTTTTGAGATCTTGAACATCAGCCAACACATAAAAAGCAAAACCCCATCCCTCTAAAAAACAAGCACAAATGCTAAATCTTGTCCTTGCTTAATCAATATAGATACTAAATTGATACTTAAAAATACACTTTTAAAAAAGGAAAACAAACAGGAAACTAAGCTTTATTGCTACACCACAAATGCAGACACAGCGTTCTATATCCTACTTGGGAAAGACAAGCCAGCTCCATCATCAAGGGCTGTACATACACAGACAGATTCTTACTGCTCCAGAAACACTAAACAATGGTCGACTTCATGTCCATAAAACATATTGGTGATAAAAAGGATAATGCACTCACCTGGTTAAAAATGAGCTTGGTCTTTTTTCTTCCAGCACAAGTCTCATTTTCAATAACAAAAATGTGTCTACTGATAATTAATTTTAATGGCCTTTGATCACAGATACACCTTTCCCTATCAGAAATCTAAGAACTTCAAGCTTAGAAATGCTCAAGTCTACATTCCTATTCAATTCCATAATAACAACAACTGAGTTGCATCAACATTATCATTATTCCAGACTGATTTTTCCCAGTAAGCAGAAGTCTAAGCAAAGGCCTCATCAGTAACCTTTCCCTGAAAAATTCTATAGGAAATGAAATGCAATACTCTATTAGGACTTGTTTTGCAAACAGAAGTGAGAGAGATCACCCAAGCATGCAGAGTCATTAAAATGGATCTTACATATATCATTATAAATTTAATAATCTCCATGACGGCTAGAGTTCAAGTTAAAATGAATGTCAGCAAAGCATGACCAATTGATGTTATCCCAGCTGCCACTGAGCCTCACTTGGGGTTATATTATACATTCAGAGGCCCCGTGCTACATGTGCACCAAACAGCCAGAGCCAGGAGCAGATGGGAGATGTAGGCTCCCATACCTATCAGAAAGGAGAGACAGACATAATTGCATATTAATTTTGGTGCATCAAAACAATTACAGCATGCTTGGGTGTCACAGGTCACAAATGTTTTTCCCATCACACCCCAAATGCAGGATAATGTAGTACACTTCAGAAGGGGGAGGAAAAGTGGTCCAGCAGCCTCCAGAAATTAAGTCAATAGACGGATTTTGTTTCAACCCTTATTGATTCACTTCAGTCCCAAAATGCTTCCTTGAAAAAAGTAGAAGGAAGACCTTGGCAGCTTGTCAGTTAATAGATCATGCTTGCTGCAATTAAGATACATTCAGGAGTTTTATTTTGTTCCCCAAATGCCATTTCTCTCCTAGCAAGCAGCTGCATTTTATCCAATTTCTGAAAGTTTTCCAGGCTGCCTAGATTTCTAATGGGGTGACAGAGAAACCACTTTGATTCTTCAGCAGACCTGATGAAACTGACACAAACCTCCCTCTCCCCGAAATTAGACAGCGCTGTTGAACAGCAAAATAATAGCTGATGGTCAATTTCTTTTCTTCAAACTCAGTTTTCAACTGAAATAAAAATCATGCAGGGGAAAGGAGCTCCCCACACAGAGCTGAACATGGCATTTTCTATTCCCCATCAACTCTGAGCAGAGGACAACATCAATGATTTATACAGCAGAAACAAACCAAGTTGTCGTGTGCTTGACTGGTGCCAACAAAACAGCTTTGGAATCCCAGTTGGTCACAAGCTACAGCTTTGTCTGGGACCAGGACTTCACAATTTAGTGCACCAACCCACTAGGATGGGGTAACTCAGCACCACCCTGACACACAGAGACCCACAAAGCACTTGGGCAAATTAAGGGCCAACAGCTGACATTAACACGTTCCACTGTATATCTTGATTCAAGCCAAAATTACATCTGGCAACTACAGCAAAATGCAAATAGTTCCACCAGAACAATGAGGACACTGACAAGTGCACAACATTCTCAAAAATGAAAACACCAAACACCAAGACAGCATTTTTCTAACCACTCCACTAATGATATCAACAGGAAAAAAGTTAAACTTACAACAAATCAATAATCTGACCAGACTCAGTAAGAGTCAGTATACTTCATTTGCACTAGATGTCTCTTCATCAACAAACAGAATTCTAGAGCTCTTTCCCTTCTTTCACTCATATCACAATTTCCCCTTCCCTCAGCTCTTTGCTCCATACATTGGAAGAAGAGAAAGACAAACACTTTCCAAAACACATAATCAAGAGATCTACAGCTGGCTGAGCATAGCGAGCAGCAAGTGCAAGTGATAAAAGCATTATGTAGAGCTATTCTGCCACATGCAACTCCTTCAGTAATTTAGGCAGAAAGTGTTCCCACCTTTTGTCACTTACCCTTTTTTGATCTTCCAGTCCATGTGTCACAATCTTTCTTTTCTGATGTTGGCTGGATTCGGAGCCAGATTCCATTTCCCTGCTGCAAAGACTCTTCCAGCCTCTTTAAGCTTTCTCTAAAAATCCATAGCATAAACAGCAAAAAACTAAAAGTAATTTTAAAAAAGGCGAGACAATTCCTTCAAACCTCGTCCATTGTCTTTCATCATTCTTCTGAATTCCCATTTGCCATCACTGCTCATTATTCTACCAAGCAGCCATTCTGTGAGCCTCTGTGTCCTATAGCAGCTCAGATGAAGGTTTCCATGCAAGTGCCTTACAGAAGGATGACGGAGCTGAATCCAAACCCACTAGTGTGTGCCACATTACTGTTCCATCAGCAGCCTTTTCAGTGCATTCCTGGCACAGATAATTTATATGTCAATAAAGGTGTAAATGTGCATTTAATCCACTGTGTTGATATTATCAGCATCCCTCTCATGGGCCGCCTTCCTCCCATAAATCAATGTAAACACTTCGCAGTGATAATTGCCTTTTGCAAATCTAGCAGGTGTTAATTACGTAAAATCATCCATGCACACTTGTCATCTTCTTCTATGTATTCAAACAAATACCTAGAAGAGAAGGGGAAAAAAAAAGGCAATTTTTACCAGTGTGAAAGAAAACATAGCTACTGGTGTTCTTTGTCCACCACCAGGAGCCACAGGTCAGAGCTGATACAATAATTACACGTTTTGAGCGTACTACACTCGTCATCCAAGCTACTCAAAATGCCCTGATGCCTGTTTAGAGCATTACCTTGCCTTTGGGACTTCTTGCACAAAACCAGCCCAGAATGCCAATACTGTACATCAGAGCTGAACCCACTGCAACAACACTGACTGAAGCCTGCAAGGAACAACTCAGAACTGATCTGTCCAGGGTTCAGAGTCCCACACCTAAAGCCAAATCCTACCCAAGGATCTTGCTCCACAGTCTGAAGTTAATGAGCGCCACCTCCCAAAATCCTGAGCACAACAACGCAGGAACAAACAGGTTTTATTATTGGGAAGGAAAGCTGAGCAGAGCCTGAAATCACAGCTGAACAGGTCAACCAGCTCAAAATGCCGTTCTTTTTGTACTGAGAAGCACAAGTTTACTAAAAGAGAAAGTCTCCTGGGTTAATTTGTAAGGTGGGACCAATAACAGCAGGCTTCAATATGCAGGCACCAGGAAAAACACATTTACTACACTGACTTCCATACTAAAAAGGCTAAACATTAAATCAATTTCAGCCACCTTAGCTGAGCATGGCATAAGAGGAAATATTTAGCTGCGTGTTGTTATAAGCCTGGTAAGCACCAAAAATCCAAACCTGTGACCTGTGTAACAAAGGAACCAACAAATAAAAACATCATCAGATACTCTCCTGCCACTGAAGGATAAACAGCATCAAAAACAGATTTCTGACAACACGGGGGAAATGCTTGCTCTGCATGCTGACATCCCTTGCTACACCAAGGCAAAGATCTTGACAAGACAACAGGTAGAAATGCTGCTTGTGCCTCTCACTGCTCCTCACCACAAAGCCAGTTCTTTCTTCTACAGAGCACAGGAAAGAACACAGCTGATTGCAGCAATGCTTTGCCATTTGAGAGTAATCTAAAAACACATCTAACCCATTTTACAGAGAAACAGAACATTTCCAATTCTATTTCCAACCAGAATCTCCTCCTGATCTGTGGTTCCAAACCTGCCAATAGTCACAGCAACCAGACAGGTACGTGGAAGGCAATTCATGGCCTCCAACCTTAGCAACAAATATCACAAGCAAAAAAACCCCAAATTTTATAAATATCCTTAAGCCCCACCGAGGAAAACTTTTCCCCTCCAGTGATTTCACTGTGATGTGACACATGAGACTGCATCAGTCACATCGTGTAATGCCATGCTGGAATAGCATGACATAACCAGTGCAGCTAAGGACAACACAAAAGGTCCCCTCAACTAGGGGGAAAAAAAAGACAAGAAGAAGAAAGTGCAGTCTCTGGAAGTTCCTGTGCATTAAACGTTCCAGCTTTAACGATCATGGAAACAGCCTCTCTACAGAAACACATGAGGATCTATTTGTATTATTTGTATGTAGTAGTTAGTACATGCCTGCAACCTAAAGCCATGTGTTATAGGTATTTAGTGTCTCTGCCCAAGTTAGCTACATTAAGCTTCATGTATTAAAAAAATACATATTAACAGGAAGAAAAAATGCATCCTGAGGCTTAAAACACCATTTCAAGTCAGCCACAAACCAAAACATTTTTGAATATCTAGACGTAATTTTATTTTTACTACCTCCAGTAAAAGTAAGTTTCACTTCCTAACCTCTGTGTATATCTGACTGTGGAAATGGATTTATTTACAAATTTAATGCAAATTAATTGACATTAAATATAAAACAAAAACCTTCAAGAAGAAAGAAAGGTCAGGTTTGGGGCAATGACCACATAGCCAGAGACACTGAAACTAACAAAGCCCCATGTGACCCAAAACAGAATGGTGTCACCCCATTCTCCCATCACAGCAACACACAAAGCCCCGGTCGGGCTCTAGAGCACGCTGGGCTGCAACTGACCATCCTCCCTGAATGAACAGCTCTAAGGGCTCAGAGCCTGCACCTGGCCATGGCTTACGCACATTAACAGCTCAGTGAACCACAGGTGAGTTGATATTCTTAAATTTAAGCCATAAGGGCTCCACCTGGGTATGTCCTACCAGAGTCCATCCTCAACACACAGTACCAAAAAGGTCCCCGCCTGCACAGAATGTCGCTCACATTTACCTCGCTGGATACCCAGATCCTCAAGGACGCCGCCTGGCCGCCAGTCTTCCATTCAAAGTAAAGCAAATTAACACAACTTTTGGGGCTTTTCTCGTTAAAATGTAAGCAATCTCGCAACAGCGGGAATTTTTAATTCCCGCAACTGCCCGTGTTTCGGGAACAAGAAAGCAACCAAACCCACAAGTTCTCTTTTTTCCAAACGGGGAGCAGCCCGGCAGTCAGTGAGTCCCGCGGCTGTGTGAGGGGCCAGACCCGGCGGGTGTGGGGACACCCCGGCCGCGGGCGCCCCTGTGCCCGGCACACAGCGCCAGCAAAACAGCAGCAATAATGTACAAATAATCACAGAGGGCAGCAGCAGCAGCACCCGCCCGGTGGCCGGCCCCGCCCGCGCCCACCCCGCGCCGAGGGAACGACCCCGCCGCCGAGCCCGCAGCGCCGAGCCCCGCACAAGTTGCGGCCCCGCCGCCTCAGGGAGCGCGGAAGAGCCGCTCCCGCGCAGCGAGGCGGGCGGTGCCGGCCCCGCCGTGGATGGGGCACAGCCCCCGGGCACCCCTCCCGCCCCGAGCCGCTCCCCGGCGGGCAGCGCTCGCTGCCGGCCGCCGCCGGGGCGCGGGGCTCCGCCCGGCCGGGGCCGAGTCCCTCCCGCCTCCGGAGCGGGCGCGCCGGGACAAACTTTCGCATCCCTCCTGCGCGCCGGGCAGGGCTCCCCGCGCCCGCCGCGTCCCGCCGGTACCTGCCGGGGCTGCCGCGGCGGGGCGGGCGGCTCTGGGCGCTGCTGCTCCCGCGGGCCGCCGGCCCATGCGCCCGGGCCAGGGCAAGGGGCCGCCCTGCGAGCCCGGCTCCGGCTCCAGCGTCGCCGCTCCGCGCTGCCGCCACAACTCACTCTGGCGTCGCCAGGACAACGAGCGCCCGCCTTCGCCGAGCCCCCTCCCTCCTGCCCGCCCTCCCCGCGGCGCCGCCCAGCGCGGGGGCTCCCACGTGGGGCCGCCACGCCAATGGAGGCGGATTGCGGCCGGCTGGGCCGGCGGAGAGCCGCTCTCCAGGCGGGAGGCAGCGGGCGCCATCCCCTCCCCGCCGCCCCTCGGCCACCTGCCCCTTCGGCTCTCCCGCCTCACCTGCCCAGAGAGAGCCCCCGAGGCCGCAGTGTGGGCAGCGGAGCGCTGCGGGCAGGCTTCGGGACGGAGTCTGCGGTGTCCCTCGTGTGCCCAGCCCAGCCCATGTCCTACACCCCGTGCGTCGGGATCCTGCACTGCTGCAGGACCGCGGGCACACGGGCCCAGGGGCGCTGGGCTGGCTGGAGGCCGCAGCCGTAGCAGTGTTGAGGGGCTGCTGATTTCTGAGGGCAATGTGCTTCACCGCCCGCTCTGACTACAGCCCAAGGAAGCAAGAGTGGGATACCCCACGGCTGTGCTGGTCACACAGCACTATTAATGCAATATATCGGTAGTAGCAAACGTGTCTTGATTAGGTGCATATTCAAAAATCTAATGTAAACGTGGTATCACCCTCGCGTTAGTGCAGGTCCTTGCACTGCTTGGAGCTGGGCCAGCTACTCCGGAGCCTCGCAGGCTTTAACAAGCCAGAGCTAATAAGCCAGGCTGGGTGTAAGCTCACTCCTCACAGAGCCACTTAGGAAGCTCGGCACCAGTTCTGGAAATTACAAGTAGCTACACTCCAGAAAGTTCAGCAGAACCCTTCTTTGGTCTGACTTGATTTTCTGGCCCAGCAGCCTTGGTCACCCTGCCCGGCCCACACACGTTCTGTGGGGGAGCAAAAGGAGTGCTAGCAAATATTATCACAGACACAAAATAAAGTGGGATTATATTGAAAGATTTGGCCCAAACCAAAGTGCGCTTTTTGTCGTGGGAGAACACACTGTGTTCTGAGGAGAACGTTACTGTCCAAGTCTGGGCTGGCTGGAGGCCACAGAAATAGGACAACGTTGAGGGACTGTTGATGTCTGAGGGCAAAGAGCTAGTCGTGCTTCACTGCCTGCTCTGACTCCAGCCCAAGGAGCCAAGGGTGGCTCCTGCCATCCACCCTCCACCAGAGGCCAACAAGAAAAGGAGTGGTGCCTGTTCCACGGGAGTATAGATTCAGCAGCATCATCACCTTTCCCCCTTCCTGTTCGGCTATTATCTTATTACAAAAGTTTCATACCTTCTTGGTGATTTACCCTGGGCAGCTCCTCACAGCACTGACTCCTTCTTCCTCACAGCTCAGCCAACAAACTCCAGCTCCCTCCTAACCCACTCTTTTATAGCACTTGTCCTTATTGGACACACCTGTGGCCACTTAAGGACTCTTTTATGGCACTCATCCTTATTGGGCACACCTGTGGCCTGTTAAGGGCAGGGCTGTTCCTAATCTCTGGTGATTAGCACAGCCGCAACTCCTCAGGTGTGAGATTACCTTCTGCACGATCTTTATTTTCTTACATTCCATTCCCCCACACTATCCCAGATAGGAATACCACCAGTGCAGCTTTTCAAGGCATTTTCCTCATTTTCTCTCTACACTTGCTAGTTTATTCTGTGTGTGACTCCTTCTGTAGCACCTCTTTCCTGAGCAGAGAAAATTCAATTCTACCCCAAATAAAATTATGGCTACAGTCTTGCCCTGCTTTTAGCTTTATCCTCAAAGCTCGATTCATCAGAGCTTTCAGGCCAGTATTTGCTACATCTACCAGTAAATAAAATTTACATCTTATTCAGACCGTTTCTTTGGTTCTGTTCTTTAAATGTCAAAGTATGTGGCCTCTGTAAAAATTCACCTATGAACTTAGGTTGCCTGAGGTTTTCTCTAAGCTTACCTGGAAAAACAAGATGTCACAAACACCTGGGCCGCTGTGGCTCTTGGGACCTTGGGGACAATGTGTCTTGCAGAAAGCTTCTTTGCTGTGACTCTCAGTCTGGCCCATGTTCCAAGGCCTTTTCAAGCATTTTAAGGGACTTGCTGACTGCCAGCTCCCATGGAAGATGGCATTTCTGTCAATGTGTGACCCAACTGCCATTTTTATACCAATACAACAGGGATGAGAAATTAAGCCAAACTGGTTCTTTGGCAAATTCAGGTGATGTTTTAGTATGGTAAAAAATTGTTTATAATATATTACTTAGAAATTCTGCCTCTACTGTAACATTTTTATGTTTAGAAAAAATATTCTTTTAAAAATATGTGGCTAGAGGTAGTAAAGAAGATTAGAACAGCCTTGTCTGTGATAAAGGAAAATTTCAATTCAACGGGACTGCTGTAAAGGCCCTTATTTATTTTTCTCAGCAGTTGCATTCACTCGCTTGCCTGCAGCTTTAGTTGTTGTGGAGGTTTTCTTCTGTAAATTCTTCAAAGTGATGGATTTTCTCTTTGAAAGAATGCTTGACTGTAGAAAACTACAGAAGTGTAACCTTTTTTCTTTTTTTCCCTGTGCACATGTGATGCTTTGAGCTTTGAAAAGACGTGTGTAGTGCCACCTCTTTTGTTAATTTGCATGCCAGGAGCCTAAAAATTTGCATTACTGGCTTCATGCTCTGCAACTGAAAGCAAGGACAGTGATCTCCCACTCTTTCCAGTTAAAGGTCATCTGGAATACATGTTCCTCTCTGGCTCAGACTAGTGAGACAGTCAGCATTTCATTAATCAAAGAAGCACAAGGCTTATTTTTATTGATCAAATGCTGTGGTTGTAACAAGAAGCACTAGTGTACAAGGTGTTGCACATTTGCATCCTCTCTAGTGCTTACAATTTAGACAAAAGGCAAGAGAAAACCAGCAGGATTTTAATCTCTGTTTTAGAAGCAGAAAGCTATGTCACAGAGGTGATGAGGAGAATTTGCCAAGATCACATTTCCCAACTGAATGAGCATCTTAACCACAAGCTATTCCTGCTCTTGTTGGTTCTTATCCTTTTGATGTATTCCAGCTTCTTAGATAGGTGAAAGTAATCATGTATAAATTTACAGCCTTGGACTCTAAAAAGATAATGATCAAAGTCCAAGTTCTCATTGGACATTAGCATAGAAATAATTCTCTTATTTAAGAGTCCATACACAACCAAAGGTAACAGCAATTGTCCTGTAAAAATCAGCAACAAAGCCCTTTAAATGCACACCTTTAGTCCAGGGATCATGTCAATCAAATCCCAGTACAATTCCTATGAAAAAGCAATTTAGTATTTTCACAGAAAGCAGAAGATTGCGGGGTGGGGGCAGCAGCCTGGGACTCGTGACTCCTGAATTTGCCAGCTCTCTGGCATCTAAGCTCACCCTGGGTTCTGTGGAAGCACACCAGGTTCCCACAGGATGGAGTCTAAATGCCAGCCATGCACTGTAAATGTGTTAAATCAAAGGTTGCCTTTCACCACCAGCTCTATAGAAGTTGTGCTAAGCAAGCCCCTCTCTTGGCTGGAGCTCAGAGGCAGCAAGCCCTCGGTGCCTGGGTGCCCACTGGCGCTGGCCATGCTTTGGAGCTGTGATCCCAGCTTGGATCTCAGCAGATCTGGCCCGATGCATTTTAATCAGCATTGCAGTACAAGGCTTCTTCAGTGCTGTGGGAGCTGTGGTGCCATAAACCCACGCTTTGCCATGAGCATTTAAAATATGAGGCTTCCTCTGCAAGGGCCTTTTTCCTGACACTGCTAAATGTCAGAGAAAGTTCAGTTCTAACACATTAAAAGATGCCTTAAAATACTGAATATTATTTGTACTCTCAAAGAACTAGTTTTTATTTCAAGTGAAAAATGTTTCATAATTAGAAAACAAAACATTCATGAAGAGCTACATGCAACTCATCATCTGAAGAATTTAAATCATTTAGCTTCAGATAATTCAGCTTTGATCCATAGACTGTAAGAGCCAACGTTTCCTGAGGTGTTTTCACAGACTTTTAAGGACAACATTGAGTTCATTTGTCTGTGTGTCTGCTGCAGGGTCTGGTAAAGCATTCTGTTACAAAACTGATGGCTGCAATGGTAGGAGTGTTTAGAAAGCAAAAAACCAGGGATGTTAAACTAAAATAGCAAAGCTTTTATTAATTTTTCAGGCTCCCTTATGTACCTTTTAGCTTTTGGCTGTAGCTAATCAATTTGAATGTTCATATAAGTTCTGACTTTAAGCAATGAATTCTTAAAAATGTATTATTTTGCATTTTTAAGATGTTATTGTGCAATGCATGTACATTAAGAAAAGTTTTTGCTTTTGCAGATAGAATGCATCTTTAGAATCTATTTTGCCTCTCTCACACCCAATATAGCCTTTGAAAGATTAACTCTTGAGATAACTAATAGGTTTCCTTTAGGAAGCCAGGTCCTGTCACTTTTTGTTGTATTCATTGGCATGGGGGGGATTGCTTTTCCTTTTTATATAGGAAAGATTCCTTTAATTAACATTTGTGTTTGGAAGATGAAATCAAGTGCTGATCAATTTAATGCAACAGGTATATAATATCCTCGAAGCTGTTTCACCCATTTACCTCTCCTATGATCTGAAAACCCTTTGGACTAAAGAGAAAGTTCAAACACTAAATTTAAACAACAGCTTTGAACGAAAAAAAAAAAAACAGCTGCTCTCTAAGAATTATGTTCCCTATACTTGTTAAAAGGTGGGATCCTGGACCGTCTTGGTAAGAAATATTTGGTAAGAAATATTTCTTTGGTAAGAAATATCGTCACTCATGGCTCCTAAAGACTACTTCATGGATCCTAAAGACTAAGAATTTATTTCACAGTGCCTTATATTTCAGCGTAAATATTCTAGGACAACCCTCTGTCCACTGTTCTTACTGTTAGTTCGCATCTCTGTCATCCTCAAAGTTGTCAGTGTGTATTTCCATGGTTAGAATGTTTATTTCTTCAAAGTAACTGGCTCCCTCCATGGAGAGACAGCATCTTCCATGGTCACTCATTACTGTAATGAAACACCTTTGCAAACATTAAGTTAGGATTGTGCTGAGCTGTATTTTGGTTTTGTGCTGAACACCCAATAATATAGATATTAATAGTACTATTGATAATACAGATATTTTTGTTATGCCTGAGCAGGGCTTGCACAGAGACAAGGCCTTTTCTGCTTTTGGTATGGCCACTCTGGCGAGGAATCTGGGGAGCTGGGAAGAGACACAGCCAGGACAGGTGACCCCAGCTGACCAAAGGGATATTCCAGAGCATGTGAAATTGAGCTCAAGATACCAAGTGGGGAGAAGGAGGAGGAAGGGAGATGTTTGGGGTAATGGGGTTTGTCTTCCCAAGTAACTGTTGCACGTGATGGGGCTCTGTCTGCCCATGGGAAGAGGGAATTAATTATTGTTTTGCTTTGCATGGTTTTGCTTTCCCTAAGAAACTGTCTTTATCTTGACCCACTCTTCTGTTTTTACTCTTCAGATTCTCTCCCTGATCCCACAGCTGGGGCAGTGAGGGGCTGGGTGCTGACTGAGGTTAAACCACAACAGTCCTTTTTCTCCTCACAGATTTCAAGATTTGTTTTGCTTGAACAGGACACCTTCAGAGTGCCTTGGGAGAGCCACATTCAAACGAGTTCTCCGGAACACATTTTCTGTGTTTTCTTTTATCTGGATGAGATGTGCCTCACAAGTTAGTCACGTATGCTGCAAAAGGCCGTAGACTGTGTACAAACATGTTTAATGAAGCTGAATACTGCAAGCATAAGCAGCAAAAATATTTTGTTTACTTAACATTTATACACACTCAAGTAAAAGCTTGTTACATTTGGTTGGCTAAGCTTGTTTTCAAAAGGGACCTAGAAGGCTGAAAAAGTTAAATAAATCAACATATGCATAACAACACAATCATTCACATTAGCATTCTAGTTAAGTCAATGATTAATTCTTCTTTGAGGATGAAGTGGTGGTAAAACAACCCTAGCCTAATATCTAGTAGCAATATTGCAGTCAGCTCAAAATGCCAGATTATATCAACGCATGCCTATGTAATACAGGAGAAACTTTTAGACCTGAAGTTTAAAGAGAAATCTGAATAACCATGTGCTTATTTGAGTATTTAAATATAGGTTGAAACTAGCTGCTCTCCACCACTGGCTGGTAGATATCTGCTCTGTCTGCAAATAAAGAGGTCAGTAAACTTTCCTACTGACTTTAAATGGCTGAACTGGAAGAGCAGGATAATGTCACAGCGGCAGCAGAAAGGGGGATTTCTGAAATACATTGGCTCTTGTCAGAAATGAATATGTGCTCCAATGGGAAGGTGAGAGACACTACAACAGCATCTTTTTGAAAACATGACTGGCTGCACTGTCTTGGACAATCTGGGTATCTGGAATGTTGTAACTGAGCATTGAATGGTGAGGTTTTTCCCTGATGATGAAGAGCTCTCCATCCATCCTATTTGTCAGGAAAGACTGCAGTACCACGGAGCATTGCCCAGCCAGGGGCTGTAGGATCAGCACTGGAGAGAAAACTGAAACCTTCTGCAGCAGGTCAGTCCTTCCATGCTGACTCAGAAGACAGGAAACTGAGCCTTTCCTCTTGGAGACATGGAAAGATGGTATGGGACGCTATAGGGGCCTGAGTGAATGTATGTATTGCAGTAACAGATCTCTGTATTGTAGAAGTGACCCTGTCCCAATTCCAGTTATTGTAAATGGGCTGCAGCTGTAATGGCCTTAATTGGGCAGCAGCTGTGGCTAATGAAGATAACTGGGATAAAAGGGGGTGGGGTGGGCAGTGAGAGCCTTGGAGGAGCCCTGATGGAGAAGCAGGAACAGCACTGCTGTGGAGAGCTGTGTGAGAGAGAACCACTCAGAAGGTATGGGACTCTAGAAATATGATAACAACACTATGAATACAACAGAATGCCTCGTGTGGATCAAGAGGGTGATCACAAATGCCTGGAAAAAGCAGCTTTCCACGGATTTTAGTTAGTGGCTGCAGCTAAGAGGGAATTTTTTATTCAGCAGGCCCAGAAAATGGGACTTCCAATATCCAAACCAAGAAGTGGAGGTGGCAACCGTAATTTCTTTGCTCTGACTCTGTCCTTAAATATGTGTACCCCAAGATTTCAAAAGGCTTACTTTACAGTTCCCTGGGGCTTATTAACAGTTCTTACCCACTCTACCTTCTGTCCAGTTTTCTTCCTAGGGAAAAAGAAGTTACTGAGATTGACCTAGACAGTCTTACAGCTTCAGAGATGGAAACAGAGGCAGCTGAGTTAATGGATGACCTAGTGGCTCCAGATAGACGTTGGTAGGCAAATATATTCTATGCCTGGATAAATCACTGAGAAACCTCATCTGATGTCCTTGCTTGGAGCAAAAGTTTGGACTAGAGATCTTCTGAGGTCATTCTAACCTGAGTTATCCAATCATTCTGCGAAAATGAGGAATCTGCTTTACAGAAACCAGTGCAGGTCTTAGGGAGAGAAGATGGTTCCCATTTAGAAAACAAATTATGTATTTTGAAAAGATCATATTAGGCCAATTATTTTACAGTCTGAAGTCATATAAACCTGATGGAGGAACTTCTGTTTTCCTATTGTGAGCCTATAGAGAGAGCAGTGTGGATCTTTCAGTATTGATGTAGTCCTACAAAATTCAGCTGGATATAACTAGGACCACATTTTTAATTGGGGAAGCACAGAATAGAAGATTAAAAACATTGCTAAGAAGTTTTTACATTAACTTTGTTAATATGAAAAACATTACTTTAAAAATTTGCAACCTCATGTTATCTGTACATCAAAGGAAAATGTACTTGCCTTGATTCTAAGGTAAGTTTATATGATTATAAAAATCTTTGTGAACAGGTGATGTAAAAAAGAGGGAGGTTGTGAGTTCACATTTTTTACTTTAATATTTTCCCCTTCTATACTCCCTTTTATCTAAGGATTTCAAAGCACTCTATGGATGTTAATGAATTAAGCCTCACAGCAGTACTGAGAGAAAAGGTAATGATTTAAAGATTGAAATTCAAAGAGATGAATGGATATAAATGGGAAATAGCCTTCTTAAAAT
This sequence comes from Zonotrichia albicollis, assembly GCF_047830755.1. NCBI lineage: Eukaryota > Metazoa > Chordata > Aves > Passeriformes > Passerellidae > Zonotrichia > Zonotrichia albicollis. The sequence goes on from NC_133824.1 coordinate 56,961,909, forward strand.
ATCATATACTATTCAGACCATATGGAAAATCCCCCGTTTTCCTCTTTCTATCTATCCCATGTGCCTTCAAGGCAATTCACAGTACTGGGAAAATTGGTAAGAAGTGTTTACAACTGTTTATATACAGACAGATTGGATGCATGATAGCAGAAATAAACAGGGACTAGATCAGACTGAAAAAAAATCTTGTTTTGAACATGTGAACTTAATTTTGGCCTTTAGAGAGAACAGATTTTACAGAACACTTTTGTACTGAAATGGATTTGCTTTACAAATTGCCACATTCAGGACTGCATGAGGCCGTTAGCCAAGACAGTGGAGTTGGAGAAATGCTCTCCTGCTCAGAATCAAATCCAGTCTCTGAACACAGAGGTATGGGATGCTATAGGGGCCTGAATAAATGTATGTATTGCAGTAACAGATCTCTGTATTGTATAAGTGACCCTGTCCCAATTCCAGTTATTGTAAATGGGCTGCAGCTGTGATGGCCTCTCAGCCAGGAAAGGAGTCCTGCTTCTCACTGGATTGCACACTGTACAGGACATTGAAATGCACTTACCTCTTTAATGACCAGCTGCCTTCCTGTGCCTTTGCTAACCTGACAAGGTTTGTATGTAAATAATTCTACGGATAGCTGGCAGAATTCATCCCAAAGGATGCAGATAAAAACAGCATCTTTCAGAAAGGAGGCAAAGCCTTTGGTGCACAGGAACATGGGACTTCAGGAGGTCTGTCAAGTCTTGCAACTTTTCTTCCCCTTTTGTGTTTCCATTGGTCACAGATACACTTTACTCTCAAGCCCATTTGCAGTTCTCCAAGCTGTGAAAATTCATAGGCAGGCCCCAAAGGGGAAGTGCCTTATGTCCTTCCAAGGAGAATGTGTCCTGTAACCATGTAATGAGAGATCCCTCTTGATGTACAGCTTTCATTCAATGCAAGAGTCAACAGTCATGCCAAGGGCCTGTAATTTCCCAGCTCAGAAGTTCTTGCTGTCCTGAGGCACAAGGAAGTTAACCTCTTTGCAATTTGTTTTTTTTTCCAAATTGTTTTTTTTTAAATTCATACTTTGAACAAAGCTAGAAATTGAGAAATATCTGCTTACAGAGAAAACAGCTTCACATCAATCAAGAAAACCTGCAATTACCAGTGAAAGCTCATTTCGCACTCTATAACAAGCAAACAAGACCTAAGTTATAATACATGCGTATTAGCCCTTATTTACAATTATTATAATCAAGCTTCAAGATAAACATCTAGGAGCAATTTTTCTTTCCTGTTGGAGGTCATCTATCCCTCTGAAACTTCTCTAAAGTCTTAGAAAGTAAAAGCAGACGTACCAAGTCATGGCAAAATGCAATTTTGTTCCAAGTCCTATCCCTAGCAGAGCTCAGTAACCAAAGTGTGTGAGGAGATACAGGAGCAAACCAAGCACAGTTATATTTATGTACTGTATAGTCCCAGCTTCCTGCAATTTGTGGCTCATAGCCTGAGCCAGGCAATGCCTCTTGTTCTTGTATTGGGCAAGAGAGTAAGTGAATACCCCCAAGGCTTCTTCTGAAAGTAAACAGCTGGGCATCACAGGCACCCAGGCATCCCACACCATTTCCTCCTCTCTTGCCACTGAAATAGGTAAAACTGTGGATGAATTCCCACAGGGATGCAGGGAGAAGAGAAAGCAAAACTCTTCTCATCACTGTCCAGGGAAAGGACAAGAAGAAACAGGCCTGAGCTGAAATATAGGAAATTCTGGTAGAATATTTTTTAAGTCTTGGTTTGGTTTTCTGATATTTTTTGGTGCGTTTTTGCTGGGTTTTTTTTGTTTTTACCTAAAGTATGATCAAATGCAGGAACAGGTTGCTGATGTGGCTGGATCTGTTTGAGCAGGGGGCTGAACTGGATGAACTCCAGAGATGCCTTCCACCCTCGTACTCAGTGAAATACCCTTGGATAGCAAATAGCTGTGTGTTGCAAAAGGTGCAGACTCAAAGAATTTGTATTTTTTCGGGCTTGAACCAGAACCTGAAACTTCAACTTCTGCAGCCCAAGCTCTTGTACCCTGGAGGGTTGGCTGCTGTTAGGCCAGAAAGTCACATAACTGGAGTCATTCTTCACAGCTTCACAATTCAGACATTCCCCCAATATGTGCATAAGACAATTACCTGGTATGTTTATCTTTAGTTGTCATGCATGAACAAGAAAACAATCTTTGAAATGGGGGCTGTTCCAGCAAAAAGGTGTTTTTTTTTTTTTTTCCTCTAAAACCTTTTGTGTAGCAGATGTTTGTGCACCAGCAGTTTGTCATCAACAGAACCTGAATTTTTCAGTTACAAAAGTACAAGCAAAAACTTGAACTACAAGTTGTAATGACTGGTAATGAATACAAGATCAAAACAATCTCTTTGTTCCTGCAGTATATAGATTGTAAGTAGGCAAAATAATACATAAAGAAGGAAAGAAATAGAAGCTTTTTAGAGGTCTGCAAAATTCAAGCACCCAAACTGGGCTTCACCACAAAAATCTTGGGTGCTGGATAACTCTGTGACCCTACGGTAGCACACGCAAATAACAACTAAATTGCATCACAAAGACAGTTTTAATCAGATTTTGAAGAAAAAAGGAATGAAGGTTATATGTTTGTTCCCAAGACAGGTTAGCTGGGTATTGAGTTGTCCTCTTGTTCACTCCTACTGCTGTCAAATCCACCTGCTGTTGTCTTTTCCTTTTTTTGTAAACTGTAAAATAATCAATGGTTGCTAGTAATCACACCTTGCCCTTCTTAAACACCATATAATCAAATTTTCATTTCAGTTAACAGGAACTGTCTTTGTTTGTGAATACCTGCTCCCATGCTTATTGGATCAGGTCAAGCAGTTACAGAAAATTCAAGCCCCTCTGAATATGAACCAGAATTTCCTGGAGTGCCAAACCAACCTAATACATGTATTTTATAGTGGCAGTCCTAACCTGTGGCACCTTTAAATGCAGCAGATATGCAGGGGGGAGGGAAGAGCAGTTGCAGGTGCACCCCAGCTGGGAAATGGCCCTGAACACCTCTGTGGATGAACCAGGAGCAGGAGCCACAGCATGAGCTGGGCCTGCCCTCTGCAGTGCTCATCACCCTGCGCCTCAGGGGAACATCCTTCTGCCCTTTCATACACTGCTGAAGCTCAAGAAGAGTAGGAAAAAAACCTGGAGAACCTCAAAGTCCAAGGTAGCCACAACTGGATGATGTTTATTTTGGCTAAGTTCTTCTTTACAGTCAGTGTCTCCTAGGCTTTTTGAAGGAAGGAATCTTTTTCTTTCTTGAAGATTGAAATAAAATTAATACCAATAAAAAGTCCCTATATTTCTTTGGTAATTTCATTTGAAATTTAATAGCTACTGCTTATGCCTCGTAGCAGGGGAGATTTCTCTATGGGAATTGCATGCAGAGACCAGATTCTTGAAAACAAAACTGATCTGTACCCTAAATTGCTGGATCAGTCCTGTAAATACCATCATGCTTGCCTTTACCACTTCCCAACTTAATTTTTTCATTTATTCCTCTTTAATTTTATTATTTTTCTGTCTGGGTGGGGGAGAGGGGGAGTGGAGCAAAGAATGTTATGACTATTGACCTGAGACAGTCTCCTGGAAATAATCTAACAGCAGGGAACAGCAAGTCCTTTTCAAAACCAACGAAGCAAAAAAATGCTGTTGACCGAGCTATTGTGAGAAATTTGAGGAAGGGGAGGGGGGAAAATTATGAAAAAGAAGAAAAAGAGGGAACAAAACACCTTAGACTCATACTTACTATCTCCTTTGGAAGAAGCCCACATTTTTCCAAGGCCGTCACTTTTATGGGATCTCTGTTGTAACTACCCCTTGTTCCAGCGAGATGGTGTGTTTAGCAGCAGCCGGATGCCATGGTTAGGTTTATGAGTGCGGGGGTTTTGCTCACCCTGTGCAGTGCTCCACAGCCCTGCATTTCCCTTGATCTGTCTCTCCTCACAGCAGCCTGTGGTAGCTTGGAAAGACAGGACAGTGTTTCTGTAGAGCTAACACCTCTTTATGTCCTTCTTCAGGGGAGCTCCGTGGATTCTCACTGCCTGAGACATGACAATTCTGAAGTCTTCACATGTTTATTTAAATGCATTTTAATTGGGCATAGCTAATAGGAACAAACAAGCAAGCAAACAACAAACCATATCCCAGTCCTAATGAGATCAGCAGCATTGCCAGGACCATGTTCCCTGTGAAATTATGGCCTTGGAGAGGCCTTGAGGGTGAGGAGGACCTTGCTCAGATTTGTTTTGTTACTTTAAGATGCTACTGCCCATCCCAGCTGGGCCAAGCAGTACAGCAAAGTTGGTCCTAGGAACACACGTAGTACAGATAATAACAATTTGCTTTCTACAGATGCTTTTTTCTCTACAAAAAGCCCTTTTGTTTTAGAATTATAATGGACAATACTGGTATGTTGTTGAATCTGTTCCTAACAGTAGTTAAAAACATAACAAAGTACCTATAAAAGTTCTCTAATAAACAACGCTTGCATTCTTAAAGAACTTTAGAAAGACTGTAAGTGATGGTTGTATGAGAGAAACTTCCCACTCAGGATTGGTTTTGTTTGTGTTTAATGATCTTTGGTTCTTTTTGCTGATCCTTCATTCTTTTTGTGCATGTGCACAGGCACATGGAATGTCTTCTCACTCAAATACAAAACCCGCGATGTTAATTCATCTTTTGAGCTAATGCATTTCCACTGAAAGCCAAGAGACTGAAATTGTTGGGGATGACAGCTGGGGCCCCTTCAGGAACCCATAGCAGTGGGTTTGACTTTCCTGATTCCTCATCATTTCCCCCAGATCAGGTCCACTGATCTAAACTATACATAAACAAAGGGAGGTTATCATTTGTGAGCTTTAGAAAGTCCAAAACTGAAGCTGTGTATGAAGTCTGGCTTTTATTTATGATATTTGTTGGTGAAACAGACACTGGTTTCCCACCACTTCATAAAGGAGAGCGAAGTCCTGCTCTGAACTGACAGAAATCATCTATTCTGTTTACTCAGATGTAGCCACCACTCACACAGAGAAACTTTGTGAGTAAGTTAGCACATATTTACATTTTTAACTAGGATATCACACTTCGGGATTCTTTCTCTAAGGACAAATTCCATGCTTATTTCAAGAAGTAAAAACCAAAACAGAAAAGGTAGATTTTAAGAACTTTATATAGTTATCTATAAAAGAAATTTCCTCTACTGTATCAAAGGCAGATGTTCTGCAGAAACACCAGCACCAATGTGCGGGAAAAAAAATCTGAACTATTGATGAAATAGTGAAGATAATTTTCCCCATGTTTAGATATCAAATAAATAGCCAAGGAAATGTAATGAAAAAGAAAAAGACTAAACAAAAAAGCCACAAACCACCCTTTGGAAGGAAAGCAAGCATGTGTAATGGAAGCCCAATGGGTAATCTATTCAGAAGCTGTAAGTGCTGAAAATGAAAGCTTAGAGTGAGAGCAGCTCACGAACAGAAAGCTATAATCTTTTTTTCCTATGTTCTCATTATTATCCAAGCACTAAGTGTCAGTTAAGAAGATGTAAGAGAGCAGGAATTTTCAATGGGGTGGAAATCTTTCATCACCTGTTTTCTTATGTACAGGAATGTTACAATTTTGTCGTGGCTTTTAACTAATCTTGGGCTTACTGCTGCTGTGACAACCTTTTAAGGAGGCAGAATGTGAAATGAAATGATACTGTTACACTCTAATAGACTGAAAGGACTTTGTAAACCCAAAATAGCAGTTTCAATATTAACACTGGAAGGGTTGAAGCCCATATCTGTGATGAAATTGTGAAAGAAGAATAAGCAAATATGCTAGCAACCAGGGAGAAACACCACTTCAGGCTTCTGGTAGGTAAAATGCAACTGCCTGGAGTCAAAGAATTAATTTACTTACAGATTTTCTCATTAGTACTAGAAGGAATATTTTATTTTTACCTATTCTACAGAAGATAAAATAGAAGCATTGCAAAGGGAAATGATTTATGAAAAAGGTTCTCCTCATCCACCATCTGTCATTCTTTCACAACATAGCTCCTGTAACAATAGTCTCAGAGGTGTTCAAAACACTGTTTAGGAATAAAATATTAATCAGAGCGAGAAAGAAAACAAAATACATCCATGAGTTAGCAGTCAATTTCAACCTGTTGTTTCTTTCACTGCGTAACCAGATCTCTACAAGGTGTCAGAGTTAAGGCAGATTATGGATTTTAGTAGGATACCTGACTTTTGAACTGACCAGAGAAGAAATTTGGATTCACTGTATTCAAAAGTGAAAAGACTGTTTGGCTGCAATCCCTAAGATGTTTACATCATTTTTTTCTTTTTTAAAAGAATGCAGGAAATGATAAATATTGCAGTACTTTAATTTAAATAGCATTTGTTCACTGCTTCCATGAGGCATAAATGTACTTGACCAGAAGGGAATAAAATGGCTTTGCCTGTCCTAGAAGGATACAAAGTTGAGCTCACACAAAAATTTGTAGCTCAAGATAAACCATGCTCAAACAGACAAAAGTAGAAATTGTCTTTGGGGGTAACTTCTTACCAAGTTTCTATATTCAGGGTCTTCTACTTTGTTTAGTTAGACCTAACACAGGAAATCCATTATATTTTACTGCAGATACTAGATTTGTCGTCCACTATTTAGGACCCTACTGCACAAGCAGTAATACCTCATTGACAAAAAATCTGTTTACAGAGCAAACTTATTTGGTGCTCTTTTACATGGCTCTTAAAGGGACAAGGGCCCCTTTCTTCTCCATCCCTCTCCCTACAACTGGAGAAATCATTACTACAGCAGAAAATCTTAAAAAATAAGTTCTTCTGCATGGAGAAAGCTCTTTGCATAGCAAGAACTGGGGGATCAAACAACCCAGTCCTTATTTAACCACAAACATTTTCTTAAGAAACAGCCCAGATCATCGCGTTCAAGTTTTCAATCAATGTATGTCATCACTCACACAAGAAAAACTACATTACACCTCTTTGAGAGAAAGTGATTTCAAAGTATCAACAGTAGAGTCTCAACTATGTTAACAGCAAAGATGTAACTGCTTATTATACATTAATCAATTTTACACAGGGCTTTGCGTTGGGTTTTTTTTTAGTTAACAGCAAAATTAGGAAGTAAAATTGAGCACCCCAAGTATTCTCATGCCAGAGAGTTTCTTTGCTCTCTCCTCTGTGGGTAACCAGGCAATAAAATGCTTCGATCACCCACAAGGAGAGCACTCAAGGCTGCAGCCGTGCATCCATGCGTTCGGTATTGTGTTCCAGTTCCTCAATTTCACACTTTGCTAGAAGCACGCAGTGACAGCAAGTTTCAATTACTCACATCTGAATCAATATTGATGAGCCTGAACTGCAGCATTTGGATCTGCACTTCTGATGTGGAGACAGTATCCTTTTGAATGTTCTAATGCTGTCTGGTTATCCTTATTTTGAAGGCAGCTTTCTGCATCCTACAGACATGTTAAAGCAGGAACACCGCAACAGACACACTGCTTACTACAAATTGGGTAAGTGTGGTAAGCTTTTCTCAACAAAGAAAAGGCATTTATTGCCTTAACCTTAGGAGAAATGAAATGCATCCCCTGGTGCCATAACTAATGACAGGAAGCAATGTTTTAAGGTACTAAGTGGTTGCTCTATTTATTCATAACCATGGAAATTACATGTTAGCTTGCTATGCGCACAAATGGATTCACATCCGTAAATCACAAGTAATTCAGCAAAGTTTACTGCAGTACAGTTAACTCATTTTGGGGGCTTGTCAGTTCTGCTAGCATCATGAGAGCATGGGAATCAGTCCAAAGGATCATCCAGGGAGGCACAGTCATGCAGTGCATTACTGCAGCAGCTCTTCGGTTGATACAGCAGCAGCTAACTAGTATAGACTCCCAGCCTGGAGCCATTTCTGCATGAATACGGGACTGAGTTAATACAGCCTGAGCTAAACCCACTCTTATCTCACCCAGAAATAGCTGAGTGGCCACGAAGTCCTAGGTCCAGGACTAGTTTTTGTGTTACATTATGATCAGGAAAAGTAACAGCCATAATCAGTATTTAATGGTCATCTATGCTCTCCCATATTCCCCTTGCTCCAGAACAACAAAGAAACATTGAAACGTGTCTGCTGCTGGAGTTCACTCAACATTTCTATAATTATCCCTGCTGAGAAACTCATTTTAGAGAGGGTTGGGGTTTTTTTCCATGGAGAAGGGAAAACAGATTAATTCCTTGGCAACAAAATTCTAATTAATCAAAAATGTGGCTCTATTCATATTTAGCTTCTTCGTTACAATAAAATATCAGATGTTTACAGCTGAAATTAGTCTTGATTCAAGACTGCAGAATCAGGTGGCTCTCAAGATTTAATTATAAAAATAAAAAATTAGGTTTATTGACTCCGTACAAGTGTTTATCTTGATCTGTGATTCACTGATTACAGACAGAAGTGATTCAAGATGAGGCAGGACTGTCTGCAAACAACTGGAGAAACATGCTTGTCTCCAGCCCATCAGCCTGTCCCTCACCCTGGCAAACCATCCCCATGGACTGGCTTTGCCCGCTCAGCCTCATTCCAGCAATTAGGTGAAAGAAAACAAAATTTGCAAGAGCAATCAGGCCTGAGTGTAAAGGCCACCTACTAGCACTGCCACCAAGGTAATTGGTGTGATTTTTGTACGCAAAACCTCCATCGTGCCTTTTCCAATACAGAAGGACCTTTCCATGCCAATACCAATCCATAGTGAGACTGCATTTCCTTTGGGAGCACGACTCTGCTCTCTGAATAGGGAACTTTTGTCTGTTCATAACATTTTCATAACTGAATGAACCTGACCCTGCTTCCACCCAAATCCCCTGCTCTAATCAGGACTTTGATTCATGTATTTAATTGCTTGAAACTTGTCTGTCAATGCTTGTTTGTGCATACTGAGTTTTGCTTACCTGATAGTGTCTCTCTTTGACCACGTGCTCAGATGAAATCCAGCTGTTGAGATTTGAACTAAAAACCAGCAGTGGTGCTGACTTCCACGGATTTGCTGAATCTGTTCTTCCACAGGTTTGTTGTATGTGGAGAAACAGAGATATGTGTCTGAACCTTGTAATTTCCCCCCCCCATCCCCAAGATAAAAAGCACTTCAGAATTTACCTTTTCTTAATGTAAAGGCAGTAATTTAAATAGATTAAGAAAGCAATGGGTATCTAGGCTAAATGAATAAAGAGGACATATTCTTTTTACTACAAGGTCAAGAGATGGTAGAAAGCTCAGCTCAAAGCTGAGCTCCTAACATACTCAGTAAGCTGAACCCTCACCCTCCCAGGCCTCTGTAATTTTGATAAGCAGCACCATCTTTCCCTCAGGATTTTTTAGTCTACACCATCTTCTAGAATAAAGTACCTCTGCACCGTGCCACGGAATTAATCTAGGGAGATCCTCCCTAGTAAGACAGTTGAAGTTCTTCTCTACACAGGGACATTGGAACTTCTCTGTCCTGTTTCCTTAGGACAGCCTTAAGCCCAGGAGGACATTCTTCTGTTGAAGCTCTGTCACTTGTAGAGCATAACTGACTTTTTATTAGGTTGGAGAATAAATTTTTTTTCATTGCAATGAAAAAATGAGGGAATCCACGCGCCATTCTTCTCTGTGCTAAACAGGTATTTTGTGTGAAGTAATCACTGAAGGAGGCATCAGGAGTACATTCTCACAGATGAAGGTGCTAATTCTTTTTCACTCTTTGGCCCAATAAAGTTTTGCTTATCTATAATGCAGAAAGCTTAAAATAATCCCAGGCACAGCCAGAGGCAGCTGTTTGGGAAGGCTGGAATGAGGAGCTGGAATGGGCTTGGCTAGGAGGAAGGGACTCAGTGCCTGAAGTCCCCAATCAACTGAAGAGAGCAAGGATTCTAGAATATCCAAGGCCATCTTTCCAATAAGCACCTGGTTGCTGGAAAATCCATCCTTGTGTATTTTGTGGTGGTGAACATCATATGAAAACAGGCCTTTTATTTCAGCTGATGCTCCTGGATGCTGCTGTAACTGGGACAAGAAACAGCAGGAGGAAATGGGTGTAAAAGCAGCTGATTGCTGTCCCAGCCTGGTGACAAAACACACTTTGCAGAGCATCATTTCAACGCCACAAAGCTCTCTCAAGAGGAGCTTTCCCTCATTAAACTGACACTAGGGCACTCCTGGCCGGTGAGGATGCCCAGGGAGGATGGAGAGTCCTTGGAAAAGGTGTCTGCCTGCTGTGAACAGCCCATTGTGCATCACCTGGCAGCTCAGCCTGCCCAGTGGCTTTCCAGGCCCTGTCATTGTAATGGGCACTCTCCACTGTGGCTAAACACTGCATCATCCCTGCAGGGTAGAGGAGCCCAGGCTGCACATGGCCCCTACCTGGCTGACAGGCCACGTTCTGGAGTACAGCCAGCAGGGAACTGGCAGGGAAAACCCCAGTTCTTCACAATCCTCACTGGATGCACATTTCCCCCGTGTCAGGTTATTCAGAAGGAAAAAAAAGGCTCTTTGTTGGAGCACCACACATTTTCCTGTGTTCTCCGAGGGGGAAGAAACAAAACAGAACAAGATAGCTAAGAAATGAATATTCAAATGCATTTAAGGCTCTTGTTTTTTGGTTTGGTTTTTTTTTTTCTTTTCTTCCCAGGAAAATCTCCTCAGAGATTTATCATTTCTGTGAAGAACTGGAGGCGCTGCCAAGCAGAGCAAACAGGATTTTATTTGATGGGCACACCGCAATGAGTATTTGTTATCCTCTATGCCTTCCCGGAGCACAAGTATTTCACTGCATTGTACTGCTTATGCCAAAAACCTTATCTGGAATATTGTAATGCCCACAGAAAACCCTTAATGTATTTGTCTAGTTATTAGATTTAATTGCCAGCCTTTCAGCAGGAATAGAGTGTAAATGTAATAAACACAAGTTTCCTTTAATAACAGAGGACTGTAGTTATCTTTTCATGCAGTTTTAGGTTTATGTATATTTGATGATGCACTTTTTTTCCAGTACAAGTATTTCAAAAGAGTGAAACATGGCTTTAATATTAAAAAGCACCATCCTTTAAAGCTTGATATTAATTTTTTTTTTTATTTCTCTTGACTTCTGTGATATTTCTATCAAAACATTTACTTCAAGGCATTGGTAAACGATATTTTACAGTTATTTTACATAACTAAACTTGTTAATTAATCCTGACATGAAGTTAAACTGATTTTAACAGCAAGAATTACTAATAGGTTTTGAAAAATAGCACTTGAAATATTTTGTCCACAAAATATTATTCAGTCATATTATTCAGTATAAACTGAAGCCCTCAGGAGCCCACTGCTTGGGGGTCATGTACCTTTAAAAAATCCATGAAATTTAAATATCCGGTTAGTAATTCTTCTTGCTTGCTCCCTTGTCCTCACTCACTTCTGCCAGTTCTTCTAGTTAAAAGTAATGCTTGATTGCCATTAGAATTCAAAGCACTAAGTATTTCATATTAATAACACAAAGCTCTGCAAAAATTCTCAGCCCTCTCACAGGTTAGAATCGCTTTCCAGCAGCCTGACAGGCTTCCAAGCAGGGTGTAAGCTCCACTGGGATTTTAACCAGAACAACACAGACTAGAATTGATGAGTAAAACCCTCCTGACCATCTTCTGTTTGCAAGGGTGGACACGTGTCTGCACTTGCTATGCCAGCAAGTGATACCTTGGTAGATTTATGCAGCAAGAGATTCAGTGAGAAAGTTATAATGAACCTCTGAGCACTTTTAAGGAAAAGCAACTGCCAGAGATTAAGGCAAAGATAATTACTGTTGACATGTTTAATCCCTTCATGGCAGATGAAATAATTCAGCTTGGTTGAGATGCTACATACAGAATAGAGAGGAGTGGTTAAATAGAGATGGCATTTGGAACAGAAGATGGCAGGTGCAAGTGAAGTTTATTTCGGGTATTATGGGCTTTGTGGTGGATTTATTGCGCTCAAGTAGCATTCTCATAGGGGAAAAAGAAAAAGGTTATGTGTGCAGTGCTGAACAACTCTCTTTACATGCAAAAGGCATGGAAAACTAGCTAATGGAGAGAAAAGTCTGTGTTAAACTCATAACAGAATTTTGCTTTTAATTGCACACGGAAGAAGCTCGGAATCCCCTGTTCCCTTTATGCCATTATAATGCATGCCATTTCTAAGAAGCCAGGAATTTTTATTACCCATTCCACCACGTGGAATCCACAGCACAGACAAGCTAAGAGTCTGCCTTTCACATCTACTTACTCCAAGCAAGTCTGGATACAGGGCATATGGTGCTGCATAACTTTGGAGAAGCAGAAGGTCATCCTGTAGGCAGTCCTTTCAGCTGGGAAGGTGCCAGAAGGAAGGAAAGAGGAATGCTGAGCCCTTGTCCGGTGTGTCCAGCCGTACATCACAAACTGAGAGATGACTCCAATGCCCACCCATGTCCCTGGGCGGGGGCCTGCCGTGTACTTGTTGTAGGCAGCCTCCAAGAACGCACCCCTCGTGGATGGAAGTACCCAAGAGCAGCCTCAAAAGAGGGGCAGTGTGGAACTAATGAGCCATCAGAAGTTAGGGCAAGAGAACCTCCAGAGCAAGAGGATGAAAAGGTGGCCCAGGTTAGAAAGGCAGAGCTGTACAGAAGGTTTAAGTGAGACATGTGAAGAGCAAACCCAAAGAAACAGCTTTCAAATATGATATGGTACAAAACCTCAGGAAAAGAAGAATTACACTGACATGGAGAAAAGTCTTCCAATAGAAAATACTATTAACGTTCTCAAGCTAAATTCCTTCCTGATGCAAATCCTCTGAAACCAGTCATTTTGCAGTAGAGGAAAATGTCTTGATGTGAATGTAACATTATTCCAACTCAATGAGTTATGGCAAACAATTCAGCATGAGAATATTGAGAATCTATTCAGTTGAACCAGAGGAGTGAAGAGTGTCTGTGCAATGTCAGTGTAGTCTGTTTTGTTAATCCCACGGTACAAAGTGTTCTGCTATTGACATGCCATTGACAATTACATGTGTCATTTCTCAGCTAAAGAACTGAGGGGGGAAGGAATTTGTGTAAGAATCTGCATTTTAAACAAACATTAACTTTTGGATGTGTCTGTGCAGTAGGAATCCTCTTAAATAAGAACCGAGATGCTGCTTGTTGACAAGAACAAATTGAGATCAAGTCATAAGAAAAATGCTTCATCGGCTGCTTTAAGAATTCATGACGGATTCCACTACAAATACGTGACAGGACAAATACAAAATAAATTAAGGATTTTCAGTAGCACATCACTTAGGGAAATAAGATCTTCCAAAGGCTCCCACAAATAACAACATGATAGCAATCTTTCTTTTTTCCTACACATAAAAAAACTTGAGTGTATAAATATTTTTTTAAATGTAATCTTCTACTTCAAAAACATGAAGCAAGTAGACCTTTTCTCCAACTTACCCTTTCAGGAAATAACTCTTGTGAAAGACTTGTGTGAATGTTTCCCTCTGGTAAGCAGAATTCCTCTTAATTTCTCAAAAATATTGACTCATTTAAATGGCCATGAGTCTCGACTCCTAGTGGAGATAACTTACCTCTGAAATGTTGAAAAAACAAAATCTAAAGTACACTAAAATAATTTAGATGGTATTACCTGTGAAATGTTTGACTACAAAAACTGAAATGCATTTGAAGTACAAACATGCTCTTTACTGAGTACTCTATAAACTCTCAGCTCTAGATGTTCCAGAGCTGAGAAAGTGCCCTGTGTTTGATCTTAATAAACACACATTTCTGAGTTGTTATCTTCGTTTCCTAATAATTCATCCTAGCAGGAAAAATATACCTACAGAAGTGAAGCACTGAAATACTGTATCTCTATTTTTCTTCATACCATGCTATTAATATTCTTGCAGTGTAGTTTCTGGTGCATGCATTAAGTTTTAATTAGCATTCCCTGAAATTAGCATGCCTGAAAAAGGCATTTGTTTGTTTAGGAATTCAGGTTTTCATAATGTTTTGGGGTTGTTTCCTTCTCAGCCTTCACCTCAGAGCTTGACCAGCTGATTTAATTTGCCTAATTCTAAAAGATAGTGTAACAACTGAAAGCAAATAAACTCCAGTTAAATTTAATCAGCCTGTGTTCAATAAGATGCTTAATATGATTTAATTTTATGCAGATAATGAATACAGAATTAGGCAGGGCTGGAGTAGAGCACTCCATAGGGCTCCTGACCCAGTGGGAGCTGCTCCCACACCGGGGTTTGGGGCTGCCAATTCTTGCTCCCTGCCACTTTTCCTGCCACCACAGCAGCTCCCAGGCTGGCACGGGGCAGCAGTGATTCCTCTGGGTGCCTGCATGCAGCTAAACTTACACACTTCTGTGCCTGCTGTGGGGCTGAGCTTACACACTGCTGTGCCTGCCTGCTGTGGGGCTGAGCTTACACACTGCTGTGCCTGCCTGCTGTGGGGCTGAGCTTACACACTGCTGTGCTGCTGTGGGGCTGAGCTTACACACTGCTGTGCCTGCCTGCTGTGGGGCTGACCTTACACACTGCTGTGCTGCTGTGGGGCTGAGCTTACACACTGCTGTACCTGCTGTGGGGCTGAGCTTACACACTGCTGTGCCTGCCTGCTGTGGGGCTGAGCTTACACACTGCTGTGCCTGCTGTGGGGCTGACCTTACACACTGCTGTGCTGCTGTGGGGCTGAGCTTACACACTGCTGTGCTGCTGTGGGGCTGACCTTGCACACTGCTGTGCTGCTGTGGGGCTGAGCTTACACACTGCTGTGCCTGCCTGCTGTGGGGCTGCCCTTACACACTGCTGTGCTGCTGTGGGGCTGAGCTTACACACTGCTGTGCTGCTGTGGGGCTGACCTTGCACACTGCTGTACTGCTGTGGGGCTGGCCTTACACACTGCTGTGCCTGCCTGCTGTGGGGCTGAGCTTACACACTGCTGTACTGCTGTGGGGCTGACCTTACACACTGCTGTACTGCTGTGGGGCTGAGCTTACAGACCGCCCAGGAAACGCAGTTGCTCTCCATGGAACTGCTCCAGGCCAAGTCGGATGGGGCACTGAGAAACTGGAGGTGGAACTGGATGAGCTTTAAGGTCCCTTCCACCCCAAACCATTTCAGGATTCTGTGACAACATGCCTGTGGAGACACTGTCTGACAAAAATCCAGATTGCTTTTAGACATTGTATTTTCAGTCTGCCACATGACATTTATTTGCCATCATTTCCCAGTTTAATCTTTAAAAGGTTGGAGTTTTTTTGGTTTTTTTTTTTGTGGTGGTTTTTTTTGGGTGCTTTTTGTTTGTTTTATTTTTTTTAAATCATTTAAAAGCCACTTAGTGCTGCTGTAGCCGGTACAGAATTACAGATGTCGTTTTGCTGGGCATATACCATGGTGGGAGCACAGCCTGCCAGCACATCTCTGTGAGGAGCAGCAGTCTCTTGCAGACAGGGAGGAGTAAAACAAGTGTGACCTCTAGTGAACCCAAGTGCTTATACCACTCCTGCAAGAGGCACAGCCTCAAGTTACCTGAACGCTCTGCAGAACTTTATTCATAGCTCAGAAATGAAGATATATCTTTGTTACATCACAGCCCAGAATGAAGACAAGGAGAAGAAATGGATAAATGTTGTAATCCAGATTTCGTCACAATTTTTAATTGAGAGATTAACATTACATCAGCACGTGAATAAGGAAACACTATGGTTTCTGACCTCCAGCTTGTACTCCTGAAACTCCTCTGCCTTCTTTTCATTTTTATTGAAGGCAATAATTTCATTATTTATACTTAAATATATGAAATATGTAACCCAATCTACTGAGAGATTTATGACATATTTGGGGGTCTGCTTATATCAATAACTTCTTGCCTAGAAGTACATACCTACAGAAGGCTGCAGTTTCTCCTTGAAACCCATCAGACATTAAAATTAAGGTATAATAAATACCTTATTTAGGTATCAACTGCCTTTTAAAATTAACTTGAATAAAAGAAACCTTACCAGGAAACATGACATTTGAAAGAGACATATGCAACGAGCAGCATCACTTGCCAGGGTTCCCACAAGCTGTGTTTCAACAGTGAAACTGGATGCTGGACTCCAGGCACTTCCCTGCAAATCTCCTGCTGGCAGCTACGACGTTCGAATTCACAATTCCAGCCCTACAAAGAGAAATAACAAAGTAGCTCCTTGAGGAAAGCAGCCTAAAATAGCCTGAGCACTCTGACAGCAGGGCATAAAGCCACAGGAAGTTCAGCTTCCTGAAGGTTGTAGAGATCACAAAATATTTTCAATTCACATTACTGTCAGTGATTTTTCTTTAATTATTATTATTAACTGGAACTTTACAACAGAGTATTCTTAGAAACGTGGTCACTAAAGCCCCTTGCTCAGGATCACATCCAGAGCTTTTGAGTAACCCCAAGGATGAAGATTCCACCTGGGCATTCTGTAAGTGACCTTATACATGGAATTACCTAATAAGAATGACTCCAGTAAAATTCAGTGTGCATTTTCTCTTTATGTGGGCCATTAATTACAATTCCTCTTGACAAAAGTGTAGCACCACATCTAGGAAGCACACCAGCACAAGATGCTGAATTTGCTGCCTTGTGATCACACTGAAACAAATCCATTATTGACAACATGTGTTCAATACAAGAAATACAACTTGAGCAGTGCATGCAGAGCAAACCAGATTAGATTTAGCCCAATGCATTGCTAAAGCTGTTTCTGGGAGAGGAAACTTTGTACAGGAAGGTGAGGAGGGATGCTTAACTAGAATGGAGGCACTGCAAGCACCTAATTTCACAAATTCTTTGCTTATTTACCACTTTATCAGTGATTTGGTTTGACCAAACCGCTAGGATACGTCAAACATTCTCTTTAATCCACATGGCAATGCTGTGAGTAACTCTTTAGCTGAACTAGCATAGATAAAATCACCTATCACTCTCCAGCTCTGATTTCTGGCATCAGGTGCTGTCTTCATTCAGCACAATACCTGAAAACAGCAAACATCCCGACAAAGACCATCACACAAAAGGCTTCAAGGTTGTACGTTAAAGGGCCCATTACTACCTAGCTGCTGGCGCTTTGGTTGCCATGTCAGGGACGTGAAAATTTCTAATCTTTGTTCTTTTCCCTTTAAGAGGTACCTGGCAGAGAACGTAATTGCAGTTTCTTATGCAAGTCAAGCAAGAGCAGAGGGAAATACAAACATTTTCAATTGGTGGCTGCAAGTGAGAATGCCCTTTATTGCTCCATATAACTCCATCATCTTTATTGCTCCATGTAATTTCAGAAATGCAAAGGCACTTTCGTGGTAAGGAGCATGGCAAAAGAGGCACAGAAGTTATTAACAGAATAATTATTTCAGTGGATGTAATATCCTGGGAAATTCCTTAAACCTTTACTTTAAAATGTCTGATACTGTTGCAATGGGCAGCTTGTAAAGCTAACTCGAGGGAAAGAAGTCCCCTGAACAAAGGTCACAAGAGTGAGGTGTTTGAACAGAGATAATGGCTTCTTGATTAGGTGATAAAGGTAATTTTCAAAGCTCAACATAAATTAAATAAATATTCAAATGACAGCTTGAATGTTAAAGCCTGATTTTTTTTTCCCCTGGTTTGATTTTTGAAACACATGAGTGCTCCTCATTAAGTAACTCAAATTCCAAGTGGTCGTGCCTGGCGTTGTGGGGGTAAAGAAAAAACACACATTATGTTTTTAGTATTTACATTTGTAGTTCTTGTGAGTCACACACCAGCTCTGAGTTACAACAATCACACCTTCTAGTGCACATTTTATAGAAAGAAACCAATACACAGTAATTATATCAAAACATAAACAAGGAGAAAGAGCAAATGTCCACCCAAATCCCACTTTTTGAGCTGTGGCTCAAGGGTACTGCAAGAGAACAACCCTTGGCTGCCACATGGCTGGTGACACCAAGGAGTGAAGGTCCCTTTGGGTCAATATTTTCATTGGAGTTTACAACGTTTCAGAGGAAACTGCAGAGTTACATCAAAAGGTTTGGAAATCCTGACTCTAGCATAAAAACCGGCCGAGACGAGGTGGGTTTCAATCCCAGACTCCTGCCTGCAGAACAAAAGTATTGTTTTGTTGCAATAAGGTCAGGGGCACCCTTATCGCTCTCGACAAGCCCCTGAGAGGAGGGCGCAGCCCGGGGGTGTCGGGCTCTGCTCTAAGGGAACACGGGACAGGACAGGCTGTCTGAAGATGTGGCAGCGGTTTTGGTGGGGCATTAGGAGGAATTTCTTCACAGGAAGGGGTGCCCAGGAGGTGCTGGAGTGACTCGCTGTCCCTGAAGGTGTTTGAGGAAAGCCTGGACGTGGCGCCCACTGCCATACCCGCCATCACCGCCATATGTTGGTCATAAATTTGACTTGCTGATCTCAGAGCTCTTTTCCAGCCTAGTTGGTTCCGTGATTTTGCGATAAGCGGCACCAGACGGCTGCGACCCTTATCTGGGGGCAATACCACCCTTTGGCCGGGGCGATCGAGGCGCTTCACCTGAGCCCTCACCGGCTCAGCCATTCACCTTTGATCGCCTCCTTTTGCTGCGCGGGAGTCTCTCCAGCCGCCGTCCACCCCCGGCCCGGGCAGCGGAGCTCAGCCTGCAGCACAGCGGGTGCGGTCTAACCGCGAAGCGCGGCGCGTTTTACACACGACGTGCGCGGCGGGCTCCGAGGGGCGCGGCGGGGCGCTCGCGGTCTGGCGCCGGAGCGGCGGGCGGGACCCCGTGAGGGGCGCGCGGGGCCCGCGGCCGGCGGGGGAAGGCGCGAGCGGCGCGCGGAGCCCGCGCGGCCCCTGACGGACGGGACGGGGCGAGGCCGGCGGCAGCGGCGGGTAAATGGGCTCCGCTAAACCGCCCGGCGCCCCCCGCCCGCTCCGCCCCGCGCCGCCGCGGCCGTTGGGGCGGGAGGGTGGCAGGGAGGGAGCGAGGGAGGGAACCCGCCAAAGCCCCGGCCCGAGCCCCGCCGGCGCTCGCCCGGCAGCGGGAGGCGGGAGGAGGAGGGAGAGGCCGCGCAGCGCCGCGCTCCCATTGGCCGCGCGGGGAGCGGCGCCGGGAGCTGATTGGCTGCCGCGCCCGCCCCACCCGCCCGCGGCGGCTCCGCGCGTTGAATTCAAATCGGCACCTGGAGCGGCCCCGCGCTTCGGCCGGGCCGGGGCGGGCGGCGGCGACAGCGACAGCGCTGCTCCTGGGGGCCACCGGCGCTCCCGGACCGTGGGGTGCGCGGCGGGAGCGGGAGGGCGCAGGGGTAGCGTCTTCCCTGTGTTTAAACGCGCCGCCGGCGGTGCCGATGGGCGGTGCTAGGCCTCGGCGGGCGGGGCGGGGCGGGGCCGGGGCCGTTGGGCGGCGGGCGGGCGCGCGCGGGCCGGGCCGGGAGGCGGCGGGACGAGCCCGGCGGCCGCGGAGGGCAGCGGGAACCGGCCCGGCACGGGGCCCCCATCCAGTGCCTCCCTCCCTCCTCCCGCCCTGCAGAGCCGGCGGGACCTGCGATGCGGAGCGGCGCGGCGGGAGCGGCGGGTGTCGCCTCCTGAGGCGGCGGGAGAATGCGGCCGGCGGGCGGGGAGATGGGGGCCGGCGACAAGGTAATTCCTCCGGGGAGCGAGAGCAGCCGCCCCCCGGGGCTGCCGCTTCCCGCGGGGCGGTGACAGCTCCGCTGCCCGCGCTCAGCCCGGCTGGGGGTGAAACCGCTCCGGTCGGAACGATCGCGCGTAGAAACCGCGGGATGGCAGAAACCGAGCGTGTTTTACCTTCGCTTTAATTTCTGTCCTCAACAAGAGCTCCTGAAACTTCATCTCTCGCGACCTTTATCCCCGGTGTCCGTGAAGAACACTTCTTCCTCCTGGCTGTCCTCTCCTCTCTGTTTTTCCCTTACGGAAGGTGTGCGGAGGAGCAGGGATAGTGATGTTCGGAGCGCGTTTGTCTCGGGCGTTCTGTGGTGCCGAGACGGAGAAGTTGCCACTGGGAGAGGGTCCCGCGGAGGTGGGGCGGCGCTGTATCGAGCCCGCTTCCCTCACAATTCCAGGCGGGCCGGCCTGCCCGGAGCCCCGGGCAGCTCCCCGAAAGGGGCTCCGGGACCGCCACAGACCCCAGACCCATTTCTCGGAGGGCTTCGCGGGGCCGACTGCGCATGCGCGGAGACGCGGCGCGAAAAGTAAAGGAGGAATAGGAGGGAAAGGACGGGGAAGCGGATCGGTCCCGATCCCGCCCGGGCACCCCTTCCCTTCGCTCTCCCTTCGTCTTCATCCTCTCCTCTCGTGTTCTGTCTCGGCAAGGCCCGCGATCACATTCCACCCCTCACTCCGCTCCGAAGTTTGTTGGGAGCTTGTTAAAGTTCACTGTAAAAGTTAAGAACTTGTTAGCCAACACTTCCATGACTACAAATACCGGGCTGGGCGCCGGAGTTGAGGCAAATACATTATAATTATTATTTTATATATATATATATATAATTATATTATTATAAGGATATGTTTTCCCTGACATGCAGGCTGGTGTCTATTTAGCTCAACAAGAATTTATAAGCAACATCACACCCGCTCCCGGGTCATTACATGTTTCAACTGTTATTTATAGCTCTCTGCTATGCATTAACTTATGTTCTGATTGTATTTACCTCAGAGGAAGGAAAAGGAAAATTGCCCGAGGAATAAGTGCCAGGGGACCCGAGCCTTAAGCTACAGGCGCAGAAATGGTTTCAGGGAAGGGACTCGTTGCTTTAGAGTAGGACTGGAACCCTTGACTTGGAGCTACCCAAAAAACGCGATGGATTTCTATCCCCCTTTGACTGTTACTGATAAATGGATCGTGGTACACCCGGGCTTTAATGTCACCATTGTTCTTTTCATTGATATGCAGGAGAATGAGCATTCTGAGCCATGCAAAAACGTACTGAAAACCCCTTTGAAACAAGCATCTACCTCACAGTTGGTACTGACAGAGAGACAGACTGACTGTCAGCCTCTAACCACACCCCCAAAACCGAAGGAAACCCCTCCGGCAGATCCATGGACACCTACTTCCAACCTGAAGATGCTGATTAGTGCAGCCAGTCCTGAGATCAGGAGCAGAGAACAGAGAAGGCAACTGTCAGACAGTTCAAGTGAGGTCCTACAGACAAAACACTGTTTGCAGGTATGTTGAAAAGTATTTGTTTTCTGTTTTCTCTCTCTTTTTTTTTTTTTAAGTTAGCTGAAGGCTGTTTATTCAGTATAAAAATATACATTGACTCAGCATATCTTTTTTTGAAATTTTGGTTTTGGAGCACTTATTAAATATAATAATGATATTGACTAGCTACATTCAACAGGTAGTGTTCTGGTTTTATTTCACAGCTGCTGAGGACAAAGGGAGAGCACTGGCCCTTTGCCAGTGCTCACTGTGAAGCTGTTAAATATCTGTGCTTATATATTGTCAAAAACCTCACAATCTCCTTTCCTTATTCCCTCATAGGAGCACTTATTGGGGGATGAATATGAAAAATCTCAGCCAAGTCGCAAAGAGAAAAGTCTCGGATTACTGTGTCATAAATTCTTAGCTCGGTATCCTGATTACCCCAGCCCTTCACAGAAAAGTTACATTTGCCTTGATGAAGTCACTGAAGAGCTACGTAAGTTGGTGTTCATCCTATTAAACATTTCTTCATGCAAATTTGCCTATAACCTGCCATTTTCGTTAGTATATTTTTGCTCCATACAATTTTGAATGCTTACTCTCACTCAAATTTATTTAAACCCAGTTTTAAACTGCTAATTCCCAAAGCAATTCTTTTAGAATGCTGATGTTCCCTCAGTGAATTGAACTGAGAGAATCCGAATTCTGTTTCATATTGGACATCTAAATTATTGCTTATACCACAAATAAACAGAGCATTTTAAACAGTTGCAGTTTTTTAAATTCAGAGATGATACCTAAGATTAGTGGTTAGATTTTTGCAGCAGGAACTAGAATTTCTCAAACTGAGCCTACAGCTTCCTGTCCGATCATGACATCAAAGCAAGAATCTTCTTTCTGTTCTTGATGGTATATTAACTTTCTCATTCTATATCACTGTTTTTTATGTTGCACCAATAATTTCTGCGGGGTCCACATTTCTAAGGTCAAGCTGAAACTTTTTTAAATGAAAAAAAGTTATGAGTCACAGTATTCTGCAGCTTATATATGGATAATAGTTTTAAAATTTTAAAGCTGTATGATTTATATTTTTGTATACTTTGTACAAAAGGACATATAATTTAGGAAATATCTGGTCAAAAGCAAGAGTTTATCAGACAAATGAGAACAAAAGAGTGTCACCGTGATATTTTATGGAAAAACACCTTCACCAGGATTTCTTCTCCTGGGAAGCTTCAGTTTCTCCCTGTTTTGCTGCTTTGGAATGTGATTTGGAGAATTGTTTTAATTTAATGACCAATCCCAGTCCGGCTGTGTTGGACTCTCTGGTCAGTCATGGGCTTTTATTATTCATTCTTGTCTAGCCTTCAGATGTATTCTTTTCTCTGTAGTTTAGTAGAGTTTTAGTATATCATTTTCTTTAAATATAATATAATAACATAAAACAATAAACCAGCCTTCTAAGAAATATAGAGTCAGATTCATCTCTCACCTCATCCTGGGGACCCTCACAGCACAACAGAAGAGTGTGCTAATAAAATGACATGTCAAACGAAGTTATAAAACAGTTTCCTCCCATGAGTTTCTGAGGTTATTTAAGGACACCATCTAGAATCAATGCAGTGAATAATTAAAAATGCTCCGTTTCTCCTAAAGCTGGATTGAAACCCATGTAATGGCTCTTCTGGCACCAGTAAATTTTATTTCTTAAGGAATGCTAAAAGCCAAGTATAACTCTGGAACAGCAAGTCCTTGCATATACACAGCCAGATTTGTTTTCCTTGCTGGCAAGACCTGGGAGGGCTACTTTGAGTTTATGCTGTGGAATTGGCAGAAATGCTTTGGAAGTATGCTGAGAGGAAGGAAAGGGCTCTGTGCTGCAGTAATGCTCGAGTGCAGGTGTGTCACACGGCAGAGCTGTCAGGCTCCCCTTTCCCCGCAGATGTGGAGCGCAGGCGCATCTACGACATCGTGAACGTGCTGGAGAGCCTGCACATGGTGAGCCGCCTGGCCAGGAACAGATACGTCTGGCACGGGCGCCACAACCTCCCCCAGACCCTGCAGGCCCTCAAAAAGGTGGGGGAGGAAAACAAGTACATACAGCAAATCCAGATGATCAAGAGAAGAGAGTATGAGCATGAATTCGATCCTGACGGTGAAAGGAATGAAGAAATGGCAAGTTCTTTTGGCTCAAGTGAGCAGTCAGAAATGTCTTTTGTCGAGCTCCCAGGAGTGGAATTTCGTGCTGGTAATAATTCTCTATAATGCCAAGAATAATATGTACTTGAAATGATAAATTTCTATGAACACGGGAAAAAAACATTTATTAGCCTTCCTTTTTTTTTCTGAGGTGGTGCTGCCCCAAAGGCACCACAACTGTTTGTAGTGGTGAAAAAGTGCTCTGCACTCTTTCACTTGTCTTATTCGTTCATTTCTTGTAATTTGTTTCTACATCAAGTGAAACTAACAAATACGCCAACATACAATTCAATTGCCATTACCAATGAATTGTTATAGAAACCAGAAGTTACTACTGAATGTTATAGAAACTTGAGGTATAAATTACTCAATTGGTTTTATTAATTTAGCTTTGATTCATGGAAGAAATTTTAATTAAGGGTTAAGCATCTTTAAGAGTAGAAGTTGTCAGACAATGGGAAGCATATGTGTGGGATACATCACTGTCTGTTCTTTGTAGTTAGACTTGGTATCCACCCAGTCATCTGTTTCTGGTCACGTGGGAACTGATTCTGGAGTCAGCACTGGCCCTAGTCTCTGTGTTATCCTTACAACAATTATTGCTGACTCATTTCTTCAGTGTTTGTTTGTAGCTGGTGTGTCCCTGAATACTTTAATCCTTTCTCCTGTCTGCTGCAGCATCAGTGAATGGCAGGAAATACAAGTCCTTACGAGTGATGAGTCAGAAATTTGTGATGCTGTTTCTCGTATCAACACCTCAAATAGTGAGCCTTGAAGTTGCTGCTAAAATCCTGATTGGAGAAGATCAGTTAGAAGACTTAGATAAAAGCAAGTTTAAAAGTAAGTACAACAGCCAAGTGTAAGCTAAATGAATTATCCCAGTACTACTGCATATAAGGAAAAATACTGTCTTACTTTTCCTGCCACAAATGTTTATTTGAGCCTCCAAAAACTCACTAAACACCTTCTACATTTTATAATTTTTGTGTGGCTATTGATGCATAATGCCCACCTGAGAGGAAAGTCCATTAAATACTCCCTTCTGAAGCATTGTCACAAGCCTCCATATTAGGAACAATTTCTCTTTCCTCAAGCAGCCTGTCAAAGTTTTCAGCATCATTTCACCAAAGATGCCCCATAATCATGCAAAATCTGTGTTCTGGCCCCATAACTAACTTGGTAGAAATCTAAAGAAATTCGATCTGTAGAAGTCCTGTGACCAACTTGCATGTCAGAGGAAGTGAAACCCTTTGCTCTAACTGCCAATTATTTCTTCATTCTTTTACCCTTCTCTCAGTTCCCCGCACACTTCTTCCCCTTCCTCTCCATTCAAATTAATGGTATTTCTAGGTCTAGGTCAGTAGACATGTAATATTTAAAAATGTGCTGCTTTTGAGGGATAGTTGTGGGTTTCATTGAAAATTAGACTCTTCCTTAATTCTAAGATTCCTTTGCTTGTTTGGGTTATGTTTTGTGTTGGTTTTGAGGGTTGTTTTGGTGGAATTGTGTCTATGTGAATACTGATCCTTGCTGGTTTCAGTTCATTATTTCCTTTCCACTGCCTCACAGCAGCATAGAGATGGTGGGTGGCTACTCAGTAGGGTTTTTTCTTGCTTTTATTCTTCCATAAGAAGAGCCTGTCTCACAGTAAAAACATTTTCAGGATGTTCCATTTGTCTACCTGTATTTCAAGTATCAATTTTTATCAAGTTTTACCACGTTCTTGGTTATGAAGCCAAAACTTCCATGACCTAAGCACATTCACTATGCTCTAGAACTCACTTGTAGTTTGACTTCTGGCTGAAACTTTTCCCTAATAGCTCAACCTAGAGCCAGGGAAGATATGCAGGATGGGTATACTGCTGGATTTCAGTGTCTCTGCCCTCCAGTTCCCACGTTTGCCATTGCATGTGTGCACCTGCCTTTTAATCTGCTTATATTTGCTACAGGATTTGTGTAGGTTTGATCATCACACAGAAATCAACTGGTTTTGAAAACGTTCTTTTTTCCATATTGAGCATAATACACTTTGCAGTGTCTTCTAGATGTGTATCTATGTCTTCTATTTTACATGTAAACTTTGTATCACAGTATTATTTCATTGTATAAATACCTGTTCCACACAATTGTTCTTTTGATTGTTCCAAAAGCTTCTTCCTTTTAGCTGCTTAAAGAGTGTTTCTTTATCTGATACATGCTACTTGTTAATTGCAGTGCTACACTTTCCATTTATTTCTTTTATTTCAGCCAAAATTAGAAGACTTTATGACATAGCAAATGTTCTCAGCAGCCTTAAGCTTATCAAAAAAGTTCATGTTACAGAGGAGAGAGGTAGAAAACCAGCATTCAAGTGGACGGGACCTGAGGTCTTGCCAAATACTCAGGGTAGGTGTATGTGTCATTTCCTTTTGTTCTGCTGATGGTATTGATTGTTGTTTTCGTTTTCTCTACTAGAAATTTTTGACCAAAAGACAGAATAACTAAGCAGGCAATCTTTTACTAGTCACATCACTGTCCTTATTACCACAGCAACCAATATGTATTTGCACACAGTGGATGTTCAGCCATTGAGATTCTTTAATTTCCATGTTTGCTGCTGTTGGTACTTTAAGAATTATAAGCCAGGCTCAAATAATTGCTTTTTATTACTGAATCTGCATATGATACATATTTTCTTCTTTTTTCTGTTTTCTAGATATAAAACTTGAAGCCACTTCTACAACCTGTTCCCCACCTATTTCAGAATCCATCACTTCCAAAGAGCAGTGCTCAAAAGCCCTTTTTCCTTCAAAAGGAAAGCAAAACTTCACTCGGCATTCATCTCTAATAAAATTAGTTAAGAGTATAGAGAATGACAGAAGGAAGATCCAGTCTGCTCCAACCAGCCCAGTTAAAATAAGTGCCAGTACGTATCTTTTCATCATTTTTCTTTTAGAAACTTCTTTTTCTTTGTTTTTAAGTCAGATGTAGTCTTGCATTAAATATTTGGGCTTGCCCTCTTCTCACGGGACATGTAGATATGTGGGTGGTGCCTCCTTTCAAAAAATGCATCTTAAAAGCTGTCAAAAATGCAGAAATGGCTACAAACCTTCTGTTTGTCTAGAATCACTGAATATTGGATCTCCTCTGAACCTGCTTTGTTGTAGAAACTCTGCTTTGGATCATGCTATCCAAGCAGTTCTGTGTTCCAAAGCCTGGCCAGACAATTCCTGTCCGTGTTCACGTTCTTGCTAGGGATCCTCTCTGGGGCCTTTAACACTGGTTTGGTGTAAGCTGATGTCCCGGTGATCCAATCACATCTGGCCTGAGTTGGAGGATAAGTTACCTCATTAAGTGTTACACTACATAATGCAGTTTCCTCAAGTTAAAGTTAGATTTTCACTTTGAATTGATGAACTCACTGTTTTGATTTGTTGTTCTTCTCCTCTAACCAGGTACTTATCAAAGTTTACCAGTTTTCCCAAATACAATAGCTCAGTTTCCAGCAATCACTAAACATCAGCTGGAAGGACAATCCAAGTAAGTTTGCACAAGTTTACAGGTGAGAACAAGTTAAAGTTATGCTCAGTTTGAGTGGAGTAATAGCCTGCAAAAACCAGTAAGCTTGAGTACTGCAGGCTAGTTTTTAATTTATTTTCTCTTTAGTGGTTTGAGAAGTACAGGTTTATGTTAACTGTTTATATTACAGAAGATAATTTTTCAGAACATTGATTTCTGCATGGAGGAATTAAAACACATTTGGGATGTTTTTGTTTGTTTCTTGCTGAAGGACAGCAGAGGAGGTGCAAATGAAGTGTGCCCTGTCCTCGCCTGAGGCTGTCCCCAAGGCCGAGCCCTCTCAGCAGCCAGCTCTGAGCCAGCCCCTCGGGGCGTGCCCTGCCAGCCACAGCTCGGTGTCACCAGTCATCCTCCCTCACCCTCAGTCTGGGGTCTCGTATGCCATCTATCTGCACCCCTCCCAAGCCCACACGGTGACCACCTACAGCCCAGGCTTCATGCTGCAGCCTCTGCCCTGCGCCAGCGTAACTGGAATGAAGAGCAGTAACTCAAAAATATTAAATGTAATAGCCACTGAGGAAGGGGACACTCAGAGGGCTCCAGATGAGCCTACAAAGTCCTTGGCAGCTGAAGAAAGACCTGAAACGAAATCAGAAACTTCATCTCAGCGGTGCCTTAAAAGATCACAAGCACTACCAGAGAGTAATTTAATTAAAAGGCGTAAAAGTGATGAGGAAAGCCTTGATATTTCTTTGGTAAGTTAAATTAGTTTTAAAATGCCATTTTATGGCTTAGTGATGTTGCCACCTACTCATTTTCAAAGTGTAGTAGGAGCCTGCCAGTGAGTGTAGGCGTTTTGTAAATAACATCAGGCTCGAAGAGATGGTGTTTCATTTGCTATGCTGTTAATGTTTGAGGGGGCTGGGGTTTGCATCTAAGGAGACAAAGTGTTCAGGTGTAGAGAAAATAAAGCAGCTCACCAAACACTATGTCAAAACTTACCTATTGATACATGATTTTGGAGTAGGTCTGGTTGAGAGCAAGGTTGGAAGCGAGAGATCTTCAAGGTCCCTTGAATTCTAGGATTCTGTAAACTTGCTGGCACCCCTTCTTGGCTTTAGAGGTGTTAGGAGGGAAAGTGGATGTATGAAAGTCACTGAACAGGGAACGTCCCAAAATCCTGATGCTTCTAAATACTCCCACTCAGTGTTGGTTTGTTGTAGGCATAATAGAACAGCACATGAAGAGAATAACAGGTTCAGATAAACTTGATGTATATGGAGAGAACTGGGGCTGGGTTGCTTTCTACTCCTCAGTTACTGATTGTTTTGGCATCTCTGTAAATTATAAATCTGCTGTAAATTTGGCTTGCTGAAACAGCCATCATATGTTACGGGTGTGTTATGACAGCACATGCTATTCCACATCCACTAGCTGGGAAGAAACGAGATGTGATAACATGGACCTGGCTGTCCTAGGGACCAGAAATTTTTAAAGTACAAACTTGGGCATGAGGAGGAAGTAAAAAGCTTTCTTTCCAGTGTTTAAGAATGTATAACTGCTCTTGTAGGGCTCTAGTTGAGATCATTAAGCCTTACAACACCTGCCTTTCTTTTTGTATGTACTTTCTTCAAAGGGAGAATCCACTAAGAATGAAAACCCACCTTCCAATAGCTCACAAACTAATCATGAAATGGACAATGTCCAGGAAGAGAGACAGAA
The DNA here is from genome assembly GCF_047830755.1 of Zonotrichia albicollis. NCBI lineage: Eukaryota > Metazoa > Chordata > Aves > Passeriformes > Passerellidae > Zonotrichia > Zonotrichia albicollis. The sequence goes on from NC_133824.1 coordinate 56,990,562, forward strand.
TGAAACCAAAACAGATCAAAACATCGCAAGTTGCTGTGACCAATGTACAAAAGAAAATATTCCAGAAGATGAGGATAAAATCAAAACAAAACAAGACATACCTGTGGCATTTGCCATTCCTGCTCCTGAGGTAAGATTTGTCTTGCCATTCCCTGGGAAGACACTGCTTGGAGTCTCTGCAAAAGAAACAAAACTACAACAAACTACTCCTACATAGGTTGTCTTTGGCTGAATTCACTTTGGTGAGCTTTTAAAACCTTATTTTGTAGGAATGTAGGATTTCTGTTTGTGCATTTAGTACACAAAAAAGAGGACACAAAGAGGCTCTCAGGCTTCCATTGGAATGAAGGTCACACTGTGGAGCTAAGGGCAGTAATGAGATCCCTTACCTCCCCCATCCTTTCTTTGCATATCCTTACTGTCAGATGCTTGGAAACAGCATCACATGAAACTCTCTTCATCAGAAAAATTCAGTATTCTGCAGTTAAGACTGATTGATGTAGAGAACCTGAACAGTTCTGTTGACAAGAACAGAATATGTATATGCAAAAGTTTTGCCATCCAATGTGTGTTTTATGAAAAATACAATCCAAGAATGAGGTGATGTGATGATTTACTGGGTCCAGAATGTTTCTTCTGGAAAAAATGGTATTCAGTATCAGGGTTTCTTTTCCATCTGGTCAAATTGCACTGTGTTAATCCCAGGTGGATTTCCAGTTCCCCACCAAGAGTATCAGCTGGAAACGGAGCCAGCTGACTTCTGTGTGGTTTTAATTGAAAGAGCATGTCCTTGAGTCTGTTGTGTCTCTTTTCAGACAGAAAGTAGTAGAGGCATGGGATATGGCATCCTGGGGACATGGAGGATAAAGAATAAGAGCAAGGCAAGGGAAGGCTGCAGTTTTGGAGAAGAGTTTTGGGGTTTGTGTATTCCATGTTTGGGCTAAAGATGTGCTGTCTCTTTCTCCCTCAGACATTTTTTCCATCTGGTTACCTTATTCCTCTGACTCACTGCACCCACGGCACCAAGGCAGAGTGCTCCACCAAGGAGAAGGCTGGGGTGTGCTCTGTGCAGCACACAGCCTACAGCTCTCCCATCACTGGTGAGTGCCCAGGGAAGCAGGCACGGGGCAGCTCGGGGGCCAGGAGCAGCTTGTCCCAATTCCTTTCAACACCGGATGTTTCTGTTCCAGGTGTCATTCCAATGCCAGCCTCAGAACTGAAGACAGTCAATATTCCTGCTTTTCACATAACACCCTTGAACATAATGCTGTCCCCAAATTCCATAGCTGCTGCACCTGTACTGAGCAGCTCGTGCCTCAGCTCGAGCAGTACCAGCTCTGCCCCAAACCCAAGCTCTTCAGCTCTCAACTTTATGCTGCAGCACATAGGACTAATACCTGCTGGTGTGCAAGTTCCTGCAAACCCCGTTCTGCAGCACGTGCCAGTCTCTTCCCAATCAGAAAACATCAGCCACAGCTCAGGGAGCACAAATGTGCAAGAAGGGAAGGTGAGTTAAAACATTGCAGCTCCACCGTGGTGGGTTGAGTGGGAAATGCAGTGCAGTAATTCCCTTACAGCAGGTAAAATTTATAAATAAACATTTCTTTTTGATCTTTAGAAATCAGCACTGCCCAAAAAGAGCTAGCAGTGAAGGCCAGCCTAAGTACAGTAGAGATGAGAGGTTAGCAAGGAAGATAAGTGACTTATTTGTGGTGGAAGTGGAGCCAGCTGGAAGATGACAAGATGTGAAGAAACAACTGTTTTAGAGGGAGGATTTTACGTATCTGAGAGATATTCTAATAATCACAAACTGACATTGTGCTTATAAAAAAATTGTTCCTTTGTTATTTTCTTTCCTTCTTGTTACTTCCCTACTCTACCCTCAAGTTCTTGTGTGTAATAATAGCTATTCTTTTAATAGGATAGGATTGTACAGGATTTTAAATATTTTTTTCCCCCACAGGAAGTTTCTCTCTATATTTCATGTAATACTGTATTGCCTAATATCTGTTTGTGTTAAAAAATAAGGGGATTAGAAAAACCATATTTTTATGTATTTAAATATATATCTAAAGGAATGCAGGTATACCCTTCTCAGTAAAAAGTTCCGTTTTTAAATTTCAGGGGGGAAAAAAGTTTGCTAGCATCCTGCAGAAACTTAGAAGTAGTAGAACTTACTTTTTATTCCCCCATAAATGAAAGTAACTTTGTCTTTTCTCTTCAGTTCCTCCAGCCAAAGGAGCCTCAGGAGCCTCAGGCAGTCACAGAGAACTTTTTCCGCACACCAGGAGGGCCAAACACAGAACCTGCACTATCTGCAAACTCAGATGGCACCCAGAGAACCTCTCAAGGAACTTTATATATTCCTCAACGAAAACTTGAAGTTTCAGAAGACTAATTTTGGGAAAGGGAATTTCTGATTGTGTTAGCAGGCAGAATTGCTGGTAACACACTGCACACATCTGGCATTGTATGATGGACAATGGTTTGGACGTGTATTGCCATGACCTCAATGCTGGAATAGCCTTAATTGATGCTTTAGAAAATAAAACTGACTCTTAAGGAGAAAGTTAATGCCTAATGAGTTTTTCCAAAAGGCTTACCTGAAGTATTTAACAGCAAAGTTATGTATCTAGTGGGGTTTTTTGTGAGCGTGTGTTGATTTCTTCTATGCAAAGTAAGCTGAAATTGTCTTTGTACAGAAAGGTACAGTCTATCAGTCAGTACAGATTTTGCACCAAAAAAAAAAAAGTACTGTGAGTGTGTAAATATTTTATGTCTTAGCAAAAAGGCCACAGGTAAAGTGTTTTGCTTCTGTGTTTAATAATGCTCTTTTGTAAAGTTAGTAAGAAGCACAAAAAAAGCTCCCAAATTTTCTTAATCATTTTTTATATAAGTTAAGAATTATTTATACTGTATTTTTAAATTGATTTGTTCAGATTAAACTTACGTAAAACTCTACAGTGACTTTTTCTGTTTGATCAGATTAGATTACCTAAGTTACACATTGCATATGCATATATTGCATATTCACTGGCATCTCAATACTTTTTCTGCCAGGCAGGGGTTGCTGTGTTCTGAAGGAAGGGGGAAAAATGGTGTTTTGTGAAAAAGTGAATTAAATAACTCAGTGTAACTTCTGCACTCTTATCAGTAGATACTACAACTCCTAAAAACAAGTCAGAACATCGAGTCAGTCGCACAGGAACGTGTGTCCAAATGGCACAGAGGTTTCAAACAGGTTCAGTCAAACCACTCGAATTTAAATATGGGCAGCAATGTCTCATGTACACTGAAGGGAGAAAGGTGAAGACTTCTCATACAGTTCACACTCAGATAACAGGTAATAGCTGACAAATTGAATAAAAACACAGTATCTGCCTTCCCAGGTGAAATGTGCCTGGTAGACCAACCTGGGATAGAAGAAATGGTAGCAAGCCCCAAGATTCAGGCCTGGACTGCACAAAAAAAATATAATTAAAACAGCTACCCCAGTAAAACAAACTCATCTGCTCTTTAATAATGCAAATACACCTGACAGAATATTTCACTATTGAAATATTCCTAAATGAGGGGGAAAGAAGAATAAAAGCTGGAAGCGGGAAGAATTCTCACTAGAGCACTGAATTGATTTTTCTATTATTCCAACAAGATAACTGATCTTTCTTAGACCTGTTATCAACTTCATTCTGGAATATAAAGGCAAAGGTTTTAGAAATTTGCATTACTCAGCAGAAACAAACCACCCCTTTCATTTCTGAGCACCACAGCTGACAGACTAAGAAACTAGAGTACTTAGGTGAAATGGTCTTGTCACACATTTTGGAAAGCTGAGCGTGTTTTCTGCCTTTCTGCCCAGTGTCCCTTGGCTCCTGACACACTGCAGTTGCTTTTCCACCAGCCCTTTTCTTGCTGCGTGCAGTTTGTGCAGGCTGCAGAGCCGCTGCTCTCTCAGCCCCAGGGGTCTGCTGCCCCAGCAGAGCCGTGTTTGTCCCTGGCAGCCCAGCTCCTGCCCTTGCACCTTGCCTGCCTGCCCTGGGTGCCTGCGGAGCTCTGGGCAGCCCCTCTGAGCCCCTCTGCACTTGCTGTGTCCCAGCTCTCAGGGCAGGGCTTTAATCCCCTCCCCTGATCTACAGAAAACTCTGCTTTCCGCTCCAGTTCATGCACATGCAACTCCAGTTGAGTGTGTTGAGTCTTCCAACCCCAGGTCCTGCTGACCACAGCTGACCTGGAATGATAGGGAATCCCAGGTACCCTGTATGGATCCAGCCGTTCCTTGGAGCTGTGATGAGCCTTTCAACAATCCTTACAGGGGCACAGAAATTACAGAAATTGCAATCCTTACAGGGGCACACAGAAACTACAGAAATTAAAATCCTTACAGGGGCACAGAAATTACAGAAATTGCAATCCTTACAGGGGCACACAGAAATTACAGAAATTGCAATCCTTACAGGGGCACACAGAAATTACAGAAATTAAAATCCTTACAGGGGCACACAGAAATTGCAATCCTTACAGGGACACACAGAAGTTACACAGCAGCAGAGAAATCAGGCAGCACCCAACACCAGGAAAACTAAAAGTTCGTCACCTGAATTTTCCCCTTAAATCCTCTGCCAAAACCAAAGGGAAAATACTTACATTTTGGGGCAAAAACTTCCTTCACAGAGTTCCCTGCAGCTGGGTATGGCACAAATCCATACAAGTACATGATCTATAAAATAGGAGTGAACATTACAGAAGGTTCATCCCCCTCAAATGTCAGGGGTCCTAATGTAAGTCACCAAGGGTGCCAGCACAAAGATTTAAGAAGCTTCTCAGTGCTGCCCATGTATTCCAAGAGGGGGTTCAGGCCTGCCCCTCCTTGCTGCCCTGGTACAAGGAACCCTCATAGCACACACTGCCCTGTCCCCTCTGCATTTGGCTTTGTCTGATATAGAATAATTCCATCAACTATCTGGGGAGAACCCCCAGAAGAGATGGAGGCCAGCTCCTCTGCTCAGGAAAGAAAGAGTCCTTCCATTTTACACCAAGGACCTCTCTCTGCATTATAAAATCTGTGCCAGACTCAACAGCAAACAGATTTATATGTTCCTAAGAGTTTTCTCAGCTAACAGACCCCTAAATTCTAAAGTGTGATGTGGATTTGTCATCTAATTTTCTTATGCTGCCATGAAAGTCCCCAGGTTGAGACTTTCAGCTTGAGAGTTCTGGTGTTTAACTCCTGGAATGGGCCCTTACATACACAGCAAAGTCCATGATCCTGAACAAAGTTGCTAAATTCAGGCATCTGCTCAGAAAAATGAGAATTAGCTACTAAACCTCAAAAGCTCCTAAAATAAAGCCCTGTAAAAAAGTTCACACTTTACTGCCCACATCTCTAACACATCTGCAGCCTCATCCATTTCCAAGGGGCTCAGTCAGGCATGGCAAAGATAACTGCAATAATTACACAGGCTAAATATTTTACATATTATCTACCCACCTTAATGCCTAAAACCAGTAAAAAATGAGAGATTTAGGTAAAAGCATAATCCCTTGTATCCTAGAAGGCAAAGCATTTGTATCTCTCAAACCATGAACTGTAGAATGAAACGCTATTTAGTTTAAAACTGTTGTTTTCCTGGAGGTGCTACAAGCAAGTATGATTATTTTAAACAATTATTTTGGTAAATTACTTTTGGCAACATGACCATTAATAACGAGATCGCCATTTCAAGAGCTGTTATTTTATGATTCACATTTAAGTAACGCAGTAGAGCAACTACAAAACTTTAATCTTTATTTCTGATTTGTTAGGCTGCAGTCAGGAATGTCCTTTAGGTCTAATCCGAGGGGCTGCATTGTTGTCCACCTACTCACAAGCAGACACCAGGGAACAAAATGCCAGGCTTTTGTCAGAGGTTATTTTCAGCTTGGTGATAGCAGGGGCATTGCTCAGATCCCTGAAACTCTCCCAGCTCACAGGGCTGGCAGGAGGGGTCACTGCATTTAAAGAGAGCAGGAGCCCCTCCTGCTCAAGCCCTTCGAGACACAAGGAGAGAAGCAGAAAATTCAAGCGGCTCCGGTGAGTAGGGTCCCACGGGTTCTGCCAAAAAGGGTTTGGGTATTCTTTTATTCCTAACAGATCATAGAAGCAATTTATTGCCTGACAAAGAAAACCACTTTTGTAGGTATAGTGCAGAAATAAGAGTCCTACAGAGCAGTGTTTTAGGTTTGGGTAGCCAGCAGAAAGAGAGATTCTTCTGGCTCAGCCACGGAGCAAGAGCAGGGCTGGGGGATCCATCCTCACTAGAGACACTCCTTTGGACTAGGCAAGACTGGGGAACAGAAGTTTCAGAACATTTAAATATTTTCCTACAAAGCTACAGAATTATTTGTCTGCAAACAGTCAGTCTTTAGAAAGCGCATGCACACAGCACACAAATTTGTGTGCTTCCATAATGGTAACCAAACAAATCCCCCAAAATCTTCAACACATTTAATCTTGGTGACCAATTGGTTTCATGTCAAATAAGAAGAAAACTTCTGAGCAGATCTGACAAGAAATGGCTAGCTAAGAATGCAGGATGAAAGAATTATTCTCAAATCCATCATTCAAGCATTCTAAGAGAGCACAATTGGCCAAATCTTCAGGAAAGAAAATCAAATAAATAAATAAATACATACATAAATACATATGTGTTTTTACTGTGAAATTTTTCTGCCTAAAGGTGAAAGTCTTTCAGAGAACAAAGCCTTGCACATAGATAAAATAATTCTGTGTATTATCTCATTCATCACAGTGCTATTTTAAAGTCTGCAACAGTTTTGCCTGGCACTTAAAGAACTTAGTGCAGGGATAAGCATTTAGAGAAGGATCTTGTGGAAGGAATAGTGAAAGCTGATAGCCCAGGATCAGGCCTGGAAAATTGAATGTGTCATTTGTAGAGCAGGATGCAGCTTTCCACAGCCACAGGGATCACACTGAACCATGAGTGCCAATGTACAAGCATGTGAGTGTGGGGTGTGCTTGGTTTCGAAGTCAGAATGAAGTACCTTGTTCTACTGTCAGATACTGTATTTTCTGGAGATGCGATCTTAAATTTCTGCAAAAGTGTGCATCGAGGAAGTTTCAAAGGAAATGTAGCATCACTAGGCTAGAAAATAATAGAAAAAATGGAAGAAAAGAGATGAAAGCAAGGGAATGGGTCACCATCAGCTCTCAGCAATGCACGTCTGCTTCACATCAAGTCAGTTAAAATGTTTTGTTTCAAAGTGCCATGTGTAACTTAGCATGACCAGTGTCAATGAAAAAAATCAATATTTACTTTCCAGTGTTGGAATTTCCATACCTTGACCTCTCTGTGTTGCTTTACTGCAGATGTGAGGGGAAAATGCTGGTTATTCTGAGATCATGGAGGAAGCCCAATGTATGACACTGACTAATAAGATTTACCTGTAGCCACAGCCTGCTGAATGCATTGGAATGTCAGAAATATGATTACAAACACATAACAAGATCACATCTCCATCAAATGAGCTCAGGCTTCAAGCAGAAGCCTTCCCCCTGCTGTGAATCTCTCCTGCATGTTCCACAAGGGGCTGGGTTTTGACAGAAACACCCCCAGGCTGTCGAGATGCAGCGGCATCTTAAATGCAGACACATCCAAAGAAACCCTCACCGTGAGTGTCAGCTGCAGAGAAAAGCCACAGCAGCATTTTATTGCTGTTATATAAAGGAAGACACATCTTGTTATCCCACGGCGCTGGTGGGGTGAGCAGCACTAGGGAGGACAAATGAGTCATGGTGGTCACAGGACAGGGCACAGCAGAGCTGTGATTAGATACCACAGTGAAGGCCTGGCTGCACTGGCATTCCCACAGCCTTCAGCTGGGAAACCAATTTCAAATGTGGCCTTGACACTTTGCATTTCAGCGTAGGCAGCCATGTGTGAGTTTTGTATTTTTATTGCTCGTGTGTTAGGTAAGGAATCAAGGAACGAGTTTTCTTACCCTCTGAGTCCAGACCAAGCAGCTTAGCTGGGATCAAAATGCAGAGAGATGCAAGGCACACCCTGCCCACCGCTCCCACCCAGCCCTTGTGCTGCCCCTGGTCACAAAGACCAATATTCCCCATCCTGTTTGTCCCCTTCACAGCCGCCCTGCAGCACATGTGGCACAGAGATAACCCTGCCAGCCACACACAACGCAGCTCTGCAGCCCATTCAGATAATACCTGAGCTCTAGACTGCCAAATGCACGAGCACATGGAAGGGAAAACCTTGTGTTTAGCAAGGAAGCACCAGAATTAATTCCAATTAATCTATTAATTAATTACATTTTTCACATGCAGCACAGTCAGGCATAGGCACTGCCTTTTAGTCCTCCACATTTCATCAAGCCTGTACTGCATCCACCACCCATTTAGATCAATGGACCAAAACACATTTTTGGATTTTATCCTTATCAGTGGCACTTTGATTAGAGAGAGCCCCTCTGTGGCAGTGATGTGACACCCAGATTTGGACAGTGTGACTAACAGCCCAAAAGAAGACAGCTCACAACTGTGCAGAGCATACCAACGCTTCAAAGGCTGCCTTGCTTACAGAGTGGTGATACAGCTCTAAGTAATGGGAGGCACGAATCCTTGGCTGCACATCTGATGTATAAATGGTGCTCCATATAGAAGCTGCATTCTGAGGAATGACACAAGCTGGGAACAGCATTTGAGCAAGGCCAAGAACACTCCTCCAGCCCAACAGCACCCTGAGTGCCCACACGTGGCAACTAGCACTCAGGAGTTTGTGTGTCACACATTTCTTACCTTTAGGATCAGTCTGCTCTACTTCCCACCATCAGAATACAACAAATACCATGTGATGAGCAGACATGAAAAGCTAACCAGATTAAGACCACAAAGTTCAGGCAATTTAATGGGGGTTTAGACACTGACACCCAATGAAATGGTGGGAAGTGGAGACTTTGGATCTATTTTTTTCTGATGACAAATGGGAGACCGAGTTCTATTTCTATTGAAAGGATGGAGCTTTACCCACTGCACAGTTTAGATGAGTACAAAAGTGTGAGTGATTCTCCACACCGCTGTGGAGATTCCCCGAATTCCCATGGTGAGCCTGCAGCGCCCCAGGGATGGCGGTCAGCTCCAGAGGGATGAGCAGGGCCCAGACAGGGCTCTTACACCAGCATCCTTACAGAAATATTGATTTCTGCCATGCCTTTCTTCTTTCTCCTGCAGCTTCCCATCAGGTGATGCCAAAACACCATGGAAAATGTGCATGCATGCCCAGTCATGCTACTATAATTGGCCTCAGGAACAATGGTCCTTCTAAGAGCTCTTGACAGCACAAGGTTCACTATCACACTTTATCAGACTTTTTCAGAGGTTATTTTTTCCCCTTCAGCTGATGATGTAATTGGAGTTACTTTCCAGCAGCCACAGCTTTGGAGGCTTGGTGTGCCTTTGGGGAGCCCTGAGAGAGGGGAGGCAGCTTTGCAGAGACCAGAGGTACAAATCACTCTCTCCTGGTGCTGCCTCAGCTAGGAAGGGATCCCACTGGAAACCTGAGTTGAAAGGGAACGCTGTAGACACAAAAATCTCATTTTAATTTTCAAGGAAGTGGCACAAGACTGTTTTTTATCCACAGTTGCTCTTCCTTCTTTTAAAATGTTTGAAGCATCATTTGAACTGTTTTTGTAAGAGAAAGAAAAAATGGCACCAATACAAAAGTGCTTTAAAAGCAGAAGAAAATGTAGAATGGCAGAGTGAGAATAAGATTTTACCTACATGAAAGATTCCTTTATCTCACATTTAAAAGAAACTGAAAAAACAATTTAACAGTACTGTTCAGTGAAGGCTTCACTGAGTGAGAGGGATCAAATTCATCATTTGTTCATTGTACATTGGACATGAGTCCAATGTAAATATATAGTAAAATGTTAGTCTAAAATGCAACTAATTGAAAATACCAGCTCTGTTACATTGCTGCTGTGATAAATTCCCCTCTCTCTATCACCTGACCTCAGAAGAAAATTCTCAGGTAGCAGGCCCGATTCAGCCTCCAAAATCCTCCTCTTAGTTACCTTTGGTGAATTTACTCAAACACAAATAGCACAAGCAGGCTTCAAAATAACTATAATGAGAAGGTGACTGGTTTTCCAAGAAGGAGGAGGAAGGGCCATGCCAGGGGCTTGGAACAACCCGATAATTCAGTGTGCAGATGACAAGATGACGTCCCAGGCTCTCCAGAAACGATGACTCAAACCAGAGAACAGAAGGGCAGGCTGGGGCTGGGGCTGTTCCAGGTGTGTGACAGCACAATCTCAGGGAAAAGCGCTCAGCCTGGCATCAGGAGACCTTGGCAAGGCACCCCAGGGCTGACTGGAATGGCAGGAACTGGAACAGAAACCATGGCCCTTCTTTTCTCGGATGGTTAGGTTAGGTTAAATGCAACAGACCAAGAGAAAAGCCCACACCTTGAGCACCTCAGGAGCCCGTCCATTATTACTGTACAATGGCTGTGCAGCACAGAGATCTCACATCTGTTCCATGAGGAGCTCAGAAAAGGTTGTTTTGGAGCACAGGAAAGGGCAGTGTTGACAGAAAATGACTGATGGAAAACAAACCCCAGATCCTCTTTTCCAGAGTGATCCTAGCACCTCTTCACTGAAACACCTCACATTCATTTCACATATTTACCATCACAACACACCAGGCTAAGGAATGTCCTTTTTTATGAAGGAATCACAGGGATTTGGACTGTCCCTGTCCCCAAAGCACCAAGGCAGCACCCTCACTTCTGCTACCACACAGGTATGAGGTATATTCCAAGTATGCTGTAGCAGCTGACTGGAGAAAGAAGAAAAAATATATTTTTTAAGTCAAGCTGTTTCATTTAAAAGAATTCATATTTGCTGTTGCATTTATTTATGTGATTTGATTTCCTAGGTTAACCCTACAGACCAGGATGCCGAACTGGGGCGGAGGAGCCAAGTGTGGGGCCTGTGAAAAGACCGTGTACCACGCTGAGGAAATCCAGTGCAACGGAAGGAGCTTCCACAAGTCATGCTTCCTCTGCAGTAAGCTGGCCTGAATGGTTTAACATCTCAACACCCCCACAGCTCTGTATAACTCTTGCATTAAAGCCAGAACATTTATTTCTGTATTACCTGGCAGGCAGTTTTGCTGCCTTTTACCTGGAGCAATCTGCCTCTTGGCCTCCTGGCTTTCCTTTGTCCAGACATGGGATGGATTTTGTCAGGGACACGAAGGTGCTGCAGAATCACAGTGTCCAAATCCATCTCAGGACACCCTTCCTTCTGTCCCACCGTGTGGCACACCACAGGCTTGCTCCAGGTTAGAAAGCCCAGCAGAGCTGAACAAACAGCCCCCATCAGACAGAAGGATGATTGCTTCTTCACTTTCAGGAGAGGATTACTTTCACAGTGAATCCTGGCACTAATTTGTTTCACATCAAAAAGCTGAAGGACCCTAGTGCCATCAAAGCCTGCACCAACACTCTGCATGTTCCTCAGCCTCCCTCCCTGTTCCACGTACTCCCATTTCACTTACTCTTCCCCTCCACACTCCTCTGTGATGTTTGGCTTCCAGGAATTTTGCTTTCTCTGCAGAAGAGGCAGAAATTTGTAAAAAAAATTAATTTCAGAGAGAAGGTACCGATTCAGCTCTGTTTGCCCTGTGTGGATAGGGAGAGAGCTAAGAACCAAAGATAGCTGAAGAGTTTATCTCGCAGAAAACACTCGGGATTGGCGCCTGTGCAGTACGGCTCCCAGCGTGACGGTTTAGGAGCCACTGAATCCGATTTTCTCCCTCCCTTTCTGGAGGGATACAGACTTCTTATTTGGAGGCATCAGACTAATTTTACATGCTTAGCTGATACAGAGCAGCTCTTTGCAGAATGAAGCCAAAGGACACACCTGAGCTGTCTGTGCCTTTCGCCAGCTGCCCCAAAAGTGATGCCTAAAACTCCAAATGATGCCTTTAGTGATGCCTAAAAGGCCAAGTAAGAAAGGACTCCCTCAAAAAATTATCAGTTAACTGACAACCTTCAGCCAGTTCTTACAGAATGGCAAAAGGAAAATCTCAGTTTCAGCTAAAACCTTCTTAATGCTTCCATGTTCTGGCTATAACAATAAATAGTAAATAAAAATAAAGATCTGCCCTAATATGGCATAGTTATGAATATTTCTCAAGTGTAGTCTTCATTCTTAGTACAGCTGAATTATTTTCTTTTAGTGATTCATAATGAACAACTTACATTCATTAGCTCTATCAAGTATTTGGTTTGTTGTGGGGCTTTTCTTGGTTGGTTGGGGTGTATTTTGTCGTGTTTTATTTTTGTTTATTTGGTTTTTTAAAATGTTCCTATATTTGTCCCATGTTTTAAGGCTGAATTAATTATTAATAGGTTAGATACTAAAAATAGAATTCCCATCAGAAATATGTTTAAGGTCAAAACCTAAAGATGCATCTAAATTGCCCAGCTGGCATATAAAAGGTATGTTAATTGGCTTTACTTTCCCCCATGATTCACATACACTGTTCAGTCGCTCTGGATGCCTCAGGATCATGTGTCACATTCACGGGCTTTACTGTGAACCATTTATAGGATCTCATTTCTCAACAGAAGGAAACCAATTCTCCCCAGCCTAAACTTGGGCATGGAAACAGTTTAGCTGCACTTTTGAATATTTCTATATAAAACTATTTCAAATATATCCTCTATTTCATATTGTATTTGACCAGGTATACAAAGCACATCAGTATTTTTTAAACAAAGAGTTCAATTCCAGCAGAATTATAAACAACTCAGAGCAACCTGTTAACACAGGAAGAATCAGACAAGCTAAATTATTTATAACACTCTGCGCTCCACAGTTTTTCCCTACAGGTATTGCAAGGAGAAATTTGTTTCCAGCAATCCCTCCTTGCCATGCAGGCCCCTGTTTCCCTGCAGGCTGATGTTTCAGTGGCAGCTTTCACCCCAAGGGCAGCTGTGGTGGGCACTGGGCAGGATCTCACTCCATGAACCTGCATCTCCTCAGCACGGGCGGGAGAGCAGGACCTGCTGGCAATGACATTATGTTATTTCAACAATAGCACTTCAAGAGCTTTTGCTCCATCTGTCGTGGTGAATTGATACCCTCTCCCCAAGGCACCAGGAATAGAAACACTATCTACTGCCAGAGTTTCCATCATCCCTTAACTCCCTTAGCAAACACAATTATCATCTCAAAGCCAGAGTGCAGTACAGAAGTGCCTCACTTTACTTCTGCTAACTATAAAGGTCTTTGCAAATTATTTCTGCCTCCATGCCACACCGGGAGGAGGAAAGCCACAAGGATAACCAGAGAGCTGGGGATGTATAACTAGCTATACTGCCCCTTCACAGCAACCTGCTCTGGGGGTTGGAACTGCTTGATCTTCTAAGTCCCTTCCAGCCCAAACCAATCCAGGAGTCTACAATTAAAGGTGCAGAGGTTCCAGGTTGTACATTCCCTGCGGTGGATAAATTGGATTAGAGGAGGACATTTAAAGTAAACATGGGGGAAAGGGGCTAATCAAACCCTCAGGTGTCTCCTCCAGAGCTTGCACTTCAGGCCACTTCCAATACTTCTGCATTTCACAGCTTTCTGTTGCAAACGTGAACTCAGCAACTTTGTTTTCCAAGCTATCAATAGCCCATGACTGGAATGCCTTCTGCAGGGTCAGCATTTATTCTAAGGAACCTGGAGAGAAAGTCCTTGCCTATTTTTTCCCCATTTCCAATCAACCACTGTCGAACAGTGAACAGTTTGTGAGAAGTACTGAAACAGTAATTTTTTAGCATACTGGAAAACCCTGGTTTTCAAGAGAGGCTCTGAATCAAAACATCTTCCTCCCTCTCTGTGGGGTGGAGGCTGTCTCACACCAAGGTCCCCAAGGGGTGCAGCAAACACAGGCATACAATCCTCACTAAGCACTGAGGAGTGTAGCTACTGTATTTTTTCCCCATTCATTATTAGAGGACATAATTTGTAATTTGTATTTGCATTCCCTGATGAAAGCTGGGCATTCCCATGACACCCTCTGCCAGACCTCCCTTAGTGAGCTGAGCTAAGCTGTCACTCTCTGTGCCAAAGATGATTTGTAAGAGCACTGTTTGGGAATGGCTGCAGCCACACTCCTGACAGAGCTGACACTTGCTTTGCCCTGGTGCCACAGCTTCAACAAACAAATAACGACAAAAAACCCCAACATGTCCTGTCTGACTCCAGACAGGAGTCGATGTCAAACCCTCTCTCAGAAACACAGCACGTCAGAACAGCCTGGGCTGAGCTCAGAAAGCCACCACAGACTCAGAACAAATACTCTGAAAAGGCCAGATCAATGTCCCTGAAACCTTCTTCCCCCCACTTTTTAAGGTTTGGGAGTTCAGGATGCCCAATTTCAATCCCATGCCCATTTTAAGCTTCGCAGATCTAGAGTGCCCTGGGGTTACAGGATAACTTCAGAGTGGCAAAAGAAAAACAGGTTATGTGCACACACACATATACCTCCCCCTTACTTCAGCAACAGCTCAGTCAAGTTTTATACTGACAAGTTTCCTACTGACTGACTCCTTTCCCCACATTTTTAAAGCTAAACAAAAGGAAATATTAACTGCAATTATTTTAATTCAAATTTGAAAAGGCAAGTGCTGATATGTGCCTTTCTCTCCCTGTTTTCAGTGGCTTGCAGGAAGGCTCTGGACAGCACCACAGTGGCAGCTCACGAATCTGAAATCTACTGCAAAACCTGTTATGGGAGGAAATACGGCCCCAAAGGGGTTGGCTTTGGACAAGGGGCTGGATGCCTCAGCACGGACACCGGGGAGCACCTGGGCCTGAACCTGCAGCAGTGAGTCAAACCCCAGCCACACTCCTCGTTCTACTACTTCCTGTCTCCTGCCAGGGTGTTTTATATATTTCATTCTGTTTCCATAACAACATCCAGCATAAGGAGCAGAGCAGACTTCCCTACACCCTTTTCTTCCATAGACACTGTAATTTACAGTTTTTAATGATGCTCAATCTCTTTAAGCCTCCTTTACAAATTATACCCTCCTTCAATAGGTAATTATTCTGTAGAAGCAGCCTTTATATGCCACTACACATGTAAATATTCACTGCATTTGTAATCTGCCATTTGTAGCACAGTGGTAAAGTCACACTGGCCACAGAAAAAGATTTTTTCTTTTTCCTGTTAGAGGCTAAAATTTAGTTAACATTTTACTCTTAGAGAAATAATCACACTACTCCATACTGCCAGTGCTCCTCTCAATGGCGGCAATAACATTTCTAACATTTCTCAATGGGGGAAATAACGTTATCCTCTCTGTGGTTCTAATAACACTTACAAACACACTGAGAATGTGTTTGAACAAAAAGAATTCTAATGGGATACCATCTTCCAAAAGCACGTAATTAGCTCTGACAGTTCATTTTTATAGGATTTTCCTGCAATTCTCAAAGTTGCACATTTCTACATCAACAATGCTTCTTCCTCCCTCTGGTGGCCTGCTATAAAGAAACCAATTAAGCAATATGCTGTGCAGGAAATAAAAGCTTAAACAATGTATTTAACTGTAGCTCCTTGTGCCACACAAATCCATTACGGGCAGAGCTCTGCGCCCAAAACTGCTGCATCCTGAGGATAAAATGCACTGTTTCAGTCCAGCTATCTGATAAATCAGAAATCGTTCTGTCCAAGGCTTTATGCACAAAGATTTAAAGCACACAGACCAGAAATAAAAAACAAAGCTACTTTTCTGATGTCCTTTTGACCCCAGGCCAGGAAAGAACCCCAATTCCCCGTCCAAATGTTTCACTGCCTAACAAAGCTACAGCATGCAAAACCTGAATTTTTACTTTCAGTTTGAGAAGTACCAGCAGCTAACCAGTTATAAAGACTAGAGACATCTTTTCCTTTTATTTTCCCTATTGCCTCCCAATGAGAGATAATTGGTTTTTACTTCAGTTTTCATAAAATATAATCTTTTGTGCTCGTGGCTGCTGCCAGCTCCATGTATTTAGCCCAGAACAGGCAATATCAGTGCTTACAGTACCAGCTTCTCAATCATACAACACAGAATTCAATAGAATACTTTCATTTTCTTATTTTTTTGTCCCCTTTTGCATATCAGAGATGAGCAATTTAGTATCTTTTATGCCTTACTAAAAAAATAATTAAATCTTTTTTTTTTTTTGAAGATAAGATTTTTAAGCAGCTTTAAAAACTTCTGTTTTAGGGGGTCACCAAAGCCTGCTCGCCCCTCAACACCAACTAATGCTTCAAAGTTTGCCAAAAAGATGGTGGATGTGGATAAATGTCCCCGTTGTGGCAAATCAGTGTACGCTGCAGAAAAGATCATGGGAGGAGGAAAAGTAAGTAGTGACTTCAGCACTAGGAAAAAAAACCCCACCAATTTATAATAGTGAGAAACTACAGCTAAAGGTCCTCAATAATTTAAATTTTCGTTCATAAAGAAAACACGAGGATGAATTTGCAAATTGCTACAACAGGTTTAAAATCTTGTACTTTTTGTAAATATTTTCCAACTTTTTGCTTCTTATTGATGTCTGAGGACCAAGCACAGACTACTGTACAAGCTGGCTCTTCCTCTATCTCTGGGTATATTTATCACCATTTATGTGTAGTGGCAATTGAAGATACCTTAGACAGCGTCACTGAAAAAAGGCTAACCCAGAATGACTAAAAACAGAAGCCACAAGCTCGACAGATGAATGTTAACCCTTCCACACCATACAAAGCAGTATTTGTTTCTTGTACTTTCTGTGCCCACGGTGACTTCTCTCCCCTTGCTCAGCCTTGGCACAAGAGCTGCTTCCGCTGCGCCATTTGTGGGAAGAGCCTGGAGTCCACCAACGTCACAGACAAGGATGGAGAGCTCTACTGCAAAGGTGAGCGCTGCAGGAGCTGACCTGGCCTGCAGAGTCAGTCTAGAGTTAGCCTCCTTACACCTGGGATTGCCATTGTGATTTACCTTGCTGTACACTAACACCCCCGGGACATTTCATTTTTGTCCTTTTTTAACAACCTTCTGAAAGCAAAGAGCTGCGGTGACATTGCAGTTGCAGCTTCTACTATTAACATTTAAATTTTAAATGTTACAGATGGGACAAGCTCTCAAACCAGTCAGACCTTCTAACAGAGCACTGGCCATATCTGCTGGGCAGGCTCTTGTACCTACACAGTCTTACTCACTAAAATAAAAAAACCACACAGATTCAGATCTTTAGTCCTCCAAATCAGAACTCTTGCCAGCAAAGTTGTAAAGATATTTCCACTGCATTGGTAGCACAGAAGATGATGCAAAAATAGCAAATTACACATCTAGATGTTCTTCTCAGACTCACCAAGTTCACAGAATTCAGTTGACTCCTACGAATAGCTTTAAGGGAAAAAAAGTATGGAAGCTTTTATATACAAAGCTAAACTTTATAGAGAACCCTAAGGAAGAACACTGGAGTTCTGTGACTTTGGGTACAGTCTGTTAACCACAGTGGATCAAGTTGGCATATTTGGAGAAATATACTCACCATCACCACTTACAGTTGTAATAAACATCTATGCACACATTAATCAATAAAGAGTTCAAATGGAATTACTTAAATGCCCATCAATAGTTTCTGGATTATGCTCCAGTTCTTCTTAAAAATCTCTGGCTTACTTAGTATTACTCATCAGACCAAGTTTTACTGAGCATTTTCAGATAGGAAAGTAGCTTTAATGAAACTATTACCTAGATCTGAAAAAATAGATAATTTCTTAATTTTCTTTGAGTCACCAGATGCAACTTCTGTGTACTTCAAATATGTAATACCAGCTTCACTATTAAGACCTGGATAAACTTATGGGAAATACACTATTTCAGATTTCCTTCCTTTTTATCAACTTCAATTTGCTAATTTAAAAACAAATACCAAAATATATTAACCTCTGAGAGCCTTCAGAGCACCATTTACCTCCCATTCCTTCTTTTGCAGTTTGCTATGCAAAAAACTTCGGTCCCAAGGGAATTGGGTTTGGTGGCCTCACCCAAGTGGAAAAGAAAGAGTGTGAATGAGAAGAAATGGATGCAACAGACTCAAACCGCTGTTGATGACACCAAGTGACAGCTGTCAAGTAAAACATTAAACAACACATATTGCTAAGTACCTAGGGCATTTGATTAAGATTTTCCTCCTTGCAGGAAAAAATAATGAGCTGTATCTTAAGAAATTCTTAGATTAGATTAAAAAGGTACAATGATAACACTAGACTCATGTTTGTGTTTAGTATATAAAGACAAGGAAGCTCATGGAACATTATTGCTTCTTAAACTAGTACTTGTTACATTTTAGACTGGAATTTTAGACTCCTAGTGCCCCCTTATGACAGGGATCCCTTGTGGAGCGAAGGGCCCAGGTGTTCCCAGTTAGATTGTATTTTCTTCTTTTCACAATGTTTACCCGTCTGTATTTCCACCAGTCTCCTAGCTGAGTTTGGACTAGGCTGGCAACTGTGTTAGAACAAGTAGCTGTAATTTGCTTTGAGACAACTAAAAAGAATTTGAAATTCTCTTTCTCTGAGGGAAGTGTGTCTAAAAAAACCCAACATTTTCTCAGGATACAGTGGTGTAAGTTTTGTCTGTTTTCAAGCTACAATAAAGTACTTACTGCTTCACATTATTTTTATTTGTATTTGCTTGTGGTTACACATTCTACAACGCTTCAGATAAATGGATTTCACCAAAATGAATGAAACCCCTCACAAGAATTGCATTTCACTACAGTACTTACACTCTATTCTAGATGGTATCTGACTTTAATTTCCTGATCTTGAACCCTTTTCCTGCTAGTTTTCATTGTTACCTACTTTGACTTACATTCATATCACACTGTACAGCTGGCCCCTCCTTTCCTTGGGAATGTGGCTGACATCAGCTATTACAGATGCAGTGGGGAACAACTCCCTCTTTTTATGTGCATGGCTCTCTTCCATCATAAACTCACCCATTTTCATACCCTAACAGGGCATATATATGTGAAAAACATAAGGCAAAGAGTCAGGCTCCTTCTCATGGTTTTGTGCCCACCCACTCTGAAATACATCATTGGCCACATATCCCTTGACTCTATTCCAATCTGCAAAAATACATTCACAAGTATGAAAGCTCTGTTTTATTACATGTAAACTCTTCAAATACAAAGACATAATAGAGATTTTCACAGCATAAGCAATAAAATTACAATATAATTGTAATATTAAGTTTTTAAACATGAACTCTCACCTTAATTTTCAAATTTAATTGTCTTTTGTTACCGGAAAAGTAAAGCAAATGTTACCAACATAATTTTGAAATTATGCCCCGAAAACTTACCTTTAAAAATATATATATTTGTGTCATCCACCACATAAAATTTTAAATAGTTTCAGCTCCAACTATATATACACAGACACACAGTGACTGCTCCATCTACAAATCTGCTGTATCTTATGTAAGTTCAATATTTGAAACAATAATAAAAATTAAACAGGCAGCTTCAGAAGAATTTGTAGAAATTAACAAAATATCTTGTTTATTCAGCTTTCAGCTCAGTCGTTTCAGAAATTAAGCAAAGTTTTACACAGAATGAACATTTTTCTCTTTTGCCAGATGAAAAAGTTTATATTGCTTGGTCCAGTCAATTAAGTTGGGTTTGAACATACCAAAGCAACTGCACTGAAAAAAGTCTGCAATATTCTGGAAGCATCCAAGGCTGAAAAAAGAGAAGAACATGCATTCATAAACCCAAGAAACAAAGACTGCAAGCATGAAAAACACCACTTCACCATGAGACAGCACCCAAGATTTTAACCTGTCAAGGCAGACAGCTCAGGAAGAAGAAACAGAAGAGCTCTCAATTAAGCATTATACCTTTGCTGAACTTTTACAACATGTTTTACTTAAACACATAAGAGTAGATTAAGCTGGACTCAAATAATGCCCCACAGTTAGTAAGATCCCATCTGTTAGTATACCTGAGGAAACTGGGAAACCTTGGTACTGATTTCTCTATTAATAGAGCTAAATATTGCAGGAGAAGTCAGAAAGAACTAAGGTGTGAACTACTCCCTTTCTGATCCTACACAACAGACACAGGGACCGATGAACAAATTTTTGGACAGCACTCCCTTATCCCAAAACCAGTGGTTTTGCATTTATGAGGCAGCGAAGCCGATCAGTACTGAAGAGATAACATGTTTCAAACACTCTATTCATTAATACCCACTTGTAGGGAGTCCTCCTGAGTGAAACAGGATGCTTAGAGGATTTTCTCTGTACCAGGAGATTCATTCTTTCATGGGAGGTCAACCCCAGGAACACAATCTGATTGGAAAAAAACCATAAGTAATGGTTACAACACAAACATCACAAACTAAAATCCTAGTGAGCAAAAGATACTACTAAGAAGGGAGTAGGGGGAAGAGCCTGGATGTATCTAACAAATAAGTAACCACTGCTGCAACCGATGACTGCAAAGTATGTCTTGAAATGTCACTGGGGCTAAAAGGACCTGGCCAGAACCAGCTCCAGAGAAGGCAAGCCCAATTGGGATGTCTGTGAAGATGTGATCTACCACAGTTAAGCACCAATCTCCTCAGATTTTTGTCTACATTCTACCACACAAAATGGCAGAAAAAGACACCTTGATCCACAATGACACTAAATGCCACAAAGCAGTACATTCTCAAATCACTGTGTATGAAACACAGCAGTTAAACTGTGTTAAGTAGTTAATCCTCCCTATCTTTTTCCAGCATGATATCCCACTGTTTTGGACACTGCAAAAATCTAGCAGTACACATCTAAGATTGTGGAGCTCTTTGTTTTTTGGGATTTTTTACTGAACAAGATGTAAAACAAGCCCTTGGCTCAGTGTGCTTAGCACATATTTCAAAGACACCTGTTTCCTAAGAGCTGCTAAACAAGCTTTCACAGATGTTTTAAGACAGCTCTTCTCAATTTTGTTTGCATAGCCAAGCTTTTCTCTGATAAAAACAAACAAGAAATTTGACAGTCCTCAAGATAAAATCCAGGTCATATATTTTTACAGTAGCAGTGGGATTTAATACAGTCTAATGACACATGGCTGAGCTCTGACACAGAATTTTCAACTCCGGAATAATTGTGTTACTGAGATTTCGTGCAGTTTTGGGGGCATTAATACCAGTTCTATTAGTCAAATAAATTTCTTGTCTTTAAATACAACTTTTTATAGGCTTGGAATTTTGAGCAGTAAACCCAGAGCTCAGTTATCAGAATGATTTGCAGACTGTGATTCTACTTCCAACAGAGAAATGCTGAGTGCACAAGCTGAACCTGTGAAACCTGAAGCTCCACCTTGAGATTTAAGAGAAGCACCTTGCTGTGACATTTATCAGGGAGAGCAGGCACAGAGTTTTTATAGGAGCAAACCATCCAGGGAAGAGCTTTAATTTGACAAGAAGCACAAACTGAAGGAAAATATTACCTGATAAAGCTGAACAGTGAGCCACAGAGAGGCCCACAGGGTGTGGAAACAAGCGACTGAGGAGATGTAGGAAACCCAGGGAGAGCAGGACACTGTCTGGGTGAAGTACGTCCACGCTCCATCTTGATGGAAATTTGCTGCACAGTGCTTGGACCAATCTGACAACACACACAACCAGTCAATTGTAGTTTTAAGCCCTTAAGAGCTGAGGGAAGATTATTTGCATGAAATTAATATTACATAGCAACATCCTCTAGAAATACCAGGTTTCATCTATCCCGTTGCCACCTAAAAAGCACCCACACAGATGTGTGAGTGCTTGCTATTCTGGCTGCATAATCTTTACACTCTGTGCTCATGATCCACAGAAAAACATCCTTGTTTTTAAAGGCTGGTGCTATGGCAATTCATCCTCAGCAACTAAATTATGAGGGTTTTCCTCTCCTTTCCAATAAAATTCTTAATTTTACAAAGCAACAGTCCAGATTCATTAACAAACTAATATACTTTTTTCTCTTCAAAATTAAACTACTTTAAAACCAAAAAGAAATGTCTGCATTTCGTATGGATATTTCCAAATTAAAAAGAAAAAATAATCACTCCAGCTTTTGCAACAATGTATTTACAAACTTATTTTCTGTTACAGCAAAGGGGATCCAGATTCGAACCTGTCACCTGACCTTCTGCCACATGTTCCTCTCTAACTAATTTCCTCTCCAACAAAAATGCTTCCTGCTATTTCATTTTCCATTGGGTACCCCACTACAGCAGCATCTTTGTTCCTGCTCAACACAAATGGAATCAGGTATTTGACCAAAGACTCAGATAGGATGCATTTTCACTTGAGCTACAGTAACATCACTGCTGAAATAAGGTATTGCTCGTGCAGGTTGTACTTGCTGGAAAGGAAATGCTGAAAAATAAAGATCACACAGAGACGAATTTGAAAGCTAAATAAAACTAAACTCATGGATACATACACTGAAGAGTTCCATAAAGCAGCCAGACACCAGTCATTGTCAGGAAAAACAGGAACAACAGGTAGTAATAATGGTTCCCAATGCCTGAAATAGAGAGGAAACAAATTAAAGCTGGACATTTTAAAATTCAGCAGTACTTGCATTTCTACTAAAGTTATCAGGAATAAAAAGAGTCAAAACCATTTCTTATTTTAACCTCTGCCATCCACAAGAGAGCTTGGCAAGGCTGATCTCTCTCTCAACTTTGTCCTGTAAGCCATCCAATTTATATAATAGAATTAGTTGTGATAAAGTCAACCAGGATTTGTCTCTCCTTCAGAGCATGCCTTCAGCTGTTTTAGTCTGGTGAGCCCTAATTAAGCAACCACAACTCCCTCCCATGCACAATAAAATTGCCTCATATACTGAGAAGTCTAAGCTATTAAATTTGCTGGACGTTGTATGCTTCAGAATTGAAAACATACATGACAAAAAAGCCCTAGACCTCTGTCAGAACAACTGTTACATGAAGATATTATTTTTAATTACAGTGATATTGCTCAAAGCTTTGAGACAACACATCAGAAGGATGCCTCAGCACCTCATAAATAGCAAACATCGCAAAAATAGCATTTAACACTAGGAAAAAGGCTGTTGGCAAAAAAAAAGTGAAAAATGTATTGTTAGAAATGTGAAGCTCTCACCTTCCTATCTTGAGCATCACCAGAAATAAGGCAGAAGGGAAGAGAGAGGGTGAGAGGGAAGAACACAAGAAGATGGAAATGCCCTGCAGGGCCATCTCAGTGGTACAGCTGCCCCACTCAGAACTGTCCCCGACAGTGACCAGGGGCAGTGGAAGTTCAGGAGGACACACGAGTCCAGCCACTTCCTGCAGCTCATTCTCCTCACCCACAGCTACTGCATTAAAATGTCAGACTGTGCACACTTGTCTGGTTCTTTCGGTATCTACTCCTGGACAGATTGTCCAAAAGAGTTTGTCTAAACCCTTTCTGAACCTGCTGACATTGCCTGTGTCTGCAAACCCTTACAGCAGCAAGCTCCAAAATTTCCCTGCCTGCCATGTAGAGACATTTTTCCTCTACCAATCCTAAATCTCTAGTTCTACTACAACATGCTTGGCTAATAATTCTGCATTCACTTTAGCCACCATCTTAATAATTTTTTTCTTTCCTTTTTTAAAGTCTCAATCATATCTCCTGTTCCTTCTCTCTCCAAAGAAAGAGTTGCAGATTGCATGATGTGTGTTCTTAGGGTGACCACTCTAACAACCCCTAAATAATCTTATTTGCTTTTCTCTCTTCCATCTGCTTTCACTCTGCCACCTATCAGAGTCCTTCAGCATCAACAGGATAGTCTTGTGTCATGTGTGCTCTCTCTTTAAGGGGATAAATGTTATCTCTGCAACTTTTAAAATACGGGGCATTTTCAAATTTGATAAAGCAACACACTCTCACCTACACACTGTCCAGTCCACAGAGAATGCTGATCATATCTGGCTACACATGCTTGGCAAGCAAGGCAATGCACAGATCTCAAAGGCTTCCTTACCTAGAGGAGGATGAAGGGAAAGAACACACTCACAGCAGAAGCATCTACTTTGCTCAAAATTTAAGGCATCATCTTAGTTACCACCACATTTTGCATAATTACTGTGTCATAGACCTCACAACACAGAACATGGATGAGAACCACACACCTTAATTAAAAAGAAAAAATAGTGGATTTTTAAAAATTAAGATTAGAGTCCAAGTATTTCAATGCATCTCTTATCACCATAAAAGAAATCTAAACAATATATAACAAACTACTTGTGTAACACTTTAATGACAAGCAGTGAGGAAAAAGGATGTTTATGGCAGTATTGAGTAAAAGGCAAGTTCACAAAAAATAAGTACAAAAGCCCTACTTACAAGACATGATGTGCAAAGTGTTCTGAAGTCCAAGCACCCAGTTTCTGCAAGAGCTATAATGTTCTGAAAGAGAAAGATTCTGTGCTTGCACTTGGATAACTTTTCCATAGGTGCTATGAACATTTCTACACTAAGACTTCTGCAGTTTGTAAGTATTTTAAGTGCCAAGCATGAACAGGAGTAAGAACTCACTATTTAAAGAGGTGCACAAGAAAAAACAAACCAGTAAAGACTAATGCAGCTTCACCCACAGAAGATGACTCAGAAAAGCATTTCTGTGTGGTCAAAATTAATAAATGATGTGAATTAAATACTCCTTAAAATGAGATGGCACCCCTCATACAGTCAGCCAGACTTCAGGGAGATGAAGCCTGCTCCTTTACAAGGACAGAACATTCATGAGTCCTGTGGCAATATGTTAAAACTGCAATTTATTCTCCCTGGCAATTGGAAGAAATACAACCTCAATGAGAGCCATGAGATCACAAAGAAAATGCTCTCCTCAACCCATAGGCTGGAGAGAGCAAACACTAAATTCTCTACTGACTGGCCGCCCATAACTTCTTTTGGCTGCTATAAAACAGTTAGGAAATAGCATGTGAGTTGCACGATGTTCAACCACAAAAAACATTACACACATCCTCAGAGCACATGATAGAATTTAAATAATTACTAGCACATGATATATAGGAAAGCACTGTGACTCTTTCTTTCTAACCATAGACAACTGCAACAGAGCCATGCAAAACTTACATTTTTTATAAGTGAAGTTCTATGTGAATTTATATCACAGATAACACCAGTGGGTCTGTACAATCTTTGGCCAAAGCTCATATTTCAATGAGAAGACAGAGGCAAGCAAACTTTAGCAGGACAAGGCAGACAAGGAAACAAGCAGTAGAAGGAGAAATTCTCCAAGATATGTGCTGCTAAACAACATTGCTAAAACCTCTTTAAGGAAGAATATTTCACTGCTTTCCAGTTTACCAAAGCTGCACATGATGACAAGCAACCACCAGAAGTGGCTGATACGTGTTGCACCGCACCAGCCCTTCCATTTGTTTTTACAAAACCACCTACCTCTTTTCTCTCTTCTTCTGAAGTCTTTATATATCCAGGATCAGTACTCCAGGTTTTATAGAAATAATAGAGAAGACCCATCAAGCTGAACACAACAGTGATTTTAAGAATTACATTTGTGTGTGTGGTATGTGATAGTCAGGTTAAGGACGATATTCTTACAACTCATAACACCACTCTTTGTGAAACAAGCAAAATATTCTAAAATTGGTTAATACTATTTAGTTAATACAAGCAAGACACAAGAAGGAAAAAAAATACTTTCACTTTTACAGTGGGATCCTCTCTGTCCTTCCAAGGCCATCTTATCAGATAAATGGAATATTCTGTCCAGTTTGAGTGCTGAAGACTTTTACAGCTGTACAAACCTGCATCACAACATGGCTCCACGTCATCCTCCTTAGAAGTCCTCCAGACTTCTGCTTTTGAATATTTCAGAGGTATGAAACAAATTTGATTTCTTTTTTCCCCTCTGGAGCTTTTGTACTTTATTTACACAATATCAGTCAGACACGCAGAGCTATAAAGCTTCTGGCAGCTGTGAGATTAGTTTGGCTGCTGGACCACCCCTAACTCAGGCTCTTACTCAGTCTTACCTTGTCCCATTCATTTCAGCCAAAAGCAACTAAACATACTCATTCAGAAAAATGTAACTGAAAGTCATCCTGAAACTATTTTTGTCACACAAAAAAAGCCCAAGCACACACTGCAAAACACTTCTGAAGGTAATGGGACATTAGGAACACCACTTTTACACTAAGAACTAAAACCATCTGTGTATCAGATGACTGGGGGAGAAAAACACGTCAAGATTAACTGTCTCCACACAGCAACAAGGCATATAGAGTGAGACTAGTTTAATACAACTTAAAGTCATGCATCAACCTTCAGAGCCCAGGCTGCTAAAGAACCATCCTGCTGCTACCAAGGACCAGACAGAGAGCTCAAGTCTGGATGGCATCTCCAGTGACTCCTCAGTCACTTCATGACTCCAGGGAAAATAATTTTGAAAAATCCAGGACGGCAACCCCAAAGTCGCTTTCTCTTATGAACTAACAACACTGCAAACAGTTCTTATTAAAATCAAGGTGACAAATTAGGAAATACTGGCACAAACACCAGCTGTGTTTGTTACAATGCAGTTGCAGGGTGCAATTATAGAAGTCAAAATGATGGTGTATTTCTTGTGGATACTACTGGTCTATTTGCACTGGTATTGGTTTTTGGAGCTCAGAGAAATCTTTAGTTAGAATGGCTGGATTTTCATTCAGTCCAAAGGAAGTCTGACAGACAGATACAGATAATTAAAATCCTGAAAACTTTTAAAACACTGTGACCAGCTCCAGGAGGAAAACACACTCATGAGAACAAGGGTTGGACAGTGAAATGGAAACCTATCCACTGGCCCATCTCACCAGGCTATGGTTAGTACTTCCAGAACACTGCTACGCTCACTGTCTTCAGCAGCATTCAACTCAAATCCCTACAAGTGGAATTGTTTTTCCTTTTCACTTATGTTGCACCAATAAAACAAACCTTAAACCTTCACAACAACTGAATAACACCATTTGCATTTATACAAGCACGTGTGTGAATCCCCAGCAGGAATACACTTGATCAGTCCATCAAAGTTAATCCTGATAATTCCATTAAGGACCTCTTAATTGGGAACAGTACAAGAGAAAATGTAATTGAAAGACTGAATTAAAAATTAATTAAAACTGTGTAGCAATACATTGTAGCTGCTTTAGTACAAAATTATTTGCAGTTCTAAGAATCTTCCTAAAGGCTTTTTCACACAACTTAATCAATGAACAGATGCCCACTGTTTAACAAAGAACAGGGCACTGGAAAGAGAGCACAAACTACTAAAATGCTTTTGTACTCATCACTGAGAAGCCTCTTCAAAGCAAGTAAATGTCAGATAGAAATTAATTCACTGTATACTAAAGATTCAATGTAACCTGTGAATAAAGACAGGAGACTGGACAGTCTACTTTGCAGGAACACAAAGGAATTTCTTCTTTTTTTAGGGAGGTGGTGGTAGAGGATGTTGTTTTTAAAGGCAGGAGCATGAATACCACCAACTGTCAAATTGCTTATCATTTCAGAAAGAAGAGATGCTTTCAGCATTATTATTAAGATGCGTTACCCAGTTACAGCACATGACAAAATACATCACTGTACCACAGTTTCAGTGAGGAAGATTAAAGAGTGATGTGTAGATGCTAACAGAAGCCATTAGTTACATAACACCTTCATTCTGATATTCCAGAAATAGGTCAGGTTGTAAGGAAGACAAATCTATAGACAAAAGAAGGTACAGAATTTTAGTCTTTGTTTAGTTTAAAGTCACTTGGCCCCTTCCCAATGGGATTAAACCAATCTTACCAGAGATGAACAGTCACATGGAATTATCTGGAACTTCTCATCACAGTTTGCATAACAGGTTTAGATTTACAAGAAACTCCAAGCGAATTGCATTTCCTGAGTAGAAAGGATATCAGGCAGGAACCAGAAAAACCAGGTCATGGACATCCAAAAAACTGAACTTAGCAGAAATGCTGTGGGAAGGCATCTTAGGTTCTTGAGGCCCACAAGTTGCCTGAAAGAACATTAAAAGAAATAAATATTTTTCAAAATATATTTGAAACATAGAATATACATAGATATAGAAAATACATAGAATATAACTAATCTGGTTTGTAACTGCAAAAACTTCAAGCACAGGGTTTATTTCAAGTTGCCCAAAGCAATCAAGAACTGTCACTCAAAAGCATTCTTTATCCATACATATAGGGGGTTAACAATGCAAAAATAAAACTGAAGAGTGCTCTGCTCCAGCACAGTATTATATACTGGAGAAGTGCAGTAGGACTGGTTGAAAATACCACCTCTGTCTATTTGCACACAGATAGCATTGCCATATCAGTGACCACTGACCTTGGCAGGAAAGGTGAGAAACAGCTCAGGATAACACTGGGAGGTTTGGGGAGCAGGAGAGGGGATGGCTCCTGAAAACTCATTTTGTGACAGACCACAGCAGGAAAAAGTTGTGATAAAGGACATTTCTGAGCAGATATCTCAATGTCTACCCGACAGAGACCATCAGCAATACTCTGACAACAAAATTCACTAACAGACTGCATTTGGGTTTTTTTTCCAAATCCTTCAGTGACAAGAAACTATTATTGTGTGCACCAAAATGCATCTGATTATTATGGTCATTCATTCTAAAAAGTACATGCATTTAAATTCTCCACACATTGTAAAACCATTTCTCAGGCACTATCTTTTTTGTTAACTGAAACTAAACCTTGAAAAGAATTAGGCATCAGATGCTTTTAAAGTGTCTTTGCCAAGTAAGTACATAAACGGAGAGAAAAGGCCACAAACCTCACAAACAGAGACATCACAAATAGCAGGCTGAGAAGCAAACCTCCTTTTAAAAGCCAAGAATCAGAACTTAGGTCCATGACGTATCCAATGGCCCACATGAACATCAAGGAAGATGCTAACATCAGGAAGAGCTGTTAAAATTATTATTGTTAAAATATGACAAAGTACTCAAGCAGGTCTTACTTAAAAGTATTCAGTTCATGTAATGACAAATGCTGAAAGACTCACAGTAAGATAGGACAAGATGACATCAATACTACAAAAGCAGGGGTGAGGTATGACAAAACTCTCATGCAAACCACTCCAATGTGCTTTTAAAGAATTCTATTTTGTGCACCCAATTTCAGAAATTACTCTCGTTAATTTGGATGTCACTCTAAATACAGCATGCTCTGGTTTTATTTCTATTAGTTATTACTCAGGAAATTACCTCATATTTCTCTACTACTTTCAGCAACCTGTTATTTCTCCTGTTCCTCATTTTTTCTTCCTCTTGTAGCATGTAAATCATGAAGGGATTCTGACTTTGGTAAGCAACGTCAAGCGGCCTCTCTCCCTTGAACAACAAATAGGGTTATTTATTTATTACTTTACACATAAGCACTCTTTTAACAAAGGCAAGAAATTAACATAGTTAAAAAAAACCTAACTGGGCAGTTACTTCCCAGCCCCACCTCCCCCCACACTATTTTTTTTAAGTTAAAGGTAAGCTAAATTCAGAGCGCTAGCATGCTTAAATCAGAGCTTCATAGCTCTGAAAACTGATACTTGTAGCTGTTTATCTGTTGGACTGTTTCCAATAACATCTATCCTAGTCATGGGAATCTATCCTTTCAACATTTATGCTATCAGTTCCCACAAATATTAAGTTGAAGGCTTTCAAATGTGATAACCTTTTGAATGTACAAACAGGCATTGCCAAACATCAGCTTTCACAGGAGGACATTCACTTAATTTGAAGTCTTTACAAGTCTGACTAGACAGTAAGAAATGCATTTTTTAAAATCTGCCCAAGTCCTCACGACAATGTCTTTAAGTAGAAAACAGCCAAATGAAGAAATGAAACAGAAATTAAACAAGGTCCTGAGAAAAATCAAACTAATTAAACACCCCCATAAAATGAAACAAAAAAGGGCGAGGGAGCAGAATCAAGTCAAAGGACACAATTACTGTTTAGTGAACACAAGGCGTGGCTGTTCATTACACAAAAGTTGCAAAGAACCTCTGCATTCATACTTGGAGCCACACCTCTAGTCAAGTCTTTTGGGAAAGACTACGAATACCTGCTCTTAGCCAAACCCCACTGCAATTTACATCCAACATGGAGAAGACTGAGATTTTTCTTTACATTCATTTTATACATTCATGCTACATGGGATAAAATATCACAGAGGAAATCCTACCTTAACATTTTTTATGTCCAGGCTGGCACCAGCTTCCAGCAACAGATCCACTGCACTAGTATTTCCTGAGGCTATTGCCCAATGCAGTGCAGTATTCTTTTGAACATTGTCTACAGCATTGAGAGAGGGGTTAAACTTTAAGAGAAACTTCATGGGTTCTGGTCTAGATGAAAATAAATTATCAGAGTTAACAAACAGAAGATAATCTAGATTGGAAATGAAACTTTTGAACATATAATGCCTTCTCACAACCAGCTCATCAATGGTAAATCCATGTTTAGAATTCCCCACCTGCCCTGGAAGTAAGGTAACATCATTTCTCCAGATGATGTTACCTCACCATTTTAACAAATATGAGGTACAGAACATCAGTTATATCTTCTACAACACCATAGCTTCTATCTCCCCATTTTATTAGTTCTAAATGTATTTCACTGCATCCACACCCATTTGTTTTAATTTTGCAGAAAATACAATAAGGCTGCAGACAATTTAGCCATAAGCCTAAAATTATTTAAGAAACTCCTTTCACTTTCTTTGCTATATCCAATAAGCATTCCCAACGCTGAATCTCTGAAACACCTCATATTTTTGTACAAATGGAAGAGAAAGGAACGTCAGTTAAAAAAGCAAGGAAAAATTCACCTCACTGCTTCTTGACTACAGTACAATACTTTTCTTCAGTTACTCTCTACTTACCCAAAGGCTTTTTGTGCTGTTAACATTAAAGGTGTTTGTCCATTGAAGTCTGTTGTGTCTACGTTCTAAGAAGAAAAACATAACAAGCAAGTGATTACCAGGGATCTCAGGAAACAGTGGAATTTGGGGCTATATAACTGACTTAGCTTCACTAATGAACAGAAAAAAGGCAAATCAAATCATATCAGCCAAGAAGCCAACACTCATTTAAAACTTTTTCCTCCTTCTCTAAGTCTTGCATGTCATTCTTTACAGAATATTCTGAGTTCCTATTTTAAGGAAATTTTTAAGGGAGAGACTCCACTAAGGATATTTTTAAGTGAATCATGTCAATTGTATTTCTTGTCCTCCTTGCAAAGAAATACACTATCAATAAGAAGGACCTTATAAAGCAATGCTAACCAAGTTCCTTGTGTAAATAGAAGCACATAAAAGATGTAAAGAAAATACATAAAACAGATTTATTAAAACAAAGGAGGACTACATATCTCAAGACATAGGTAAACATCTAGCCTAAATTTTCTTCCTTCTTCACAACAAAGGTTTCCTTGCTTTCTCCCTCCATCCATCATTATATTAGGACAGACTTACTTAAAAGAATTATTCACATGGATATTTTCAGTAGAAGAGAGGTGGGCCAACAACTTTATTAAGCCTGTGATATACACCACTGCACCTACGTTCCTGAAGTCAGTCACTCTCCCTAAAGAGAACTTCATGAGAAAGAAAATAAACTGAGCAAACTTTTAAATTCTAACACTAGATTGTTCCTCAAAATCACTCTAGGTCATATAAGAACTCTCGTCATTTTTATTAGCATGTTGTTACACTTGCCATCAATTCCACTCATTTCACCTATAAGCTAAGAGACATCAACTACCATGGATACAACACAGAAATTTCTAATGAAAATTCAGACCTAGTCTGATCATTTTTTCTGCATTCTTCAATTTATGGAAAACTGCATAAATTATTAGTTACAAAGTTGTAATCAATTCATAAATACTGCATAATGTCTATACATCATATACTGCTTTTTGTTCCCACGTTTAAAAGCCATTGGTTATTTCATTCACTGCACCACAAATCCACACAACCTTAACAACACTCCTAAACATGCTGAAAGGTAGGTGAATCTGGATGTGGGTAATGACAGGAATAGGGAAGAGCATTAACAAAAATTATACACAAAAATGCTTAAGTTTGTCTGTGCTTCTAGCACATAAAAATAGGTGTAAAAATGACTGTTTCTCATCTAGGGAAAAAAAAACCCAGTTAGTTCTGGAATGCCTCCTATACACAGGCAGGTACTCATAAGCAGAACAGCATATTTGGGGCATCAGCAACATACCTGGCCTTTTGCTATGAGGTAGGCTATGATGGGCATGTGTTGGAACAGCACTGCTAAATGAATGCTACTGAATCCTTCCCCATCAATGAGGCTGGGATCCGCTCCACACTTCAACAATAACACGACCATCGGAAGGTGTCCTTGTCTGCAACAATAAGTGTAAGTGAAACTATAGAGACGATTTCAAACATGGATATTTTAAGGAAAGCATTGCCTTTATAATTCTCACAGGCATCTCACAAAATATTTCAGCTTCTCATGGCTTTATTTAGGAAATCATATTAAATACATACAGCCTAACAAACAAGCCTAGGGCGAAGCATTAATTTAGACTACAGTGGGTATTCTACAGTAACTTCTCCTATGATCAGTCATCCAAGCCTCTGATTCTGGCAAAAGACTGACAGTCCAGAAGAAAGCACTCATCTTCCAGCAGGAGACTTCACACTCAGAGAAGTTTCCCCAGAATAATTATTTCAGGTTATATTTTCTCCAGACAAGCAGTGCTTTGCTCTCTGAATCTCAGAAAGTGCTACCACAGCTTTAAATACTGACAGATTTGCAGTTAGGGGTTGCAAGCAGCACTACCTGGTGGCCCAGTGCAGGGGTGTAGAATTCAGATCTCCACCAAGCTGATCCACTACTGCACCTTTGGAAAGGTAATATCTGTGTAATAACAGCACAATAAGGTCAGGAACAGACACAATAAAATAGAAAAGTCTTACACTAAAGATGACATAACTAAAGGAGTAAATGACTCATAATTAAAAATTCACTGGAGAAGCAAATGGACAAAATTGGTTTACCAAGTAAGTAATGCTGTTTCAAGAAAACGTTGAAGAAAAAATAGTCATTAGCAAGGTACTTCTAAAATCAGCTTTCACCTTTGTTACAGAAACAAACCCAGGAAAATCCAATGATTTCATGTACTAGATGATTTCACATATAAACAAACAGGCTACCTTTACATTTCAGTGATATCTTCACTAAGGTAAGTGCATTAAAATTTGAATTCTACCCTTCTCTTTTCAAAGTGATTATAGGTACCAGTGGCAGAATACACTGTGTTACTGCCACAGGGACTCTCAGCTTACTTTACCAGCTCCTGTCTGTTGTTTATGGCTGCCCAGTGAAGAAGAGTCACATTTTCTTTGTCTGGCTGTCGAACATCATATCCTGCTTCTACCAGTTCCTTGCATCGTTCTAGCATTCCATACCTTAAATGAGAAATAAAAAAAAATAAATTTACTTATATTTTTTTTTAGTATTCTCCAGGCTGGAGACATTTGCACCCTAAAGAAAAAAAATATATCTCAGTAAGCATCACCCAGCAGATACTACTGGAGCAAATTCCACATTGCATTCAATGGAAGCCTTGTAAAAAGAGTGGGGCTATGCCTTGACGAGTAGAATTTTCTACTTAAAGCTGCTTGAAATGTTTTTATTTACAGCAGCAACAGTAAGTTACTGTTCTTCTTCCACTACAGGGAGAAAACGAAACTGAAAACATTTCCTTTGTAAAAATATCCAGCCTGGCTCACATTTGAGGACACTTCCATCTGTTCCAACACTCTGCACACTCAGAACATGTACTTACTGCGTAGCCTTGACAATATCACAGGTGCTGGGGTCTTCAGCAATGGGATATGGGCCTGGAAGACCTTTATCTTCATGGACGCTGTGGCTCCTGTGCACATGAGGTCGATGAGGCCCAAGGCAATGGCTTTGACACTGATTGTTAACAAAGCAATTATTAACCACTGTTACTTATCGGCTGCACACCACACACAGCTCCCCCTTTACCAGAAGCACTCACTGGGCGTGGTAGGTTCTGTTAATACAAACGAAGATGTTAATTCAAAGCACGGTTAAAGCCTCCGGGCAAGAGACCAATCCTTTCATTTGCGGAGGACAGCAAGGATGGGGTTAAGGTGCATTAGGACAAATGACAAGGCGTTCAGCACCCTGCAGAGCTGGTTCCCGACACAGCAGCCTCCCCCACAACAGCGCTACACTCCAGAACAACCTACGGCCTTGGGGAGGGTTTGAAACGCACTTGGCAGCCATAGTGCCATCCGTGCAGCCAGAAACCCAACGAGGGAACAGACAAGGCACACGCAGAGCACGACACGGACGGCTATTGCCCGGGAGCCCCCGCCAGACCCCGGCGGCACGGCGGCCGCCCCGGCCGCGCCCCGCACCCCCGGCTCCCAGCCCCGGCGCTGCCTGGGGATCCCCCGCTCACCGCCGGGCCGCCCCCCGCCATGCCCGCGGCCCCGCAGCTTCCTGCTCCCGCTTCCTGGGCACGGCTGCGGGGCGGGGCCGGGCAAACACGGCCCGGGCAGGGCGGCTCCGAGGCGGGGCCGGGGGAGCGCGGGGAGGCCCCAGGAAGCCTTCCCTGAGGCTGTCCCTGCGGCTGCGGAGCCGCTTGGGCGAGCGGATTGGCGGTTCCCGTGTGCCTGAAATGGTTCCTTCACTTTTACCAAGGCAAACGTACCGAAGAACTGTTTTCGCTCAGGATCCCCCCCGGGTGGCGGACAAGGCGAATTGTCTGCTGGCGAGTTTTTCGGGGCTTGTGCCTCAGCAGGTAGAAGCGATCTCTCGGTGAAGGTTCTGGAGACGTCTGATGAAGTGAGGCTGAGGAATTGGGGGAGCTCAGTCTGGAGAAAGGGAGGCTCAGCGGGGACCTTGGGACTCTCCACAATTCCCTGAAAGGGGTAACGTCACCTCCTTGTTGGCCCGGTTCCCAGAGGAGTTCAAGGCCATTTGGGACCATTTCCACCCCCAGCTGAGCCCCATTATCCCCTCATAATGACCGCCAGGGTGAGAGAGGAGCCGCCATTTTAAGGCAAGCGGTCACATCCCCCCCTCGAAGAAATGGGGATAAACTGGGAAAACACCCAAGCGTGTCAAACACCCACACCTCACCAAGCTTGCCAGGTGAGGTGGGACCCTGGCAGCCCTTGGAGTGATGCCATCTCTTTTTGTCTCAGAAGAAACCCCAGCATGGGATGACCAGAGACGTCCAGCTCTCAAACATCACGGGGCTGTGGGGACACGGGGACCCCCTGCTCCTGGAGGAAATGTGTCATGACCCTTGGACAACTGACAGTCACCACTCACAGGTCATCGGAAAAGGGATAATTATCACTCCCAGCTCAGCCTCCAGACCAGGGCTGAACCACAGAGCTTTCGCCATCCACCCCACAGTGGGGTCCCAGCTGGAAGGATCACAGCTCAGGTCAGGTCTTCAGGGAGAGACTGGGAGAGCCATTCAGGGCACAAGAGCCTCAGCAGCCTTCATAAAAGGGAAGAAAACTGCAAGAGCAGGCACATTAATGAAAAAAAAACCCGCAACAATTATTTCCAAAGCCCTGTTTTGGTAGGTCAGAGCAGTAGGCAAAAGGTAGCATAGGTTTATTAGATGGCAACTAACCATCGGGTAGGAACCTGGGTGCTTTCCTGTGACTGGTTACTGCATTTTCCATCACCATCAATTGTTTTTAAAGCAGAGGAAGCTATTTTGGGGGGTACAATAATCCCAGCACCACAGGAGTGACTGTGGAATCTCAACATCTCCCTTGTGCACTCCACGCACATCACTTAGGATGCTTGTTGCAAAACCAGTTGGTAAAAGGCCAAGACCTGGCTCCCATTACAGGGGAAGAAAGAGTTCAGGGCTCAACCTGAAATGAAATTTTGTCTCTTCTGGTTCTACTCACAGCTTTGGTAAGATAGCAAAGTTTCTGTTCCTGACCCACACAAGCCCTTGGAATGCACACAACTTGTTGTTATCTTGCTGTTATATTTCATATTTCTAGAGTCCCATACTGTCACAACCATATTTCTAAAGTCTGGTACCATCTTGGCGATACTTCTTGGGGGCAGTTCTTCACAGCTCTGCCATCTTCTCCTGCTTGTTGGTGCTTCCTAATCACAGCTCCTTCCAGGTTCTCCCTGCCTGGCCAAGCCCAGCCCCTTTTATCCCAGTTATCTCCACTAGCTACAGCTGCAGCCCAATTAAGGACATCGCAGCTGCAGCCCATCAAAAACAACCAGGGCTTATCAGGGCAAGGCCTGAATACAGATATTCAAACATAATACAGATATTCAAATAAAATACAGATATTTTACTAGGATTCCTACTATACACAGGGACCCTTGTGTCACTTCAGAAGAAACCCTTGTCACTTTCAAGAAGCCCCTGTCACTATCAAAGGGCAGCTGTTGTTTCACTGTTGCATTTCCTGGCTGTCAAGCCCCTCCCACCCGCACTACAGCCTGTGCTTGAAGACACAAAAGGAGCATCCTGGGGGAAAGGCATGGAAAGTTTGACAAAGGCTGAAGGGAGCCCTCAGATCTCCCCTTTTCCCAAGAGGTTTCTTTAGCTGAAGTTGCTGACAAGGACCAGACTTGACTCGCCGCAATGGGTTTGCTGTTGTTTTATTTCTCGGGCCCTCAGTCCTGCGTGGGATTCTGTAAGTGGGTGCTTCAGAGCCTCCAGCAAGGCGTCAAAAACGCCTGCCCCGCACTCAGGGGTGGCACTAGATCTCCTCCAGGTGCGGCCTGTAAGCGGGGTGCTTGGCCAAGCACCAGCGGATCAGGTGCTGGCACTCTGCGGAGAGAAGGCAGACAGCGCCGGTCACTGGCACAAGGCTCCTGTCCGGCTGCCCCCGGCACCCGCGGGGCCCGGGCCGCGCTGTGTGAGCTCGGGGCTGCGCCGGCCTCCTGAGCAACCGTGCCCCGCGGGCAGAGCGCGGCTCGGCGGGACACGGCCGCCTCCTTCGGCCGCGGGGCCGCGCTGACCCCGTGGGCACGGCCACCTCCTGCGGCCGGCCCTGGGGGCAGATGGACGGTGCCCGGAGCCGCGTGAGGGCCGTGCCGGGCTGCGCGCCGCCGGCTGCCAAAGCCGCCTGCTCGGGGCCGGACACCAACCTGGAGAGACCTGCTGCCAGAAGAAGGGCTGCCCCAGCACGATGGCATGGACGTCCTCGAAGGGGAGGCTGCCGCAGACCATGACGTACAGCAGCACGCCCAGGGACCAGACAGTGGCCTCATGGCCGTCGTAGCAGCCAAGGCAGACCCACTCGGGCGGGCTGTAGGCGTGCGTTCCTAGGGGAGTTCCTAGGGCGGCGCTGTCCAGGCGCGGGCTGCTGCCTTCCAGAGCCCAGCGCCAGGCTCCTGGCTGAGGCAGGGGCTGCACCCACGGCCACAGCTTCCCCCCCAAGGCCACCCCGCGTCCCCCAGCCAGCTGGCCAAAGCCAAGGAACCATTCTGCCAGGCAAAGGAGGCCAGCGGAGCGGCCCAGGCCCTTGTGGGCCTGCCGAGCCGGGAGGCCCGAAGCCGGCTTTGGCCGCCACCCTCTGCGGGCAGGGCCGGCAGCCGGGTCCCGGGGCAAGGCGTCTGCCCCGGGCCAAAGGGCAGCCGGCTGAAGGCCGCAGCCTGCAGCCCAGGAGGGAGCGGGGTGCAGTGCCTGGCACCGGGAGCGGGGCCCGGGCCCTGGGCTCACCGGCAAACCGCGTGTAGGCCCGCTCCTGGAGGAAGGTGCCGCAACCGAAGTCGATGAGCTTCAGGTCGCCGCTCTCCGGGTCCACGAGGACGTTCTCCGGCTTGATGTCCCGGTGCAGGACGCCGCAGGTGGTGCAGTGCCGCTCGGCCTCCAGCACCTGGACGAAAAGCCAGCGCGCCATCTCCTCGCACAGGAACCCCTGCTCCAGCAGGAACTGCAGGAGATCCTGCCATGCCTCCGGACGCTCCAGCACCAGCACAAAGCTGTCAGGCAGCTCGAACCAGTTGAGGAGCTGGATAATGTTGCAGCAGCTGGAGCCCACCTTCTCCATCAGCATGATCTCCATGGGCACGCGGGTGCCATCGGGCTGCGAGCAGGAGAAAATCAGTGCCTGCGGCAGGCCTGATGCTGCCCTGGGGCTGCTGCGCTGCGCCCTGCCTGCGATGCCCCCGTGCCCCCTGGCGCAGCCTCCCCGGTGCTGGGGCTTCCTCCCGCCCAGGGGACGCTTGGTGGGCGCCCCTGCCCGGCCCCGCCGCCGCTGTTTGGCACGGCCGGGCCCGCGATGCTGCGGCTGCACGCTGAGCCCGCGCCCGCTGCCCCCGGCATTCCCCGGCTCCCGCTGCCAGTCGGCGCCCCGGGATTCTCCCTGCCCGCCCCGGCCCGCTCGGTCCCGCCGGCCCCGCTCCCTCACCAGCTCGTCCCACTGCAGGACGCTCTCCCGGGCCACGCGTTTGATGGCCACCTGCAAGCCACGGCGAGAGGAGGGCTGAGCTCCGGCCCTGCCCCTCCCCGGCGCTGCCCCTCGTCCCACGGCCGGCCGTCGCGGCCACTCAACCGGGCTCCCGTCGGAGAGGCGGATGCCCGAGAAAACGGCGCCGAAGCCACCGCTGCCCAGCCGCGGGCCCAGCTGGTACAGCTGCTGCAGCTCCTTCCTTTGCCCTGCAAAAGGCCGAGAGCAGCCATAAGCCCTGCGCCCAGGAGCCCCCCAGTGCCCGCGGGTGCAGCGGGCCGGGCCCCGCGGGCCGCGCCGCTCTCGCCCGCTCCCTGCTGCGCGCCGGGCAGCGGCCCCTGCCCCGCAGCCGCCGGGCTGGCGAGCGGCAGAGCCGGGCCCGGGCAGCGCGCACGGGCGGCTGCAGGAGCCCCGGGGCAGCGGGGCACGGCGGCACCGTCGCTGGCCCCGGCCTCGTGGGCTGCACTCTGCCATTGACCGCGGCCAGGGCTGCAGCCCGAGGCTTCTTCTCCCAGGGAGGTGCCAGGAGCAGCTGCAAAGCAAGCAGGGCTTTCTGAAGCCGTGCCGCCAGAGGCACTGGAAAGAGCCAGTGACCAGGCTGCTCCCAGGGGCCTAAGCCTGGCCTGGCTGTGCCCCTCAAGAGCCCCGGGGGAGCCTCAGACAGCTCCTCAGGAGATCTCACCTGCTCTTAGAGAGCCCTTCGTGGCAGGCGAGGGCTGTCTTGGGACAGCTTCCTGGAGATGGAGGAACCACCTTGGTGTCTCCAGGCTCATCTCCACCACCAGGCTCGGGCTGTCACCGGCTGACACAAGCGGCACAGCGTCCTGGCAGCTATGGGATGGCCACTGCTGGCTCCAGGACGCTTACTGCTCGGCCAGCTTCTCCCGAGAAGGCTCCTCTGGATCGGGCTGGGCTCCCATTTGGACTTCTGGGCTTTCCCCGGCCACGTCAGGGGTCAGGGCTGTGCCCGCGTTGTTGATGCCCGTGAGTCCAAGGGAGCTGGGAGACCTGTCCATGGGCCCTGCACCTTCTGCAGGCTGACAGGTCTCAGAGAGCCTCTGCCAGGGATGGAGGCTGTCAGAGATAGCAGAGGCTCCCGGCAGGATGCAGGGTCTCTGACAGCCTGAGGTTCCTGCGTAGATGGCTCTCCCCTGCTGTGCCATCCTTGCAGGCCTTGAGGCTCTCCCAGGGATGGAGAATCTTGCTGGGAGCAGCCTCTTGAAGGGATGGAGGCTTCGGGAGGAGCTGCAGGGGCCACAGCAGGGCAGGTGGCCTCGCTTCACCAGCTCCTCCAGTTGTTTCCCCAGCGCCTGCCACATCCCCGAGGAGAGCGGCGCACGCGTCCTGCTGGGATCCCAGAGCAGCCGCACCAGCTCCTGCAGCTCCTGGGCCAGAGCCACACAGGGGCCGCAGCTGCAGGGCCTGCCCGGGGGCTGCCGGGAGCCCGTGGCCGCTTGCGCCGAGCCGCCCGAGGCCTGGGGCCCTGGGTGCCACAGGGGCTCCTCGGTTCCTCCGTGGGCCTCGGGGCCGCACCCCGGGGCGCTCGCTCCTCTTTGCTGTCCGTGCCCGCCGGCCCGGTGGGTGCTGGTGGCCAAGGGCCCGCCAGACAGCCCCAGCAGGCAGCAGCAGGACAGGCACCGTCACCAGGACGCCGCCGTCACTCGTGGCTCTGGCACGTCCCATCGTGACTGCACTGGCGGCCACGGGCACTGGCCCGGCTTATCCAGCGGCAGCGCGGTTATGTCACAGTGCTGCGGCCGGCACAGCCCCAGGACATCACAGCCCTGGGACATCACAGCCCGGGACATCACAGCCCTGGACATCACAGCCCCGGGACATCACAGCCCTGGGACATCACAGCCCGGGGACATCACAGCTCTGGGACATCACAGCCCTGGGACATTACAGCCCGGGGACATCACAGCCCTGGACATCACAGCCCGGGGACATCACAGCCCCGGGGACATCACAGCCCGGGGACATCACAGCTCTGGGACATCACAGCCCGGGGACATCACAGCCCGGGGACATCACAGCCCCGGGGACATCACAGCCCGGGGACATCACAGCTCTGGGACATCACAGCCCCGGGACATCACAGCCCCGGGACATCACAGCCCTGGGACATCACAGATCTGCCTCAGGACATCACAGCCCTGGGACATCACAGCCCGGGGACATCACAGCTCTGGGACATCACAGCCCGGGGACATCACAGCCCCGGGACATCACAGCCTGGGGACATCACAGCCCGGGGACATCACAGCCTGGGGACATCACAGCTCTGGGACATCACAGATCTGCCTCAGGACATCACAGCTCTGGGACATCACAGCCCCGGGACATCACAGCCCTGGGACATCACAGATCTGCCTCAGGACATCACAGCTCTGGGACATCACAGCCTGGGGACATCACAGCTCTGGGACATCACAGATCTGCCTCAGGACATCACAGCCCTGGGACATCACAGCCCCGGGACATCACAGCCCCGGGACATCACAGCCCTGGGACATCACAGCCCTGGGACATCACAGCCCGGGGACATCACAGCCCCGGGATATCACAGCCCCGGGACATCACAGCCCTGGGACATCACAGCCCGGGGACATCACAGCCCCGGGATATCACAGCCCCGGGACATCACAGCCCTGCCCCACGGCAGCACTCAGCCCCTCTGTGCCCTCAGAGCCCAGCCCACCCCCAGGAGCAGCAGAACCGGCTCGTGGCTGGAGATGGACGTGGCCAGAGAAAGCTGCTGGCTGGGAGAACGGGAGCTCAGCCTGTGGCAAGGCGTCGTTCCCTGGAGCCATGGGTGCACCTGGAACAGCGCTGGTGCCAGCAGCATCCAGCCCAGACTCCCAGGACGTTTGTTCCCAGCTGGAATCACCCTCTACTGTGTGCCTGAGAAGAGAGATCCTCCAGAGACAAAGGGAGTTGACGTTCTTCTGTCTCTGGGGAGCTCTCCTGAACTGGCTGTGGAGGGCAGGAAGAGTTTCCTGTTAGCAGCTCACTGACTTCTGCTGTGCCTCTGCTCTAAATAAATCGGGATTTGCCAAGGAACGCTCATTGTGCTCCCACTGCTCTAGCTTGGACTGGGATTCTGTTTCTTTCTTCCCAAGAGCTGGCATGTGTTGGGTTTGGATGGGAAGGAATGCTGTGCCCCAAGCAGGGGTGCTTTGGTTTCTGCTGAGCAGGGCTTGCCCTGTTCAAGGACTTTGCAGTGTCCCTTGGTACACCAGTGCAATGGTTTCTGCTGGGAAGGAAAGGATGAGCGTTGTAGACAGAGGCAACTAATGCACCTTAAACACCTTTGCTGTGTCTCTGTCCTTGTTTGAGAGGTGACCATCCACACCCTGGAAGGGGACGAGATTATTTCAATTTTATTTCTACTACAGGTTTTTTTGATCCATTAATGTATTTAAAACCACTTTTTTTATTGTGCCCTGCCGTACTGTCTGTTGCTGTCTCAACAATGGATGTATCTGTGAGAGGACATCACTCTCCTGGGCAGTGAGTGCTAGAGGACAAAGCCCTTAGCTTAGCATTGTTGGGACCAAACAAGGCAAGGAGTCATGGGTTTTCTTATTTTACTTCTTCCCCCATTTGTCATCCAGACTTCAAAATGAAGACCTGTAAATGCCTAGCTCTGTCTTGTGTTTAATGTGTTTTTATTTGTATTTATGTAACCGCAAAAAGCAGTGAAAGAAGAAATGTGACTGGATCTCACTATTACTGTGTGAGGGCTTATTTTAAAGGCTGGTGTATTTATGTTCTCTTTTTCCACTCCAAGCTTGACTTTTCCCCTCGTTTTTCCAGGTCTGCTGCATTGGGTGTCCCAAGGAGGGCTGGGTTCCTCAGCAGGGGTCTTAGGAGTTGGTGCTGATTCTACTTTGTCTGAGGGTGTATCAAAGTGTGCTAGCAGAATGATAGTTTTCTGCACTGGAAAGCTTTCCATCAATGGCATCAGTGCACGGAGGTGTTTGAATTGTGGAACCAGACGGACTAAGAAAAGCCAACACCCGTAGCAGATTTCTGTTTGCTCTGTGTCTGTGAGAAGCGGGTTGTGTGCTGGACAGGGAGAGGCGCTGTTGGAGTGGCATCGGCGCCAGGTGTGAGCTGTGAGGATGATGAGGGCTCGGAGCAGCCCAGGTGTGAGTGTGAGGATGATGAGGGCTCGGAGCAGCCCAGGTGTGAGGATGATGAGGGGCTCGGAGCAGCCCAGGTGTGAGCTGTGAGGATGATGAGGGCTCGGAGCAGCCCAGGTGTGAGGATGATGAGGGGCTCGGAGCAGCCCAGGTGTGAGCTGTGAGGATGATGAGGGGGTGGCTCTTGCCGGGGCGGTTTTAGCGGGGGGAGAGTTTGCCTCTGTACCTTTTTGCATGGAGCTGCTGAGTGGAGGGGTTTATGGGGCGCTCCCGGCGCTGTCTCACGGAAGGACTGCGAGAGCTTCTCCCAGGGTCGGCGGGAACACCCGGATTCGCGCTTGGATACGTCCAAGCATCGCTTAAATGAGGTGCCGAGGGACGAATCTTTGTGCCGGGGAGCAGCAGCCGAACAGGTGAGCCCGTGTGGGTTTGGAGCGGGGAATTTTGTCCTTCCCCTTTGCAATTTCATCTTGCCAGTCCCTCCCCGCTTCCCCAGGAGCAGAAATGGAGCTTATGAGGGCGAAAGGAATTCAATTTGAGGGAAACAAGTTCTCTTCCATTACTGGCTGTGTTTGAACTGGTAGGGGAGTCACCCTTTACCAGTGGTTTTAAGGGTATTG
Source organism: Zonotrichia albicollis (assembly GCF_047830755.1). Lineage (NCBI taxonomy): Eukaryota > Metazoa > Chordata > Aves > Passeriformes > Passerellidae > Zonotrichia > Zonotrichia albicollis. The sequence goes on from NC_133824.1 coordinate 57,033,952, forward strand.
CTTGAAGGAAAACCAGAGTTTTCCAGGCTGTTAGGGGAATCCTGTGATCTATTTTAAGGGGAAAAGTATTGTTGTGGTGTTATGGAATTGATTTGAGAGTAGCCCCCCAATTTTTCATCACCCTAGGGTTCAAATGGAGGGGGCAGCCGCGGTGTCCCTCCTTTTCAAGGGTTTGAATGGAGGTGGAAATGGCCCTTTGCCATCAGTCGAAGGCTTTCATTTGAGGAGCGCCCCTTCTTTTGTGCTCTCGTAGGGGACGAACCTGAAGGGGAGAAGACACTTCTTTGCCCTTGTTGAAGGGAGGCGAGCCCCGCCTGCGGCGTCGGTTTCGGGGTTCGGTTGCGGGAAGCTGCAGCTGTGGCAGCGTTCGCAGGGCTGCAATGGGGCCGTGCTGCTGCATCGGAGGGCGCTTGTGGTGCCCGCGGCCCGGGCCGGAACGTTGCCGCTCGGGAGCGGTGCTGGCACGGCCTGGGCAGCTGCCGGGGCGCACGGGGGATTTGGCGCGGCCGGGCCGGCCAAGGGCGGCAGTGGCGGAGCCGCGCCGGTGCGAGCCGAGGGGAGCCGCGCCGGGCCGGCCAAGGGCGGCAGAGGCGGCGCGGGCGCTGCTGCGGCGGCCCGGGCGGTGCCGGCCGCTCCGTCCGCTCCGGGCGCGGGGCTCGGGCGCCGCCGCCACCCCCGGGCCCGGTGCCGGCCCCACGTGCCGGAGGAGCCGCCGGAGGAGCCGCTCTCCTGGCGGGAGCCGCGCTCCGTCCGGGGCCGGCAGCGAGCGCGGGCTTCGGCTGCTCGCAGTGCTGGCATGGTGCCGCGGTTCGGAGGCGCTTTGTAGGCATTGATTGCATCGTTGTGCTCGGTTTGCAGCGGGTGTACGCTAAGGGCTACGGTGTTCTTCCTGAGTGGTGCGGTTCTCGGTGCCGGTGGGGATGATAAAGGTTCGTTTCGGATTGGGTTTTGTAGTCGGATATGTATTTTTTGCCGGGGTATTATGTTTAGAAAGGCGCGCAATGGTTTTTACGGGTCGTAGCGCAAAGCAGCGGTTCGGATTTTAATTCTGTTGAGGTGGCTTTTATTGGCGTGAGCGGGTAGTGTTTGTTTCGGTGGGCTTTTGAGGTAGCGTCGTGTCGTTCATAGCAGCGGGTTTTTAATCTCGAGAATTGCATGTGTGTTTATCGTCTTCCAGGGCTTTTATTTATTTGGTTTGTTTGATTGTAGTGTATGTTTTATGGTTGCGGGTAATTTGGGAGACATTGTTTATGGTTACGTTTGTCTTTAGGCTTTGTGTTTGTTTCTAGGTGTTATTTTTATTTTGATAGCTTGAGACACTATGGGTTTATTCAGTTAGGTATAAATTTTTTGTTGAAAATGAAAGTTTATTCGGTTTTGGGGCTTTTTTTGTTGTTGGGTTTTTTTTTTGGATTTTTTTTTGTTGTTGTTCTTTCATGTATTTGATTGTTGTTCATCGGTTTTATTTTTGGGATCATGGATATTTATATGGTGGATCTTTTCAAGTAGTATTGAGTAGTTGTTTTCTTAGTTTTTAGTCCTTGAGGTTTTTTTTCTATTTCGTTAAGTAGTTCGGCTGTTATTTTTACAGAGGATTGGTTATTCTTTGAGTTAGTGTAGAGGTAGAATTTTGTTTATTTTTTTTTTAGTAACCTTCAGGGTCAGTGGCACTGTCTGGAGTTTAGTAGGTTGGTTTGATTTCTTTTTTTAGTAGTTGTTGTAATTTGCTGTGCGTGTTTCTATAGGGTTTTCTTTTATCTTGGTTCCATTTTTCTGATGTGATGAGAATTTGTTATTGAAAAGAGTGTTTTGTGGTTTTTTGGCTGGCAGATTTTTGGCTGTTGGAGGTATCTTGATGGTTTTTGAAGATATTGGTGGGAATTCAATGCTGTTTGTATTGTAATTTTATTTAGGAATTGGATTTCTAATGTACAATTATAACTATAACTATATTTAAACAAAACAGATGTGTGGAAATGGGAATAAACCACTCTTGTTTTTACATATTTGGTCTTTTTTTTAAATTTTACTTGTAACATAAGTTATTATATATTACAATAAGATATTATCTTCTTTAATTAGAATATTGTGTATATTTATAGATATGTAAATAGAGAATGTAAATATAGACACAACCCAACTCAAATATAAATATAGAAATGTGTTGCAAATATATGCAGGTATATATAAAATTTTTAAAAAATTGTAAATATAAAATAACATCAATTGATACTATGCATAATACAAGTAATACTGTATATATCTTATTTAGTATATTATAGGAAATAGACATAAAATAGATATATCAATTGATGTACTATACTTATAAAACAAATTATATATATGATAATTATAAAAGTATTTTTCAAGTAGTTGAAAATAAAGGATGGGTTTGTTTTTCATTTGGCAAAAGCAGGGGTTTTAGTATAAAAATTATTAATACAAATAATATAAAGGTAGAAGTCTAAGTATATAAATATATTATAAATAGCTAGAGATTAATATAAAAATTAAAAATAAAGGAAAAAACAAGGTTTAGCAGTAGATATGATACGTAATTTAAAAAATAATTTATCTCTATTATTTGAACAGGATACGGATTATATATATTTTAAATATAATGCATCAATATAAACTAGAAATATAAATGTGTATATAGTCATGCAAGCTATAAATATAAAAATTTTTCAGTATAGTTTAAAAGAAGGGTTTTCTGGTATTTATTTAGTTAGAATTGGATTATTTTTAAAATAATAAAAGTATTATAGAAATGTAATTTTAAACTATAGAAGAACTACATAAGAACTATACAATTAATAGAGAAAGAGATTTATAAAAACACAGAGAAATACATATAAACAATAGGAATAGACAGAATATATTGTATAAATTACATGCTACATCAATGTTCACTATAAATATGCGTGTGACTATAAATATGAAAACTAGAAATAAAACTTTTATTTAAACATGGCTTTAAATCAAGGGGGCTTGTTTGGCTCTTGCTGGATAAGAGGCATGTTTTTGGCATTTATTTCAGAGCAGTTTTTGCCTGGGGTCGCCCCTGTTCTTTTTTGCCGCCTTCCCTGCCCGCAGCCCCGAGGCGCGCTGCGCCCCCGGCTGGGGCGGGCGGCAGTGCTGCCGCCTTGTGGGCAAAGCGCGGTACTGCAGCTGTGAGCCGACAGGCAGCCGAGAGGCCGCCATGTTGGGAGTGGCGTGTCGCGGGTGTCTCGGACTCGCTTGACCTTCTCAAAATGGCGGCCAAAAAGGCGGGAAAATAGCACAACCCGGTAAGTCTGCCGCCCTGTGGCCACAGAGCGGTACCGCACCCCCCGAGCCAGCGCCCTGCCTCTCGCCGCTGGGTGCCGGGGGCGGCGGAAGGACGCGGCTGCCGAGCGACGGAAGGGCGAGGGGCGTGCGCGCGGCGTCGGAACAGGGCTGCAGCCCCCGAGACCGCGCCCGCCCCGCTCCAGGCGCTGGGAGCGACCGCGGGCCGGACAATCCCGGCGGGGCGGCCCCGGGCAGGCGGCGCAGGAGGCGGAGCGGGGCCGTGGCTCTCCCCGCCCTCGCTGCCGGCAGCTTTGGAAGGTCGGGCCGGGCGCCCGTCCCGTCCCGCCGCCTCCCGGTCTCTGTAAACTCCTCTCTGGCTTCGCAGGTCCGTGCTGGAGAGTGGGAGAAAGGGCCCTGCTAGTTGCCGTGTCCTCGGTGGGCAGCGAGCTCTGACCTTGGCCGGATGGGCTGCTGAGTATTGGAACAATGGGGATGCGCTTTTATGTATTTAATGACCTTTACAGATTTCTCCCCCTGCTTCAGGTGAGCGTGCATCATTGCAGGCTTGGGATTGATTGAAATGTGGTAAGGAAACCGGCTCTGGAGAGGGAGAGAAATCCTCTCCTAACATTACCAGTTCTTCTGTCAGACTCATCACGGCAGGACAGCGTGAAGACTGAAAGCGTAAGAAGATGTGGAGGGAAACAGAGAATCTGACAGGAGCACTGAATGCACAGGTGCACGAATTTTGCTTTTGGCTTGGATTTAAACTCAGAAGTTGTAAGGAATTTGGGAAGGAGAAGGGACATTTCAGAAGGAGAAGGAGGAGTTGTTACAGTCCTGGCAAAATCTTTTGTTCTAGCTGATAAAAGAAGTTAGTTTAAATTAAAAAAATTTTAAAATGTGGGGTTTTTTTCCTTCACTATTATATTCATTGGTGGTATATGGTGTGTTGTTTTATTTCTTGGTATTATTAACTGTGGGTAAGTTGTTTTTTGAGTGAAGCTAACTTTCTGGATGGGTTGGTTTGTATTTGAGGTAGGATTAATTTCAATAGGTTTCTTTCATAGACTTCTCATAGGTATTACTGGGATTTTGGTATTGTTTACTGTATGTATAAACATACAGATTTGGTAGGGCCAGTTGGGCTGCTGGAGTTTTGGGTGTGAATTTATTAGATGGCTTTGGTTAAATACAGAATAATTTTGTAAGTTAACAGAAAATGACCCAATTTATCCAGCTATGCTACCTAACCACAAAGTTTTATGTCTTACCAGTTTTCTGTTCTTCTGCTCCAAGTACCTGTTGCAAAAAAGAAAGCACTGTTATTTTTTTGAGGAGTTTTCTTCTATAACAAGCCCATTACTCCCCTTGAATCTGAGTCAGAGAGGCCAAACAGCTGCAGCTGTTCTGAGGGCTTTTATACCTGGGAGGATTTGCCCCCTCCCTTTTCCTGGGTGCCATGGGAACGAGAGGCGGGCACCATCGGGGGTGTATTAACCCCAGCCTTGGCTGAGGGGCTTCATTCCCTCTCTGGGATGTGCTGGGGTAAGAGCTCTCCTCTCATTTCAGTGAAGAGGCTCTTTCAGCTCATCTCAGCTTGTTTCCAGCAGGTGTTTCTGGGCATCTCAAGCACCAGAAGCTTAGAAGAGACTGAAGAAAACAGCATGGAATACAGGGAGTATTTAGGTTCACAATTTTGGGTTTTGTGTTTAGGGGTGTTAGAGCACCTTTGTAATTTCTGGTTTTGTTCTTGTTTTGTTTTTAATTGTTTTTAGGAGGAGCACGCCTTTCAGAGATTCCAGGTTGTGTCAAGCACAACACTTTTTGCAGCAGATTCATCGTGTCTCAGGAGGGATCTTCACAGTGTCAAGATGATGTTTGAGTCTGGGGCTTGAGGTGAGTTGAGGACTCTGACTAGGAGCGGGAGGGTGAACAGGTATCCAGTTAAGAGTTATTGTGGACGGGGGGAGGTTTGAAGGCAGCAGGGTGAGAAAGGGTGTTTATTTGAGGCCTGCCCCACCAAAGCTTCTCAGAAGCCTAGCAGAGGCACTCCCATGTCTTAGAGCACACAGAGTCATCCACTGCACTCACAGGAATGCCATTTAACTTTGCCTGTCAGAAACCTTGGCATCATTGTTAGCATCTGTGATCTCTGCATTCCTTGGCCTGGCACCCAGGCCAGAGAACTTTTGACTCCGGAGCTCAGGCAGGCATCAGACTCTCTTCTCTTGTTCTGAGCTGTACAGACAGCTGTGCCCCACCTGGATCCATTATGGTGGATTAGGGCTTGAAAGAATGTGAGGGCAAGTAGAGGATTCTGACTGTAGGAATTTCAGGCATCCATCTTTGCAGTTCTTGGAATCAATCATTCAGTTAGCATCTTCTTCCTCCAGTGTTCTCTGAGCCTCATCAGCTCACCGTCAGTTTGAACTCAGTCATCTCCTTTTGCGTTCTCTCAGTCCTTGCAGCCATTTTCCTTGCCAAGAGATTTCTGTTCCTGTTGTGTCCCTGTTGTGTGTCCTGTCCTGTCTGTCCTGTGTCATGGGTGTCAGCACACGTTTGTGCCGGGGCTGCTCTGCCCTGCCGCATAGCCTGGTGCAATAGGAGAGGGCCCGGGGACTTGGAATGTGTAATGTGGGGTGTAGTTGGACTCCAGATGGGATTTGTAGATGGACACAGGGCATCTGGAGCTCTTCAGTTGTCCTGCAACAGTGTGACTCTTGTCCTAACATTTTTTTCAGATTCAGATGAATTAAATCAGTGCCAGAGGGCCCCATCCCGTGTGAGGGGATTCCCCCGAGCAGGTGAGGCCCCATTTGTCTATGCAGCAGAAGTGTACATGGTGACTCTGTTAGAGCTCTGTTCTTTGTCTTTCTTTTTAGGAAGTGAATCTGGAAAGCAGCAGTCAAGGTGAGCTGTGGAGAGAAGTGGTTGTTATTGCTCAGCTCTCAAGGAGAACAATTTTTTCAGCAGCTTGATCATGTCACAAGAGGGATCTGCCCAGTGTCAAGGATGATGTTTGAGATTGAGGCTTCAGGTGAGTTGAGGATTGTGAGTGGGAGAGGGAGGGTGAGCAGGTATCCAGTTAGGAGTTCTTGGGAGGGAGTTTGCAGGCAGCACGGTGAGAAAGGGTGTTTATTTGTTTATTTGAGGGCCCCCCCCACAAGGCTACTAGCAGAGGCATTCCCATGTCTTAGAGCACACAGAGTCATCCACTGCACTCACAGGAATGCCATTTAACTTTGCCTTTCTCTAACCCAGGTACCACCCCTAATAAAGGCCACAGCCTTGGAATCAGGATGAAGCTGGAGCCTGAGGGAGCCAGGCACACTCAGGAAAGGGCAAGTAGCTGACTTGCTGGGATTTGGCCCACATAACTCTGGACTCGTACTTTGGTTTTGGTGTTCTTTATTGTAGCTGACCCAGAGGCTCACAGGCCATCACGAGACCCTCTGAGGCAGACTCATTTCAGGTGCAACGTGAATGCACATAACCCATCGTACAAAAGATAAGTTGGGGGCCATGGCCTGGAGATGGGAGAGTAGTGGGTTGGTAGTTCTTGGGGCAGATTTAAAAATTAGCAAAGGGAAAAGCAAACTTCTCCAAGGGCCTCTTAGGACAGCTAAAGGGAGAGGCTCTACTTTTGATGGCAGCTTTCAGGCGGGCAGTGCAGAACAGCTCTGGTTTGTGTCGTGGTTTCCGGTGTGCCGTGTTCCCTAGTGTGTCTTTGGGGTCCCTTTTGCCTTCTTCCCTCGAGGCCTTCACCACAAGCCTGATGTGTGGTGTTTGATGTCCCCCTGTTTGTCACGTTCTGTGTCACGGGTGTCTGCACACATATGGGTGCCGGAGCTGTTCTGCCCTGCCGCATGGCCAGCTGCAATGGGACAAGCCTGGGGAGTGTAAATTTGTAATGGGGGCTGTCCTTGGGCTCTAGGTGCTATTTCTAGGTTGACATAAGGTGTTTGCAGCTTGTGAGTTATCCTGGTGGTGTTTGACACATGTTCTAACTTTCTTTCAGGTGCAGATGCATTGCATCCATGGCAGAGGGTCAGAGTTAGCAGGTGCCGGGCATTCCTAGGAGCACGGTGAGTAGCAGACTGGTGGGGTTTTGGCCGATATGGTGCCAAGATCAGGCACTGATGTTTGGTTCTCTTTAATCTAGCTGTCTGAGAGACATCAGCCCGGTGACAGCAGGACCTTCCCAGCTGACGAGGTGGCCTTTCTTTGCACCTGACATGGACTGGCATCCCCAGATGTCTGAGAGATAAGTAGAGGGCCATGACCCACAGAAGGGATGAAGGCAGGGTGCTGGTTTGGGAATTACTGGGAGGGGTTTTTGAGTCCAATTTGGAGGTGGGGGGTGTCCATGAAGTGGCCCCTTAGGCCCCATGAAAGCCAAGTCTCACTTTTGATCACAGTGCTGAGGTGTTCAGGGCAGAGCAGTCCCGGTGTGTCTGGTGTCACTTGTCTGCTGTGCATTATGTGTTGTTTGTGTATCTCCTGTCTTTTACCTTAGCCCTTTGAGGGGCCTGTCAGAAACCTTGGCATCATTGTTAGCATCTGTGATCTCTGCATTCCTTGGCCTGGCACCCAGGCCAGAGAACTTTTGACTCGAGAGCTCAGGCAGGCATCACACTCTCTTCTCTCTTTGGAAGCATCCAGTCAGATGTCTTGTCAGGTCTTGTTCTGAGTTGTACGGACAGCTGTGCCCCGTCTGGATCCATTATGGTGGACTAGGGCTTGTAAGAATGTGAGGGCAGGTAGAGGATTCTGACTGTAGGAATTTCAGGCATCCATCTTTGCAGTTCTTGGAATCAATCATTCAGTTAGCATCTTCTTCCTCCAGTGTTCTCTGAGCCTCATCAGCTCACCGTCAGTTTGAACTCAGTCATCTCCTTTTGCGTTCTCTCAGTCCTTGCAGCCATTTTCCTTGCCAAGAGATTTCTGTTCCTGTTGTGTCCCCGTTGTGTGTCCTGTCCTGTCTGCCCTGTGTCACGGGTGTCAGCACACATTTGTGCTGGGGCTGCTCTGCCCTGCCGCATAGCCTGGTGCAATAGGAGAGGGCCCGGGGACTTGGAATGTGTAATGTGGGGTGTAGTTGGACTCCAGATGGGATTTGTAGATGGACACAGGACATCTGGAGCTCTTCAGTTGTCCTGCAACAGTGTGACTCTTGTCCTAACGTTTTTTTCAGATTCAGATGAATTAAATCTGGGCCAGAGGGCCCCATCCCGTGTGAGGGGATTCTCCCGAGCACGTCAGTTACTGCTTTCCTCTGTGGAGGGAGTATAATTGATACCTGTTACAGCAGTGTTCTTTGTCTCTCTTTTTAAGCATTCAAGGGTGAGAGCTGCAGTCAAGGCCAAGTGGGCAAGGTGAGCATTGAGTAGCATACTGAAGCAGTTGTTATTGCTGCAGTCTCAGTTTCTGATGCTGTTCTAAGCATGTCTGCTTGTTTTTTTTTTTTGTTTTAGGTGGCCCCTTTCCATCTATGTTGGCTGATCATGCCTATGCCAGGTGGGTGCAAGCTTAAGGTACTGCTGTGGCATCCTTGTCAGGGTAGGGATGTTGTGTTTTCTCAGTATCTTAGCATGCTTTTCTGCCTTTTTTCTTTCCAGGTCGTCTCACTGCCCTAGGCATGCCAAGGAACACAGGAGGGCAGGTGAGTTGGGGTTTAGGCAGGCTGACTCATAGGCGAGTGTTACGCAGCAGCATGCTAAGCGTGCGCCTTTTCTTTTTGCAGGTATCTTCTGTGCACCTTCCGGATTCAAATGGAGACTTGAGGTGAGCCGGGGCGGTGGTGCGCAGGACTCCTGGGGATTACCGGTTTTGAGGACGATAGTCACTTTTTCTGTTTCGTCTTAGGTACTCTGAGGAGGCTCTTAGCCAAAGCTCGGAAACGGCAGTGCCGAAGCACACACCTTGAGAACGTCTTGACATCCATGTCCGACCGAGGATGGATTTTGTCCCCTCCCCCTGCGAAAGCTAAGTGTCGGGGCCCGTGGTCGGGAGAAGGGGAAAAACCTTTAGTATCACAGGGGGCAGTTTCATGTCAGCGTAGCGGAGAGGTCTGTAGCGGGACGGGCCCTCTGGAAGTGAAGGGAGAGGCTTTCTCTTCAGCTTCATCAGAGCCTTTGCCGGGCAGGGCAGTTCCGACCCCTCTCCACAGCGTCACGAACTTTGCGTCGTCAGCCTTCCTCGACTTGGCATCGTCACGGATCTTTCACCCGAGGAGCTCGCCTTCGGGTCTGCAGCTATAGCCACGATCACTCGGCCGTCCGCTTCCTTCTCTAGGCTTGCTGAGCCTCTCGAGCATCTTCTCAACTGCTTTGGCACTGACTTTTTTTAATGAGTTACATTTCATTAACACACGCTATTGTCATAGGGCTTCCTTCCTTTGGAGTCATCAGCTGTGCATCGTTCTGATGCACTGGCTGTGTGTCAGTGCTGCTATTGTGTCTAGACTTCAGGCTGACTGACCTCACTAATGCCCAGCTGAGAGAAAAATAATAAATGCTTCGGGCCAGGTTGGCTCTTTACACTTAGTGAGCTGTTTGGGCACTTTCTTTAAACCTCTGGTTGCTGGGTTTTTTCTTGTCAATGTAAAAAAATGACTATTTTACAATTTATATGTATATAGTTATGCAGTCACCCTGTTCTAGGATCAAGAGTTCTGGAATACACATCTGATACAGTGGCCTTGTGCTGAGCTTGGCTTTTGGGGACCACCCTTCTGTAAGGGATCTCTGTGTCAATCTGTCTCAGTTGGGGTAAGGAGATCAGATGCTGAAGCAAAAATAAAGATGGTACCCTCCCAGCAACAACCTGTACAGCCTGTGCAACCTGACAAATCTTCCTTCTCAAGGAATTGCCCCTCCCAAAGGGCAGTGAGCAGCAGATCTGAGCTGCTTTACAATGCGTGCCTTTTGCATTCAGGAATCTCACACGTGGGAGGGGTGGCTGAGGTTCTTGGGGAAAGCCAGCAGGAAGGCAAGGGCTCAAGCTTGGCTCCACTGTTTTGGCTCTGTACAAGCACAGAAAAAACTGAGCATGCATTGGGTGAACTGTGCGCTTTGGGTGTTCCCTCTGCTCCCCTCAGGTGGGAGGAAGGCTCCTGCTTTGGTGCCCAGCTTCATCTTTTGGCTTCAGGGAGAAATCTGGAATTCTTGCCACTAACAAAATGGCCAATAAATCAATCAAACTTCAATCTGTACACCCCTAGCAGGCCTAGGTCTTGAGGTTCAGGAATTGAGGATGACCAGGAAAAATGAAATATGTGTCTGCAGTCTGTTTTTCTATCTCAATGTGCCCAGAACATCCACTCAGCCTCTTAGGGACAGCTACAGCAAACAGGGAGGCTGAGGAAGAGCCCTCAGTGCAGGGCCCAGGTTTTTGCTTTCAACATGATCCAATATAAAATCCTAACCTGGCACCTGTGCAGGTGTGAGAAGCTGTGAGCACTGTTACCAACAGCAGCATTATTAAAATTAAGGATTGCTGTAGCAAAGAGATGAAAGACACATCTCTGTTACTGCAGGATGGAGGAAGTTAGCTCAGGTTATGTGAAATCAGGCACTGCTAACTCTGAGCTGACCTCTAAAAATGGTGTCCTTACCCAACAATTTGACTTTGCAATCAAAACTTCCTTTTATTGTACTCTGTAATTAGAGTATATAATATAATCAGCCCTTGATTTTGGTTTATTAAATGCTTATTCAGCACTAAGTGGCAATTAAGCATTGAAGTGCCTTCAGTGAATCCCAAAACCTGATTATCATCAGTCATAATAACTTTGCCTCACGTGTACATTTTGTCAAGTTCTGCAGATACGACTGCCAAAAATGCAGGAGAGAGGTTTGTGAGCTCCTCCTTATCCCCAACAGAGGAGAACTGACAAGTGAAACCAGTGAGCTGTTCCTTTTAAAGATGTTAAAAATAAACCCCTTTCTCCAGCAAACTGCATTAACTTCTGCTACTTCAGCTGCAGGAATCTGCTGATGGAGCTGTGTTCACTGATCCCTGGAATGTAACACTTTGTCTCCATGCACATAGGACCTAGTTACAATTGTTACACTGGAAAAGTTGCAAGCCAAACTGCACTGCCACAAAATAACCTTGGATATTAGGTAGATGCAAACATACAGCAAAAAAAAAAATCTTATTCCAGGTAATTTGCTGTTTGAGTTCTTGACATCTGTGCTAACTAGAGTACATGACGCTGAAACTCAGATTTGTTTAGACTTCATTTGTTTTTAAGGTGAGGATCTTAAAGATTCCTTTCTCAAAATACCTTTTATGTCTGTAAAGTATCTGTCAAAAGTTATGAGTGATCTCTTGAGCATCTGCCCTGCAATTCCTGTGGTAAAATTCACAGCTGCATCTCTACCCACGGTACCCTGTGACTCAGCAGCATTGCTGTGCTACCCAAAAAATGATATTTTCTGTTAATCCAGCTGCTCTTGTCTGGGAGTGCTGGGCACCAACCCCATGGCTGTAAACTGAGGCTTTCCAGTCGATCCTGCAGCTGTTTTTACCACGTGAACAATGAACAGAAGGTATTTGATGAATTCGTGGCAACTGCCGTGGGAAACTCAGATGAAAAACTACCAGCTGAAAATATTATTGTAACACTGACATTTGCAATACAGTCTTATAATGCATACTGTGTTCTCAGTGGAATCATCTGCCTCCTGTTTGGAAATCTTCAGAACTAATCTCAGCAGTGTGAGCAGGCTTTAGTTCTGGGTGACAGCTCTGGCAGGACGAGGCTTCACAAAGAGGGAAAGGTATTCACTATGAAAACATGAGTGTGTCATTGGGGTCTTTGTGCTTTGATGTATCTAGATATTTTTCTATGTTCACTGCACTGTAAAAATATCAACCAAATAACTGTTAAGGAGCAAAAATAAACAATAAAGGGGCACTTTTTCATGGCGGTTCGGTGAGCTGTGCATCTGGGACTCCTCAGGAATGCAAGTTCTAATAAACTACTCAAAATGTTGCAGAGTTATCAACAGAAAAGGGTAATCTGCTCACAGACAGATAATTGCATTGGTAGAACACAAATACATGCATTATATATAAGTAGAAACATTTATAAGTAGAAACAGTTTTACTGGAGCATGTAGAATTAAAATACTGCACACAGCTAGCGACAGACAAATGAAATTGTCAGTATTTTCAAGTCTTTTGATTGACTTTCTGCTTTAAGGTGGCATTAGACTGAACTACAAGGTGTGTTTTTATACTGCTCTGTGGTCATTGTCCATGTAACTTGACCATGTCATGGGGTTTAGCTAAAGCCTTTTTTATCTTGCTAGAACAATACATAGTTCAAATTCTTAGATTTCCATTTTCAAAAATGAAAGTACAAACTTGGCCAATGAAAATATTTCTATGTTTAAAAAAAGTCTTGAAATAATTTATTTGCCCATGATATTGGTAATATGATATAATATGATTCAATAATTTATTTGTACATGATGTTGGTAATTTATTTGTACATCATGTTGGTATATGATTTCTGGTAAATATGCATTTATCAGAAAAGACCATATATGTGATTTTAACTGCTATGAAAATAAAGGTACAAATTCTTTTCCTCACTGAATAACATCCATCCATCTAAGGTTGTGGATTAATGCTACTCATCAGTGCTGCACAGTAAATTCAGAGTAAAACAAGGAATTTTAAATTTAAAAACTTGGGACCATATTAAATAAAACATTAAAAGAAGCAAATGTTTAGTTATGCCATATTGCTTTTCATAGCATAGCCTGGATGTGTTAGCCTGGTAATTGGTAAATAAGAAAAGGAGAAAAATATTGTCTGGAAATTTGACTGGAAAAAAAAATAAAAAGGATCTGGGAAAATCTAATTAACCTTCTTGTCCTTTTTCGGGTTTGGGTCCCTCCTAGTAAGTAATCCTCCGTGTTCCTGCTGTCCCGGAGGGCGCAGCTCCGTGGGTCACCCGGAGCCATTCCCGTTTCCCGCGCCCGTTCCCAGCCGGGGCTCTCCAACCCCGCCACGGCCGAGCGCAGCCGCGCCCCGCCCGCGGGGCGGGGCTTCCCTGCGTCAGCCAATCAGACGGATCCGATTGCCGGATGGCCCCGCCCCCGCCTTTACACCAATCCCCTTCCCGTGCGTCGTTTCCTTCCCCGCCTCCATAAGCGGAAGATGGCTGTCGCTGCAGCCAATGGGGGGCGGGGGCGGGGCTGGCGGCGGCCGCGCGGGGCGCACGCGGCGGCCGGGGCGGCTCTGAGGGACCGGGAGTGGGACCGGGACACAGCCGGGATAAGGAACACCGGCAGGAACAGGGATTCCATGGTGCGGCCGGGATAAGGATCCGGTAAGGAATACTGGCAGGGACAGGGACAGGGACACGGCCAGGATAAGGATCCGGGTGAGGAACACCGGCAGGGACAGGGACTGGGTCCGGGACGCGGCAGGATAAGGAACACCGGCAGGGACACGGATCCCATGGAGCGGCCGGAATAAGGATCCGGGTGAGGAACACCGGCCAGGACGGGGATAAGGATCGGGATAAGGAACACCGGCAGGGAGCAGGGATAAGGATCGGGATGAGGAGCACTGGCAGGGACAGGGATAAGGATCCGGGATAAGGAACACCGGCAGGGACAGGGATAGGGACCGGGATAAGGAACACCGGCAGGGACAGGGATAAGGATCCGGTAAGGAACACCGGTAGGATAGGGACCGGGACACGGCCGGGATAAGGATCCGGGTGAGGAACACCGGCAGGACCGGGACCAGGACACAGCCAGGATAAGAAAAACCGACAGGGACCGGGACAAGGAACATCGGCAGGGACTGGGATCCCATGGAGCGGCCGCAGAAAGGATCCGGGTGAGGAACACCGGCAGGGACAGGGATAAGGATAAGGATCCGGTAAGGAACACCAGCAGGGACAGGGATAAGGATCCGGTCGAAAAACACCGGCCAGGATAAGGATCCGGTAGGGAACACCGGCAGGGACAGGAATAAGGATTGGGATAAAGAACACCGGCAGGGACAGGAACAGGGATAGAGATCCAGTAAGGAACACCGGCAGGGACAGGGATGAGGATCCCGGTAAGGAACACCGGCAGGGACAGGAACAGGGATAAGGATCCGGCAGGGAACACCGGCAGGGACAGGAATGAGGATCCCGGTAAGGAACACCGGCAGGGATAAGGCTGCCCAGGGCAGTGGGGGAATCACCGTCCCTTGGAAGTGTCCCAAACTACGTGGATGTGGTGCCTGGGGACACGGTTTGGTGGTGGCATTGGCAGTGCTGGGTTAATGTCTGGACTGGATCATAAATGTCTTTTTCAGCCTTAATGATTTGTGATTTAATGAAATACATGGATAAGGAAATTGTGCTGTAAGCACCAGCTGAGCTCACCCAGGTTTGGTGCAGATGGGAATCTTTATTAATGATAGTGACAGTCTGAAACAATAAAAAAAACCCCACACCCAGACAAATCTGGAAAAGGTCAGAAGAAGAAATGAAAGTTGCTGTTTGGGTTTTTTGTTTGGTAGTTTTACTCCTTTGGGGAAAAAAGGAAAACAAACTCTTCTATGGTTTTGGATATAAAAGTAGTTACAGAAATTACTGCCAAAGCTGTGATATGCATATCCTAAACTTTTATATAATCAACAGATATCCTTAAGTATGCTGTGTTGCAGAATTAACATTTCCTACAAGATACAGGGAGTGGAATTGTGAATTCTGTGTGTTAGTGGCTCATATTGGTTATAATCCTATAATTCTAGATTAATTTTTCCTAGACATATGTTACATATTTGAAAGGATGCAGAAACACAAGCTCTTTTCTTAGTATGCTGATTTTTAGGTCTGTAAGAACTTTGTTCTCAGAACTAAGTTATGCTAATACCTTTTATTTCCTCATATTTTCAGTGGGTTTCCTGTTTGAGAGAAGAATCAGATTCAGTGAAGTGTGTGTGCAGAGCAGCTCCTGAAGATAATTGTCCCTGTCAGCAGAATAATTAAACAGGTTTGTGTTCGTGTGAATCCCATGGTTAGTAGGTGCTGATTTTACGTGGTGCTGGTTTAAAGTTTGAATGTTGGTTTTTGTTTGTTTCAAGACAAAACGCATTTGGAGGAAAACACAAACAGGTGTCGCAGTCCCAGACCTTGTGGAAATAAATATATTAATTTTTTTTCCACATAAGAGTTCTTCTGTGCATGAATTGATGATGTTCAGGTGGCTTAAAATATTTTTTTAAAAAGAGCATAGAATCATAGAATAGTTTGGATTGAAAGGGACCTTAAATCACCTCGTTCCAAGCCCCTGCCATGGGCAGGACACCTTCTACCAGGTTGCTCCAAGCCCATCCAGCCTGGCCTTGAACATTCCCAGGGATGGGGCAGCCACAGCTGCTCTGTGCCAGGGCATCACCACCCTCACAGGGAAGAAATTCTTCCTACTCTCTGTCAGTTTAAATCCATTCCCCCTTGTCCTGTCGCTCCAGGCTCTGGTAAATATTCTCTGCATCTTTCTTGCAGGCTCCCTCCAGGTTCTGGAAGGCTGCAATTACATCACCCCAAAGCTTTCTCTTTTCCAGGCTGAACAATCCCCATTCTCTCAATCTTTCAAGATGAAATTTTTTGAAATGTTTTTTCTTTCACAGCATCATTTTTGCAGGGCAGCCCTGGGGTCTGGGCTGTACCTGGCTGTGTGGGAGCTCTCCTGAGAGACCAGATGGTTGTTGCCTGCTGGCAGCACTTTCCAGCTTTGTTGTGCTTTTTACTGGAAGTATAAAAAAATAATGATATTTCCAAGCTTTTCTGGGAAAAAAAAAAAAAGAAAAAGGGCAAAACAGAAGGAAATCAGCACTACCATGCTGCTCAGCTGTGTTGATCTGTGTTGATACCAGGCTGCCTCTGCAGACAATCTAAGTCTTGGGTTTATTTGAATGAAAAGATGGTTTTTATGGGGCTCAGCTTCTCCTGTGTGAGGACAAGCCCATTAGTGGCTTTCACACCAGACATTAAAAAGAAGCATTGAGAGTTGTGAATCAGGGTCTTGGCAAAGTTTTGGAGTGTGCTTTTGCACTCTGGAGCAGCTCAGGTGCAAGATGGGCAATGGAGGGTATAAGAAAAGCAGGAAAAGAGCATATTGCCCAATCCCTTGTGGGGTTAGGAAATTCAACCTCAAACAAACATTCCTTTGCCCTCCTCAGGGACCTCCACCCTGACCCACCACCCACTTCTCCCTCAGCTCTTCCCCTTCTCATGTCCCTGCTACTCTCCCCGTTCCTTCAACAGAGGAGTTAAACACAAAAGAGTTACATAAATTCTTGCCGGTGCATTTTCCTCTCTTATTTCCAAAATTAAAGTAAAATGATTGTTTTGCTGTATTGTTTATAACCTTTCTTGTAATTGCTTTATTTCTCCAGCAAAAACTTAATTTTTTTGTATTTCTAACTTACTAACAACTTTTCACTTGCACCTCTCTGCAGCTCACCATCTGAGCTCATCCTCTCACCATACTGAGATCTTTTTTCCCCTACCTCTTATTTCAAGGCAAAACCTTGGTCAGCTTCTCATTAAAAATAAGATACAAAAGTGCTGTACAATTGGTGAGAAGACTAGCATTTAGTTAAAATTGGCAAACTGGAGTTGTGTGCTGACAGCACCTGGAATAGGAAGCTTCAGGTATTGTTCACTTTTCAATAATTTGAGGATCTTTTCATAATAATAATTTGTGTATCTTTGTTGCTATGGGAATGAGTGGGAGAGCTGGAATTAAGTGTTATTACTCCTTTGTGCGATCAGAAGGGACAAGCAGCTGTGAAAGCAAAATTTCTTGTTTAGAAACATACAGCACTTACTAGCAATTCTAACTGACTTCAGCTTTTATGCAGATCATGAAGGAGTTTTTTGAGGTAAGAGGATTTGATTTTGGTTTATTCAATGTCTGCCAGGATATATTAGGAAATACATGACTCAGCTTTGAAAGGGAGAAAAACAGATTTAGAGAAAAGTTAATTCTAGTGGTTTAATGTCTTGGGCAACTATTACTTTGCATGTGCATTGAACACTCCTGCTTCAGGAATGTTTGTGGGAGATAGATATGAGTGGAAGAGGTTGAGAGAGAGTTTTGTAGTTGCTGGGTTTGGTTTGTTGATCCCTCTTCCATAGGAAATGTGAGTTATGGGTGTTTGGACTCAGCATTTGCTGGATGCTACAAGAGCAAATACAAATGCACACAGGTCAGTCATTTTCTGTGTTTATGTGTGCCTTGCATGGACATATGAGCTGCATCTGGTAGGAAGTCTGAATGATGCAAATCCAAATGAGACTTTATTAAAGAACTTGTATATTTTTAACCTCTGATGGTTCACAAAGAAAAGTTGTGCCGTAGTTGAATTTGGTTGGGTTTTTTTTCCTTCCATTTTTCGTGCTAGGCAGTTGTAAGCGAAGGCTGTGATTTTTGATTTACGGTCTGATTTGAGTAACGGAGGCTTTTAAAAGGAAGAAGAAAAATCCCGCTGCTTTATTAACTCCCGGTTAATTATTATTGTGTCGGTAATCGCGGTCCCGCTCTGGGGCGGTCACTGGCGACACCCGGTGGCCGAGAGCGGAATGACAGCCCCAGGGCTCTGGCCCCGATTTTTGGGCTTTTCCCCCAAACCTGGGCTTTAGGTGTGGCTGTTGCTCAGCTCCTTGGGCTGTCCCACAGCTCCAGCAGCGTGCAGAGGAGGCCACTTTAACCTGGAACCTCTGTGCACACACATGCCCTCTTACTAAATTCCTAATGCTGCTTTGGAAACTATGGGCTGAGCAAAAAACATGTATTGCTGTTGTCTGCCTGGCACTGTGGTGTCTTCCAGAAGGGAATCATGAGCCAGCTTATCTCAGAGTTGCTTGTTTCTCAGTCTGCCTTCCTATTTGGGTTCTTTGCTGTGCAAGGACAGTGCTGGGTGCCAGCCTGGCGGGGTTATAAAAGCAGATGGAGGCAGTTAAAGTTTTTGCCCCCACTGTTAATAACTGGGAAGTGTTTTCTAAGATAAACTTTATGATTTCTGCTCCATATTTTATTTATGGTCAGTTTATACTTTGAAACTCTTGTGCCAGTATTGTTCTTGAGTAGCTCCCCTCCCTCCCTCCCCAGCATTAATTCCTTTGATGTATTTGTAGATAGTAATTGTATCCCCTTCAGTCTCTGTCTTTGCCAAGCTACACAAGGCAAAGCGTCCAGCTACTTCTTGTGGAATAAACATTCCATTACCTGCAGCATCTCACCCTTCCTTCTCTGCCCTCAGCAAAGGGCACTGCTGGGAGTCTGCTATGACCCTGTGAAATGTGGATTTACTTCAGCATTGAGAACAAACATGGCTTGAGAGCAGAGTTATTAAAATGCAAACAACTCTTGGCTTTGCTTTTTATCCCTGCATTATTTTGGGGCAGCAGGCTGCTGAAGATGTTGGGAAGGTGTTTGTGGATCCCAGAAAAGTGAATTCCCCACCTAGGTCTTCAGGGTTTGTGGGTCCTACCAAAAACATGGAGTTCTGGTTTTGCCATCAGGGATTGTCTGTGCTGCTGCATACAGCAGATCTCTTGATCAGAAAATTTGGAATATCAATACCTGCACACTTTCTCCTTTGTCCTTCCCTTTCTTGATTTTATTTCTTGTGACTGAGTCCTAAATCACTTAAAGAGTGAAAAAACAGTTAAATATCAACTTCCTGTGGAGTATGGAAGATCACTGTGCATTTGAGTGTCATGAAAAGTAAAGGCTGATTTTTTAAAAAAATCTTTTATGGCATTGGTGAAGCTGTTGCTGGAGTTCCATGTATGGTTCCCTGTCTAAAGGCTCCTGAAAACAAAGAGCTGAAGAAAGTGCCTTGCATGGCCTCAAAGTCCACATTCTCAATTCCTTAGCATCTTTTGTGGAGACTCAAAAGTAAATTCTCCTGATCAGGATGAAGGCAACATAGCTCTGAAACCCTTTATTTCAGCCTCTTCCATCTTCCTGTTGTCACTTAGACGACATCTTTTCCTTTTGTCTGCTACAAAGCATTGAAAATTGAGCTTAGGGCACAATAAAGATTCAGCAGAGCCTCCAGCTGTCAGACTGTGCACAAAGAGCATGTTTTGGAAACTGATAGTCTGTGAACTGCCACGGGCACACAGGGATCTCAGGTTTCTCTTGTTGCTTTGAAACTGGAGAGGGTCTGACAAATTACCTTGACGTGGGGATGTTCTGGAGCAGCTAAATATAAAAAAAAAAAGGATATTGTGGGATGTGACTGGCAAAGACACCTTAGTGATCTGCATGTTCTGGGGAAGCAGATGAGGAAAATGAGGAAAAGTCATTTTCCCTGCTTGGGCTTGGCAGATGTTTGTGCCTGTGCAACACATCTGGAACTGCAGAGAATTGCTTGGGCAGTGATATTATGTGACGGTGTTCACAGGGTTCTTAGATGAGGGAAGAGATGAGGATCTGACTCCATGTTTCAGAAGGCTTGATTATTTTATGATATATATTACATTAAAACTATACTAAAAGAATAGAGGAAAGGATTTCATCAGAAGGTTAGCTAAGAATAAAAAAGCAAGAATGATAACAAAGGTTTGTGGCTCGGCTCTCTGTCTGAGCCAGCTGACTGTGATTGGCCATTAATTAGAAACAACCACATGAGACCAATCACAGATGCACCTGTTGCATTCCACAGCAGCAGATAATCATTGTTTACATTTTGTTCCTGAGGCCTCTCAGCTTCTCAGGAGGAAAAATCCTAAGCAAAGGATTTTTTATAAAAGATATCTGTGACAATATTAGAGTGGGGCTGAGAATTATCAAGCACACAAATGTTGTTTGTCTTGTATTCCCCTACATCTGCATTTAAGGGGAATCTTCTTACCTGTTCAGCAGTGACTGATTTAAGCTTGGGTAGTTAAGAAAAGAGTCCTGAAAACATAATAGTTTGTGTTCTGAAGAATGAGCTCTGATAATGAAGTGTACTTGAGGTAAATTACTGTTGTGAAAGAATTTCTGAAGTATTCCAGTAAATAAAACATTGACTTTATGTCATTGTAGGTATTTTGGCACCAGTGTGTGGTAGTAGAAGCTCTTTTTCCAATTACAGCAGCTTCTTTATATCCTTTTATTATGGTTGCTGCTAAATTCAGGCTGAAATTTCCCAGGCTTCCTGTGGTGTAGAAATAAATTATTTGGAAGAATTTCAGCAAGTTTTATAAATCTTTGGGAAGACTTCTTACTTATTTCCAGGTTTCTTCTGTATGAGTAGTAAATGACAGTGTCTAAATTGAAGGAAATAAATGGTGTTGTTTCAGAGTCACTAAATTATTCATGCAGCTGTGTAAGTAATTTTTTCCTTTCACCTTTCTCTGTAGGGTGGATCATTGGTGTTGCCTGTTCATGTGGTGTTTTGTTCAGCTTAAAATGGCCCTGAAAATCATCTCTCTTGGAGTCCTTTCTTGTAATCCCAAACTAGAAAGGGCACCAGAGCACCTTGTGAGTGTGGAATTTGCAGGTGCACCACGGTGTCACAGTGACTTTTGCATTGTTTCTTGTAGTGTAGACATTCAGAACAAGGCTTCTTGTGTGACAGTGTGCTGCTGGCTGTACTCACTGATGTTTGTGTGCACAAGGATTGGGAATTGGGCAAACACTGTCCTTGTTTCACTGATTGGGAGGGTGAGGAGTGAATGGTGGCCCTGGCTGGGAATTGCTCAGCAAGCTGTTCTGCCACAGTCAGGACTTGTTCAAACCCACTTAGATAAATCCTTTATTTCTGTCTGGTTTGAGATGACCACCTCAGTGCCCAGTCAGACAGCAAAGCTCTTGGACCCCTTCACAAAGCAAAATGCTGTTTGTGAGCATGAACATCCTCCGAGCTGCTCGTGCCTGCTGTGCTGAAGTGTGAATGCATCAAAACTGAATGCTACCTGCAGGTGACCATTGCAGCTCCATGTCTGATTTCCAGCAGCTGTGGCTGTCTGTTATTTGAGAGGCTGATGAGCCCTGGATCCTCTTTGCCTTATTTGTGGTTACGAGAATCATCTCGGCGTGATGCGTTCGGTGGGAGGTGCTCACAGGAGAAAGGAAATTACTTTTCTGTGGTGGCTGTGGTCTGATGAGATAAGCACAAGTGCAGAAGGCTGAGACTTGGATTCTCTTCAAGGTCTGCAGCAGACTGGCAGGATAGCTGTGGTTCCATTACAGGAGCAGGCACAGGGCTTATCTTTGACCCCCCTGTCTCAGTGCAAGAATCAGGGCCCAGCACCAGAACAGCTTCCCTGTTCTCCAGAATCCACATGAGGATGCAGCATTTGTTCACCTGCTCAGAGGCTTCTGAGAGTGCAATTTAGGCGTAGATGAGCTTTCAGAGTGTCTTTGAATACAGTATTCTTTGACAGAAAAAAAAGAAGATGAAAACATAATTTATAGAATTTAGAAGACAAATAGCCTGATTGCAGTATCTCTTTCTGTAATTTCCCCTTTGCCTGGGACTCTGTCAGACCTGCCTTTATGAAATAGGATTGCTTCTGCTGCAGCTTGATCTGAGAATAGCCAGGAGAGCAAAATAGAGCATCTCTTATCCTCTTATTACTCCTTTATTGGATGACCACCTCAGCCACACCTGGATGCAGTCACATCCTCTGCCTGGGGAGGTCACTGCAAGGGAAGCTCCCCCTCACAGGAGGCTCCTGGCTGGCTCCAGCTGCTCATGGCACAGTGGGATTTCAGGGACAGCTGCCTTTGTGGCTCCTCTGTTGGTAGGTCTGTGTCACAGGCAGGGAAATGGATGAAAAGAGAGATTGAAAAAGGGACGTTCTCAAATGTGTTTGGATTATTGTTTTGTACAGTTTCTTAGAGTGTTTAGAAACTATGTTTCCCATGTTTATGTCAGGGCCTTCTAAATTCTTCTAGAGAAAGTAGGCTAGCAATCTGAGCATCATATTTTAATAAATTTGCCTTAATTTTGAAGCCAAAATTTGTAATTTGGCATTTTTATGGTTTTGTATAGTGCTCTCTACCTTATTTGAGTTTTTAAATTGTACATTGGATTATTCTACACTTTTTCAATTGGTCATCTGATATTCTCTTTGGTTCATGTAGTTCTGTCAATAGGCTTTCAATTACTCAAGCTTAATGTTAATTCATTGCACTTTGGACCTGAAGGCATGCCTAAATGTTCTAGATCTCCACCATATTTTCCAGTGTTGCAAAATCAGGATAGGTCTTTCTAGTTTGAATGCAGAATCTTGCACCAGAAAAACCCCAATCTGAAAGTTTCCTTTTGATGAAAATAGTCACTGTATGGTTTTTGTGATCTATGCATTTAAAGCTATGCTTGATCCAGTTCAGAAGTTGTTTTTGCATTCTCTCCCTATGGATGTCCAGTATAATATTCAAAAGAGGTTTTTTTTCTGTCCCCAAAAGATGAGTTCAGAACAGTTGCAGTTTCCATTTATAATTTTTTTTTAAAATTATTGAATCCCAAAGCACTGAGCACCTGGTCCTTTTTCCCTTTATTCTTTCTTACCTCTGACTCTTACTTTTTCCCTCCAGCCAATGCTGTTTAAGGCCATTTCCTTGGTTCTGTCTCCCACCTACAGCTCCTCTCTCCACTGCTAACCAGGATTGTACCCCAAAGCTCACTCCTGGTGGGAGGACACAAATTGATTTCATGAAAGGCAAGTAGCTTGCTAGACCTAGTTTTTTTGATCTTCCCATAGACTTTGTGTTTTATCTTTTTCCTCCTTTCCATTCTACTGATACAATTTTCTCTGTACTGCAAATGAGGAATTACATGGAGCTTCTTTCTGACTGTGCCTTACATTTGGAAGTGAGATGTAGCTGATTGGAGAGGATGAAATAATTCTCTTGGCAGTTACATCTTGTCTCTGCACTTTAGTGTAGCCTCTTGTGCATTTTATTCCCTTCCTGCCTGATGACTAAATGCTCTTTGCCTTCAGCAGGCTTTATGGGAATGCTGGAAAAACCTTCTGCTTGGGTGAAACAACAAACCCAGCTATGGGAGAGTGTGTGCTGGAGAAACTGAGCGTTCCTGAGGGGCACTTTAGGCTTGCCCTGTGTGCTCAGGTCATTTGCTGGGGAGTGGTGCCAGTGAGGAGGGGTCTCTGCAGGCTGCTGAGTGTGATGTGTTCTCCCTGCACTGCAGAGGTGCAGCTCTGATGTGTTCCCCCTTGCAGTAATTATATTACATATTGCTAGAGTTTCAGACCTCCTTGATGCTTCTTGTAGGCAGCTTCTCTAGGTACTGATTCTTCCTTGTCCTCACAGCAGCCAACTGACTCCAGTTCCCCTCAGCCAACCAATCCACTCTTTTATAACACTCTTCTGACTGGCTACAGGTGTGGCCTGTTAAAATCAGGCCTGTTCCCAATCTCTAATAATTGGCTCAGCTGCAACACTTTAGGGGGTAAGATTACTTTCTATATTACCTTTATTTACTTATGCTCTATCCCCCTACACTCCCTGCACTGGGGCAGTGCAACAGTGATGAGTTCTGTCCTGCACTGGAGAAATGCAGCCCTGATGTGTTTGTTCTCCCTGCACTGTGGAAATGCAGCCCTGATGTGTTTGTTCTGCCTGCACTGGAGAAATGCAGCCCTGATGTGTTTGTTCTCCCTGCACTGGAGAAATGCAGCCCTGATGTGTTTGTTCTGCCTGCCTTGGCAGCTCTGCTGCTCCCAAATGCAAAGCACATGTGCTGTTCATGCAGGAGCTGCCTCCCGCTGCCCAGAGCTCTGGGTTTGTTCTCAGCTTGCTCTGGAACTTGTAATAATTGGGAAAATAAAGGGAGGGTCTGCTTGTATTGTTTGTGGTAGGAAAGAACAGTGCAAGATTTCATCTGCTGCTGTTCAGATCCCTTGCTATTTTTGGTGTTTGACCTCTGTAGAGAAGATTGCCAGAACTACAGGTCTCTTTCATTTTTATTACGTGTTTCTACCCTCCTACTCGTAAGTTACTCTTATGTTAGTGATTAAATCTTTGAGAATGTGCCATTTTTCCCTGTATTTTTCAAAGGAAAATTTGTATTTCTATATATTTTTGAGCTAACATTCCCTTTTGGAAAGGAGAACTTGGCAGCATCTTCTGTACACCGCTCAAAGGAAAAGGGAAATAACTTATGATTTGCTGGTTTATCTTTTGAAAAACGTTCTGGATTGAAGAGGACTGATGAGCCTGTTGGCTTGAACTGAAGCTGCAGAGTTTAGAATGCTGCACAAACAGCTCAGCAGTAAGTGCTGGGACAATGTTAAGTTTAGTTTGTGCAGATAGGTGCTTTCTTTTTATTTCTCCTCCATTGGAAAGGGCTGCCTTTAGCACAGCTGTTTGCTTCTAGTCTTGCTGTGTGGTTGTTTCCACACTCCACCAGTGAAAAACACATAACAAAGGCATCTGAAAATCCTGTCCTGCCTCTTTGGCATCACTTCCACTTCGTGCCTTCTATTCTAAACACTGAGTTTATTTCTTTTTTAAAGGAGCTTTGTAGGATGCCCTGGAGGTCAAAATATTTTAGGTTATTTCAGAGAATGGTATTTATTCTGAGTTCCCAAGATGTAATGAGTTTTGAGTGTCCTTCCAGAAGCTTATTTTTTCTGGTAGTTGTGGTATCCAGGGGATGTGCAGGGGTTGCATGTAACTGTGTACTTAATTCATGGAACAGATCACCTGAGTGTAGTTCCAAGTCTGGATATAATAACATATAAGTTTCAGGTTTAATTTGTAAAAGGTGGCTTTTCCTGGCTCAGGGGGTGCAGCTGAAAGATGCAGCTGAAAGATTCATTCCAGGTAAGGAATGGTGATCCCAAGGATGGGATTGCACCTCTGTGTGAGGCACGAGTGACTGGCCAGAGCCAGCCACCTTCAGCCAGGTGCTGGTGTGCCATCCCAGTGCTGGTGGGGGTGTCCTGGCACCTTGGCATCCCCTGTATTTTGTCAGTGTTGAGACTGTAGGTCCAGACTGTGGGTGACTTTGCTGGAGAAACTGAAAAACCTGAATTTAATGAATTTACTCACATTCTGAGCAGAGGAGGGTGCATGGGGAAAGAAGAGCTTTTGGCCAGTGCCTTCTGTGATTTTTTTCCTGAGACTGGAGTAGTCCAGGAGCAAGCTATTGGTACAACTCTTTATGTCAGGGAGTTTGTCATACAGACATGAGCAGTTCTCCTCTCTGATCACAACTGGCTGCTGTGCTATGTCCAGAACATTTCAGACTCTGATTTTGCCAAAGGATTCTTTGGAAAACAGACACCTCTGTTGTTGAGCTTAAGGAACTGAAAGTGCTTCAGTGCAGAGGAGCATGTGCTCTGTAGGTGGCTGCAGTCCAGTGCTTAGTTATCTCCTATTGTGTTTGGAAGACCATTGTTTCCTATTTGTCTCATAAATTTAACACAGATCCTATTCCTGCCATTTAAACTTTCCCATCAAAATACAACAGTGACTTCCCCTTCTCAAAAGGAAGGGCTGGCAGCTACACCCTGAAGTTTGAGCATGAATTGTTTATATAACCTTCAATCACAATTTCATAATAGTCTGAAGACTTTCTTGCTAAAGCAGACATTTTACGGAGTTTTTAGCAAAAACCTGGCTGCCATGGAACACAAGTCTGAGTTTCTGCAGTGGAAATAGAATTGAACCTTCACCTTCCTGGTGGTAGAAATTGCATTTCTGTCTGAAAACATGAACATCATTTTCTGGTGTTTCAGAATAGCTGTAGTTAAGTCATTCTGGGCAAAAGCTTAGGAGTTGCATTGAGCTAATTTTATTTCCCAGAAAATATTATTAAAACTGAATGAACCTGCTTTTGCAGACTCTGGCTTTTTACAACTTCTGGGTATTTGCAGAGTTCCCTCACCTTCCCCAGCAGTAAAAGCTCTGACATGAGCCTTGTAGAAACTGCTTATTGAAAGATACTCTCTATCATAGTCAGTAATATTTAAACAACTGCAGCTTGCCTTCCAAATGGATGACATTTGTCAGGAACATGTCTGTTTGAGTTTATTTGGCCTTTTGAGTAGACTAAGTCTGAATATTTAGAGCTTAAAATTCAGGTCAGCTTGGAAAACTATATTTTTCTTACAAGAAATTCACAGAGAGAACCAGATTTTTTTAGTAACCATAGCACTGCAGGAGAGCTGGTTTACAAAAACTCATTTCCCCACCCTCAAGCATGTGTGTTTGAAACTCTGTTTAAATAGAAGCTTCCATTGTAATTCTTCACTAAATTGAATTAAGGAGTTTTCCTAATTAATAATGTTAAAAATATTTTATTTCTTCAGTTAATATTATTAATTTGCATGGCTGTTTAACAGTTTTGTGTTTAAGCAGCGTGGCAAACAGTGTTTGGGAGCAGTTGGCTTTATGTAATAGTTCTAGTAAAAGCTTGTTTCATTTGAGGACATACCCAGAAAAGTAAGGAAGGAACAAGTTCTGTGGGTAGGTTGTGCACAGGGTAATGCCAGAAAACACGTTCAACTTCTTTGCTTCAGAGGGGGAAGGAGTTTCCACAGGATGTCTGCATTTTATGGCAGAAATGCCTGGTAGATGTGCTCTGAAAGGTTGCTTTGATGTAGAAGATTAACCTGGGGACCTCATTGTCAGGATATTACTGAGGCAAATCGCTTAGTGAGATTATTTGTGACTTGGGAATTAAGTTTTTTATGTGTGCCTGCTTAAGCTGTTTTTTAAGAATTTGCTGGTTTGTCACATGGTGTCGTGAAAATATTTGTGTACACCAAACCAGAGGAGAGAAAGCAAACCTCTGAAACCACAAACAATGCCAAGAAGAAAAAAAAAAAAGGCAGAATGCAGCTTTGTCATAGCAACTTCTCCTTTGTTTTTGGTCTCTCATGGGCAATTAAAATAATTGCAACTAAAGCAAGGAATACATGGAAACTTGCACATTCCACCCCTAAAAATCCAGCCTGGAGAATTTGCAGAAAAATTGATGATAGAACAGCTGGGTAAGCATGAGAATGTTTTCTCACATTCTGTGTCTGCCTGTTTTTTTTATTCCATTTCTCTTTGCATTTTTTTCTTTAAAGGGTCATTTCATGCATATGGTACCTGGGACTGGCTGCTGGTCCAGACCTTAAGGAGATATCAGTACCAGTGAGAAATCACTGGAGTGTTGACCCCTTAAAACCTGCTGTGATTCCCTGAATGTTTAAGTTTGGATTCTTTTTAAACACAGAATAGTGATCTCATTGAACCTGTGTTCTTGTCAGAAGTGGATGACTGTAAGAACATACCTACATCTTGCTTTAAAAAATGGTTGTAGCTTGTGAATCACTAAAATTATTGCAAATATCTCTTTAAAATGTAAATGCTGCTGTGCTTTTCCTGACTCTGGATTGATTGAGTCTTTACTGCAATTACAGAATAGAATTTTCTGTTATATTATAGAAAGGAAAAGTATGTTTTTCCTTTTTTTAGGGCATATTTTAGAAGTGAATTTGTGAGAGAATCCAAGAGAATTTTGTTTAATTTTGGTTTTGCTGGGTGAAGTTTGCATTTGTGTGCATTGCTGAAATAGTTTGGGTTTCTAGGAGGGTTCAGTAGTGCCAGAGGGGAATTGCCTCTGAAGGGAAGATTTTTATCAGCTGCACTAAAAGTTCTGTGGTTTTACAGGAGGCTCAGAAAACGCTGAAGTGCTTAATTGCAGTGAATTCCACAGGTGACATCGCCTGTTCAGGTGGTCCCTGATACCCTGGCAGGTGTTTCTGTGCGTCATTGGGCACCTAAATACTTGTGAAATTACCTCACCAGGCCATTTCAGGCTGCAGTGCTGTGTCATTTTGGTCTTGTTCTCTGCCTGCCCTGTGCACGTCCCTCGGCACAGAAGTTCACTGAAGAAGCCTCCTGGAGCTGCAGTGATGCAGCTGTTTGTGGGCTGTGCTTCCTAGAACAGAACTTACTCCTCCTCAGGTACAGGGGTGACTTCATTCTGTTTCCACTTTTGAGAACATCATGTTACTTTATAAAAATAATAAAGCAAATTTAGCTGAGTGATTTTCCCAGATAGGCTGTTTAATCTGTTAAGGGGATTATCTGGTGTAGTGCTTACAGGCACGAGAGACTGAACTCCTTGAGTCAGGGAGCCCTTTCCTGTCCTGTGCTCCTGTGAATGAAGTTGTGTGGGGAGGACATGGGGATAATTGAATTTTATCTGCGTGCATCAGCTCTGCACAGGATGCTTCCTCATATGAGTTTTTAAAGCTACCCCTGTTGAAGAATGTTGTAATTAGAGCTCTCCTTGCCTTTTATTTGCTGCAGGTTGCTGGGGAGATGTCGGCAGTGGAGGAGGTGGAGCAGCAGCTGGCGGGGCTGCGCATTGCCAGGCGCTGTGTGCCCAGCGAGGAGCCCGCCTACCTGCTGGACATCCACACCTCCAGAGCTGCCCAGCCCGGGGCCAGCCCCCTGGTGGCCGTGTCCTGCTCCAATGAGTCCCTCAGGGTGTACGACGGGGACACGCTGCGCCTCCTGCGCGAGTACGGCGCCCGCGGCGGGGTCCTGGCCGGCGTCAGGTTTGCACACACCTCTGCCAGCCTGGTGTTCTCTGCCTGCAGCCAGGGCACAGTGAAGTGCTGGGATGTTCGCTCAGCCACGCAGAAACCAGTGCAGGTGTTCAGTGGTTATCCCTCCAACGTCTTCATCAGCTTCGACGTCAGCTGCAGCGACCTCATCGTGTGTGCCGGGACGGAGAAGGTTGAAAAGGACACGTTTCTGGTGTTTTGGGATGCAAGAGGCATTACAGACTGTGCCAGTGCCACCAAAGAGCCCTTGGGAGTCTATTCTGAGAGTCACAATGATGACATCACCAAAATCTGTTTTCATCCTGTGGAACCCAATTTGGTTGTGTCTGGCTCGACCGATGGCTTGGTGAATGTGTTTGACATCAACAAGGACAATGAAGATGATGCTTTGATATCCACTTGCAATTCAGATTCCTCAGTGAGTTCTCTTGGCTGGGCTGGGGAGGATTACAAGCAGGTCTATTGCATGACACACGATGAGGGGTTCTGCTGGTGGGACACGGCTCAGCTGGACACCGAGGAGCCAATAACCCTGCTGCACGTCCTGGATGCCAGAGAGTCAGTGAGCACTGAAAACCACAGCCTGCATTACCTGGTGGGAGGCTTCTACCACGAGAAGGCAAGGAAACTCTTCCTGCTTGGGGGAACCTCCACAGGAGACATCCACGTGCTCAGCTGCAGCACCGAGGGCCTGAGCCTGGTGGGGACCCTGCGTGGGGGCCACGCGGCCACCGTGCGCTCCTGCTGCTGGAGCCCCACGGAGGAGTCTCTGCTGACGGGTGGAGAGGATGCTCAGCTGTTGCTATGGAAACCCAGGGCTGTGGAAAGGTCCCTCACAAAGAAAGCATCTCTGAAGATCTCTTCTTCCGTGCAGAAGAGAGTGAGAGTTCACAACACCTCCCTCAAAAGCAGGAAAAAGTGAATTGCCTGAAGTGAGAATCTCTGCTGTGTAGAGCCTTCCTGGTGTTTAATCTCTCCAGGCAATACTTGGTCGTGTTTTATTTGGAGGTTTTCTGTGGAAAAAAACTGTGGTGCTTAAATTCCCCCTGGGAATGTATTTCAGTCATCAGAAGAATGCCTTTTATTTTTTTTTAAGTTCCTAATATTAATCAAACAAGAGTAAATGTTTGCTCCTGAGTTCTTGAGCAACAGATGCTAAATCATATTATATAAAACTGTTTCTGTGGTTATTTAATGTCTCAGACAATGTTTTAAATGTGTAATACAGGCCTATGGCTTGCAAAGTTTGTTACCTTCCCAATGATATTCCCTTGGCACATTTTAACAGCTTTTGTATTCCATGCTGTATCCTGCTTTCTTCACAGAAAACTTAATGAAATTGCTCAATTTAGTAAAAGATTTTATGTCACATCTTAATGCCCGAAGGAATTACTTCTTGATGAAACAGAAAGTAAGTAGTTTTGCACTGTCACATCACTGGTTTAGAACAAGCTCATAAAGAAGCAGCTGATAGAGCCATCTTTTTCATAGCAGATATGAATGTATTCAACCAAACAGCAGCTAATTTGTATGAGTATGAGAACTGTTCAACTGGCATTATTTCCTGCATGAAAATACCCAAGAATTTTGCAAGCAGCTTCATTCTCTCCTCCTAAGTGCACCTGGAAGAGTGGGGAGATCTTTGATGGGTTGGAGAAATTGATGGCTGTAATTACAGCAGTGGTGCTTAAAATCCCAAACACTGGTTTGAAAGAAACTGGTATCACATGCGCTGAGTGGGGATGCTGAAACCCAAAAATGAGCACTGCCTTCAGAGTTATGGAGGAACAGACTGATGTGAGGAGACTTCACCAAAACCTTTCAGAGGTTGGCTGGGTCCTTTAAGAAATGTTTCTCTCTGCAGAGAGGTTTGTGCTTGGACATCTCCCCAGGAGAGCTTTATTTTATTATTCCTCCAAATACCCACTGAGTGGTGCAAAACCAGCCCTGTGCTTGTAAAATGGGTGAGACTTCATGTTTATTCTGCTTTGCTGGCAGACTCCAGCCTGTGCTCCTGGCTCTGCATCACCTCCAGCCCTCCCAGGAGCAGGCAGCTGGTGTTGGTATTTGGGCTGTAGTTACACATGTGCACTACAACTGAAAGCAGCACCAGAGGTTTCAGAATTGCTCTCTTATAGATTAGCTGGCAAAGGATTGAAGAGGGGTTGGGTTTATTTTTTTTTCCCCCTGAGGGTAGATGGGCAATTCTTTCAGAACAACTCCTGAACATGAGGTTTAGAAGGTTATCCTGGAGTTTAGAAACAGTTTCTGAGGTACAGAACATACTCCAGTGTGTGGTTACAGCTGTGCTGAAGATGCCTGAATCATCTCTGGAACTGAATCCTTTTCAACCACAAGTATTGAGTTTCCATGTGATTTTTCACAAACTGGTAATACCCTTTAGCCACAACTGTGAATCCATTGTTGGTTTGGGTTTGCCTGTTGGTGATAAGTGAGATGATTCACTTGGTTTTGTTTTGAATAACTGCTGGTTATTTAAAAGTGCAGCTTCAATTTGAAAATGACATCTCTCTAAAATGACCTTTTTTGTCACTTGTGTTAAATTCATGTTGTCCCCAACATCCTTATCTGTTGCTTTCCAGATTACTTTGTGCTATTTTGAGATGAGGTGGGCAGTGAGTGTCAGGGCTATGATGCACCTGGATCATGTGCCCTCTCAAGATCTATTATCCCAGGTTTTTTACCTGTTGTGTGAGTAGACCAAGAGTTTCAGACTCTGAATTCTCAGTAAAGCCCTCATGGGCCTGACTTGGTTCAGAGCCAAATTGAGGGTGGGGAACTGAAGGATGATTGTGAGATTTATTTTATTGCAGGTACAGTGTATAACTTGCTTTTTAGGTGTTTATCCATTCTCTCCCTGGTATTTGACACATTCATTGGAGTGAAGTCGTTGGGTCTGTCTCATGCTTGATTTCTTGAAGACAGGTTTGTGTGCACGTAGAGAAATGCACAGAGAGGGAGAGAAATGCACAGAGAGGGAGCTTGTGCTTGTCCCACTTGCTTTCAAGTGTCTGCTGAGTGAAATTCCAGCGTGCTGTGCCAGCTGCCTTGGAATTAAAGCAGCAGAGGTGGGAGTCTGGAACTGAAGAGTTTGCAGTATGCAACCTGTGCCTGTTGTCTTGTTCCTGGATTAGGTGGATATTGATTTGTTCTGTATCAGTCACAGCTGAAGCCATTATTTTCTCTGGGAAGCTGATTTCTCCCTTTTACGTGCATAACAGAAATAGCAGCAGAAGGGAAAAAATGTGTGTCTGTATCTTAAAATTCTGCAAAGGCACAGCAGCTGTCACGAGACTGAGGCTTGTGTTGCCTCTGAAAATACTCAGTTTTGTTGTTCCTCTTTTTCTTTTTTGTTGACTTAATTTCAGGTTAATACCCACAAAATAAACATGGATGGAAACCACATGTGAACAAGTAATTAGCACTGCTTGCTTCTGCAGACAGTATTTCACAGACCACAGAGCACAGGCAGAATCCATGTGTGATCACATAAATAATAAGAGACTCAAAATCAGGTTAATGTGTCCAAAGTATTTAATCTCTTAGGGTAATTTTGACATCTCCAAGCTGGCTTCAGCATTGGTAAGAAACTCTGAGTCATGGAATCACAGAATGGTTTGGGTTGGAAGGGACCTTTAAAGGCCATTTGGTCCAACCCCCCTGCAAGGAGATGGGACATCTTCAATTCAACCAGGTTGCTCAGAGCCCCATCCAACCTGACCTTGAATGTTTCCAGAGATGGGGCAGCCAACCTGTGCCAGTGTTTTACCACTCTCATTGTGAAAAGTCTTCCTTGTGTATAATCTGAATCTACCCTCTCATTTCAAAACTTTTATCTCTTGTCCCATCCCATCAGGGTCTGCTAAAACCTTTGTCCCCATCTTTTCCATAGGCCCCCTTCAGGTATTGAAGGACTGCAGTAAGGTCTGTCAGAGCCTTCTCTTCTCCAGCCTGCCTCTGTTCACAGCAGAGGTGCTCCAGCCCTCTGGGCATCTCTGTGGCCTCCTTTGAGCCATCTCTCCCGTGCTGGGTCCCAGAGCTGGCCCAGCACTGCAGGTGCCTCTCAGCAGAGGGACAGAGGGACACAATGCCCTCCCTGGCCCTGCTGCCCACGCTGCTGGGGGTGCAGCCCAGAGTGGGATTGGCTTTCTGAGCTGCAGGCACACATTGCCAGCCTCTCCAGCAGGAGCACTGCGTCCTTGGCAGGGCTGCTCTGATCCCTTCATCCCCAGCCTGGATTGATACCAAGGGCTGCCCTGACCCAGGTGCAGCACCAGCACTTGGTCTTGTTCAGCCTCATGAGATTCCTGTGATCCCCCTTCTTGAGCTTGTGCAGGTCCCTCTGGATGGCATCTCATCCCTCAGGAGTGTCAGCAGCCCCTCTGGCCTTGGTGTCACCTGCTGATTTGCTGAGGCTGCACTGGGTCCCACTGTCTGTGCCATTAATTAAACAGTGCTGGTCCCATTTCAGACCCCTGGCCTCTGTCTGGACATGGAGCTGTTGGCCATTACCCTCTGGATGGGACAATCCAACCAATTCCTCATCCCCCCAACAGCCCAACATCAAACCCATCCCTCTCCAGAAGGGTGCAGGAGGGGACTGTGTCAGAGGCCTTGCAGGAGTCCAGCTGTGACCTTTATAGACCTCACGTCACTGAAGTTCTGTGCAAGTGGCTTTAGGAAATCATCACTGTGTGAATGCTTTAACCCCAGGGGAAGCTCTCATTCCGGAAGCAGGATCAGGTTTGTTCCAGTAAATGAAAAGCAGAAATCCAGATAGACTTCTTAAATGCAAAAAACAGTGGCCATTTTTATTCAGAGTTTATAGTAAAAGTGCTCTATGGTATATCTGAGCAGCAGATTATCCTGCTATAAACATAAAAACATGAAAATTAACTTGCATTTGGCATGTCCTGAAATGTCCTCTTCATTTCTTTCTCTTGTCTCTGTAATTAAAGTGCAGTGCTTGCATGCTCATCATTGTTCTTCAAGTAAAAGATTGTTCAGGATGACATCCCACAGTCTGTGGATAACTTCATCAATTACTTGAGTGTAGGATTTTACCCACACTTTGGAGATGAGGTGGAAATTATTTGACAAATCTAAAGTTGTGAATTCATTTCTGGGTGGAATTTATTTAGCTAATTCCCAGCCATAATCTATTCTGTGGTCAGACTGTATATGGCACGTCCTGTGTATTCAAACTACATATCTACATTCAAATATCCCTTAGCAGAGAAGCTGATACAGTAAAACATTTTAAAAACATGAGTGCAGGCTTTACCCTGTTCCAAATGACAGCTTTCTCTTGGCTCCTGCTGTGCTGTGGCTCTGTGGGTCAGAGTTGTGTGAAGCAGTGCATTTTGTAATGGGAACGCTGATTCAGCCCCTGCACACTCCTAGAGCTGCATCTTGTGTTTTTCAGGATCCTGGACTGGTTGGGGTTGGAAGGGACCTCTGGAGATCACCTGGTCCAACCCCCAGGTTCACTAGAGCAGGTTGCACAGGATTGTGTTCAGGCAAGGTTTGAATATCTCCAAGACACTCTCTGGGCAGCCATTCTGTGCTCTGCCACCCTCACAACAAACAAGTTTTTGCTCATATTCAGATGGAACTTCCTGTGCATCAGTTGCTGTCCATTGCCCCTTGTCCTGTCACTGGAAAGAGCCTGGTCCCATCCCCTTGGCACTCACCCTTAAATATTTGTGTTTTGGGGAGAGGCTCCCTTCTGTCAGGAGGGTATGGATGCAGTTAATTGCATTGTCAGTCCATCAGCAAAACTTTTGTACTCCTGAAAGAGCTGACACACTTGCCCATCTCCTAAAGATCATCTGCCATGGTTAATTTGGAATTTTTTTCACCCCTTCAAAATGGTCTCCTGTTGTTTGGCTTCTTGGTCTCTTTTTGGACGGGGTAGTGAGGAGTTGTGTTGGCTGTTTTTCGGAAGAGATGAGTCCTGTTCCTTTCCTCTGGGAGCTCTCCTGCCCTGTGCAGGGTCTGCTGGACTCTGCACTTCCAACCACACTAAATGGGGAGTGGGAAGCAGAGGGAGAGAAGAAAAAGGGGAGGTTGGCCCCAGCTGAGCCTCTGACAGGGCATCTCTCCAGGGAAGCTCCATAAGGAGCTGGACCCTCTTACCTTTAGAAACACATGTAAGAGCTTATTCTTGAGCTTGATGGAAGCAGGATAGGACCTCAAATAAATTATGCAAGACATAAACACCCTTTAAGCATAAAAGCCAGTTCCTGTTTGTCTGTGAGATGGGTTTGTCTGTGAGATTGTCTGTGTGATTTGGCAGTGAAGCGTGTGAGAGGCAGGAGGTGTTCACTCACCAGGGCTGGCTGTTCTTTTCTTCCAGGAGCTGTGAGCCACTGGTTGAGCCACTCTTGCTCTCCCTGCTCTGCAGGAACCAATGGATTTGGGGATTCCCAGTGCCATGAGAAAACAGGAGGGCAGGAGTTGGTGTGGAGATGACAGCTAAAGGCAGCAATTC
This sequence comes from Zonotrichia albicollis, assembly GCF_047830755.1. Classification (NCBI taxonomy): domain Eukaryota; kingdom Metazoa; phylum Chordata; class Aves; order Passeriformes; family Passerellidae; genus Zonotrichia; species Zonotrichia albicollis. The sequence goes on from NC_133824.1 coordinate 57,069,303, forward strand.
AGTCTGAACTTGCTGCACTGGGGTGATTGTACAGCTCCCTGCTTCCTTAGCACAGTTATTTCCTGATAGCCTATCAACCAATTCTGAGGATATTTGAGAACTTTTTGTTTTCTGTTTTCTTTTTCTGCACCAGTTGAGACCTGGCACAGGGGAGAGGTGTTACCTGCAGTGCTGCCACTGCAGGCCTGGCCTCAGCTTCCTGACAGGCTCTTCTGTCCTGCTGGGATTTCTACACGTGTGTTTCTTCCAGCCTTCCTCCTCATGCCTTTGGAGACTTTGAAATCTGTATTTTGAAAGTTATCTTCTTTTCTGGAAATAGAATATCAGAAAATACTATTCTGTCTACTTTTCCTGCAATCTTGGCACCGATGTTTTTAAGGGAATAGATTACATTTTGAATAGCAATTTCAGTTTTACTCTCTCATGCTCTGACTAAAGATCTGATGGAGCTCCAATCCCATAAAGGTGGCACCTGAGCAGCCTGTGGCTGCAGGAACTCAGAACTGGCAGTGAGAAATGCTGGGAGGAGTTCAGGAGAGCTCTCAGTGGTGATTTAAAATAATAATTTGGAGAAATGTGGGAAAAAAGAAGGTCTAATAACTCAAAACACACAGTAGGGCACTGAAGGACTGTTGCATCCCAGGTAATATATTTGATATTACTGATTTGGAGAGTATATTAGATAAAAACTGAAGCAGTTTTAGAGACTGAGTCCAGTTTTCTTGATGTTTTTAATACAGAAATTCTTGATTTTTAAAGGAATTTACATGCAAGTACAATGTGTGCCAGCCCTCAGTACTTCAAGTCCAGATTAAAAGAAATTGAATTTATTTTAATAAATAGCAGGCCAAACAGCTGGAAGTGGCTCCCTTAACTTTTGCTGGGACTTCTGGAGAGCAATGCCCATAGACAAAGCACAGTGGTTCTGATTTTTGTTTTTGATTTCAGGAATGCAGATACATGGAAAATGAAGGCAGAAAGGTGGACTGACATGTCTTGGAGAAACTGAGGCTGGCACATTTTTCTGTTGGGAACTCTGGTACAAGGAGATCTCAAAGGTTTCTTTAGAGGTTTTTCACTCAGGCATTCAGAGAATGCAGAGTGCAATGTTTTCAAACAGTAAAATTTCAAAATTCCAAACAGAAATTTGAAAAATTTCATCATTTGAAGAAGGAAGGCTCAGGGCTTCACTTTAGCAATGAACTGGGTGAATTATCTCAGTTTAGGATTGACACATCGTGGATCAGCATAAACAGGGGGATGTTCCTTGGATCAGAACAGAATGGTAGTTGTGCTTCACACCCCAAAAATCAAAGACTAGTGTTTATTAGAAAGCAATGAGCATTTTAGAAAACAATCTTGTTTTGATAAATGAAGACACATAATGCTGTATGGGTCAGGAGGATACCTTGAGATAGCAACCCATCAACCTGGCAGTAATAAAGATCTTGTGTAGCTTTCTAGATGTGTGTGGTATTAAGCCACAGGTAGATAAAATCATTGTTGGAATTCTTATGGTTTGGTTGAACTTATGGAGTCCTAACTGTTGCAAACAGAAGAAAGCATGAAGGCAATTCAGGAATGTAGTAAAAGGAGCACACAGGCATCCCAGCACATGCCAAGGAATGAATAGTGGAGCTTTGTTAAAACATTTTGGCTAAAATAAGCCCAAATCCTTATTTATTCTTAATAGTGTTATTATTTTAACATTTCTGTTGTGGTTTATTGCCAGGATGCCTAGACAGTGAGTGAGCTGTAGCTCAGCTGTTCTGAGCGAGCTCTGGGCCATGTGCAGGGGGTGGGAGCTGCTCTTCCCTCTCCTGTCCCCACCTGCCAGCCTGGACACTCCTGTCTCCCAGGCTCACCTTGCTTTTCTTTCAGATGTTCTAAATCAGCAGGTTTATTCTGTTTCATAGAAAAATTTGCTCCCATTTATTTTCTAAGCTGTTAGAATGCCCCAGGACTGCATTTAAACGAGACATAGCTGAAGTATTTGTGGTTTCTTACAGGGGTGTGTATTAGTCCCATTTGCTGATTTATTATTAGACACATTTAATAGATTTACAAGCATGGCAAAATTAATGTGAAGAATTACCTATTTATACAGCAGTTTTAACTACCTGGTCAGTTTAAAGACACAGACACACAAAAAAAATCCTGAGATTTGATTACAGTTGACAATTTCTGTAGGTGGGGGTGTTTTTAGAGAATTTTGTTGGTGCAACAATTCCAAAAAGCTCCACAGTATCTTGCAAATGAAGAGCCAGTGTTTTCCAGATGGCTCTATAAATAAATTTGGTAGATGCAGAAATAAGTGAAGGTATTTCAAGAGCTCCAGGCGTGTTTTTTGCACATGGTGAGCTAATAGAGGAAATGAACTTCCTTTTGTTTGCAAAGTACAAACCCCTCCAGTCCTTAACGTGTTTTCCACCCTGCTGGGTGAGTCCAGCCACGGCTCAGCCTTTCCCTGTGGATCCTGGGCTTCACCTGGACCATGCTCAGCAGCTCAGGGGGGAAAGGCCACAGGGAGCTCTGCACAGCTCATGTGGCTGCAAACGCCAGCATTCTGCTGGCTCAGAATCCAAGGTCCAGGAGAATAAACCCTGCACGTGTGGAGCAGGATTTATTGCTCCTCCTAGAGGAGCAAGAGCTGCTGTGTTTGTGTCTTCCCATTCTTTTCCCTATTTTGTTTTTTAGAGATTCTTTAACTTCCTGTGCAATCTGTTGTCATCTTATTACAAAAAGAGAGTGTTGCTGAACTGACACTTGAGACAGCAGAACCCAGGTGGCCAAGAAGGCCAAGGGCACCTGGGCTTTGTCAGGGCAGTGATTGTCCCCCTGTGCTGTCCAGTTCCAGCCCCTCACTGTAAGAGGAGCTGGGGTGGGTCTGGAGAAGGGAATGGAGCTGGGGAAGGGGCTGGAGCTCAAGTCAGATGAGGAGCAGCTGGGGGAGCTGGGGGTGTTTGATCTGGAGAACCTGTCGGACTCTGCCAGGCCCTGACAGGAGGGTGGAGCAGGTGGGGATTGGACTCTGCTCCCAGGGAACGAGGAACAGGATAAGAGGAAATGGCCTCAAACTGGGCCTGGGGAGAGTTAGATTGGAAAAGAAAAAAATTCTTCACAGAAAAGGTTGTCCAGGGCAGTGGGGGAGTCACCATCCCTTGAGGGATTTATAAGGTATAGATGTGGCACTTGGGGACATGGTTCGGGGGTGGCCTTGGCAGGGCTGGGCTGATGGTTGCACTCAATGATCTTGGAGCTCTCTTCCAGCCACAATGGTTCTGTGGTTCTGTGATCTCTAAGAGCCTCCTGTTCCCTGCCTTGCTCTTCCTGATTGATCTCAAACCATTTCTGTTCTTTAGGCAAAGGTGAACCTGACTGTGACCAGGAAAATTCCACCTCCCTGGCTCCCCACACAAGCACTGGGAAGCCCTTGAGTATTTATTCCCTACTTCCCACAAAGTATTGGACCAAATACCCAGGAAACATGCTGTTTATTAAGACGAAATAATTTTAATCCCAAACTGCAAGAATGTTACTGAGTGCTCCAAGAGCACTCTCCTGCTCCCTGACATTTTGGGCTGTGGGGTTTCATGCAGGATATTGGAAGAAGAGTGGGAAGTGCATTGTGCCCCCTGCCATGTTCCCTGTTGGAATGTGCAGAGGGATCAGGTGTGAGCAGCCCTGCTCAGATGCTGCTCTGAGAGGCACTTTGCTCCACTTTTTGGAGCTTGGAATCACTTGTGAATGCCAACAGCTATCAGAAAGGTTTTAACATGGCTGACATTAAAGCAACTGTGTTAAGTGGAATAGTCTAAATATATACTTGGAATAATAAACTAGTACTAATCTCCTGGAAGAAAATGGTCCTCTGTCACTCAAAGATTATTTTTCCCAGATTTTAGACAGGATTTAAACTGGGTTCCCCCCCTCCCACTATCTCCAGTATAACTAAAATAAACTGGATGATTTTTAAAGTTATGTTATTTATTCTCAAGCAATGAAACTAAAACCTCCAAACTTCAGAACCCAAATGAAATCTAGCTTTCTAAAAGCCTAGATTTTTTTTAATATAAAAAAATACACATTTGGTTCCATCAGGAGGGTTCTATTACAATATATTTCATGAGCAGAATGGTCTTGAAACCCATTGATAAATATTGCATCAGCTTTTAGAAAATGGTACAAAACAGCATCTCTCTTTAGCTTCCTTAGAAAAGTCTTCTCTGAGTGCCACTAACTTTTTTTCTGATGTGTTCCCACCTGCTCATGGTGTTCATTGCAACCAGCAGGGCCCAAGGCTTTCCTGCATGGATGCACAGCTCTGTCCAGGCTGCCTGTGGTGTTTTGTGGATAAACAGATTGTCCTGCCAGAGAGCTTGTCCTTTGGGTGTGGATGTTGTATTTTTCATTTTAGAGAGGGAAAGTGAGGCAAAAACCTCCTCAGCTGCACGTAAGAAACCTGTGCCAGAGCTGATGAGAATCAGGAGCTCCTGCCTCTCTTCCATCCCTCTGCTCCACAAGGCTGCTGCTGCTTTGGCCTCTTGTGGAGTTTATAAAATCATCACCTGGGGTAATTTATTTTGTTTAATTTAAACATTTGAAGCTTGGGGTCTGGAACCCCAGAGAGACAAGGGGCACAGAGCTGATGTACTGAGGGAATAAACCACTCAGGGAAGGGGAAGGAGATGAGAACAGCAGCAATACAAGGTCATCAAACCAGAAACCCCCAACCTTTCCCCAGCCCCTTCCCATTTCTGTCAAGCTTTTGCAGAATAGCTGGCAGGGAGGGGAATGAACACACGATTTTAAGGGATTCTTAGAGGAGAATAAAGCAATGGCTTGGTGGTTTCCTGAGAGCCCCTGGGGAGAGCAGAGGAGGGGCAGCAGGGGAGAGAGCAGGAAAATGTTCATTTGGAAGTCAGACAAAGAGGTGATAAAACTCCTCCTAGATGTGTATCAGGCAGGAGTAGGACAGGTGTAACCCGTGTGGCCTGTCCTGTGCTCCATCAGTGCTAAACTGCAAACTCAAGGGCTTCTGAGGGATGGCAAGAGGGCTCTGAGGAGACCTTTATTACAGTGATTTCTGTTTTCCTAAAGCAGAAAGCCTCAGAGAGATTGTGGGGCTCCAAAACGTGCTGGAGATGCAGCGAGGCTCCTGTTGGTGTGAGGCTGCAGGGCACTGACAGATAATGATGAGCCTTCACAAAACCCAGAGGGCAAATGTTGGGAGAGAGGAGGAAGAGTCAGGAAAGTGGGACTGGGATGTTCAGGAGGAGCCCAGGCAGGGTTTGGAACCAGCTGAGCTGTCAGCCACGGTGTTTTATGATGATGCCCTGCAACGTGATCTCTGTTTACATTTTAATAGATCCATTTAGCAAACGCAGTGCTGGGATTGCTGCCAGCCCTGTTTTCCTTGCTAATGAGTGTGAGGGGAAGGGAAACACAGGCAGGGAACCTCTTGTGCCAGTCCAGCAGGAGCTGGGCCTGGGGACGGGGCAGTGGGGCTGAGGTTTGTGCTTAGCCCAACTCCTCTCCCCTGAGCAAGGACTTTTATCAAACTCTGCCCTCTAAAAAGTCCAGGCTGTGATCCTCTGCAGCCTCAAGATAAAGATGGACAGAGGCTTTTGACCATGGGTGCCACTAAAGCAACCTTTTGATGTTTTCTTTTGCGTGTTTTGTCCTTAAAGAGCTGGATGGGAGAACAAGAACAGCTGAGGGTGATGTGGAGGCGGTGTGAGGTGAGAGACCATGGGGCACACAGGGGCTGTTCCCTTCTGTCCTCTGCTGCAGGGACTTGACTGCCCTGCTGTGTTCCTGTGTGGGTTTTAGAAATTTTGGGAGCTCTTAACACCACACACACTTGGGAAACAGCACAAAGTGTGTGCAGGAGCCTGTGTGTGCTTGCTGCCATTGTGCATTATGTAGGAAGAGATGACAAACCAAGTCTGTTTCATTTCATTTTAGCTTGAAAAATCCATGGATCTCTCCTGTGGCTCTGTTTGTGTTTACCAACACTTTAGCAGTGTTGTATTTACTGCCCTAAGGGCACTGACAATCCCTTTAAAATCATCATTCTGGGAAACCAGGACAGGTCTGAAATGGCTGTGAGAGTCCATGGGAAGGCTGATGATATTTTTTGTACTGTGTTGGTCTGGCTGGGATGGAGTTAATTGTGCCCAGAGCAGCCCTCCCAGGGCTGTGCTGTGTATTGGAGGCTGGGAAGGTGTTGATAAATAACACAAAGCTGCTCTGGCTGCTGCTGCCCAGCACTCCACAGCACCAAGCTGCCTCTCCAGCATCCTCCCCTCAGCAGGGTGGACCAGGATTTGGGAGAGGACACGGCCAGGACAGCTGACCCCAAGTGACCACAGGCATGTTTCAAACCATTTGGTGCCTGGTCATCAATAAAAACTGAGACTGGAGAAAGAGGGAGGGCATTCCATCCTTCCCTACACCATCCCAGGAAGTGGCTGGACCTTTCCTGCTGGTGGGAAGTAGGGAATCAATACTTTGTTTTCCTTTGCTTCCATGCATGGCTTTGCTTTTGCTTAATTTAACAACTTTTATCATGACCCATGAGGCTTTTTCCATCTCATTTCCCTTGTCCCCACCCTGCTGAAGGAGGGGACTCACAGAGGGGCTTGGTGGGCACCTGGCTTCAGCCCACTACAAGGAATTGTCTTTCTCTAGGTGCTTTAGCTCAAATACTGTTTAATACAGCCTGTGTGCCACTGAGATCTATTTACATGTGAGAAACATCCAGACTTTAGCATGTTTAAAATTCCTTTTGCAACAGAGGCTTCTGTGAAGACATCACAATTACTAGTAAAATTAATTAACAAGAATATTACATTATTTATTAACAATAAAATTAAATAGCCAAGAATATGAGTATCTAATCCTGCCACACATCTGTGAGAACTGCTGAACTCAGGTTTGGTGGGATGACCACCAGAGTGGGATGCCTAAACTCATCAGTATTTTCCTTGCAGAGGTCACAATGTACAGGAGGGAAAATCAAACCTCAAAAGTACAAGCCTGGCTCCAGGGCCTCTTCTCCACTGACCCTGCAGCCCTTCCCCTCTCCTGGGCTGGGAAACCACAGGAGAGAAAACAGAAAGTTTTCAGAGGCTGCTTATCCTGCTTGAAACAGCCTGTGAGCACTGCAGACTCTCATCTTCAGTCTGCATACAGGAATAAATTCAGTAATGACAATATTTTTTATAGTAATCGACATATGACAGGATGAATGTCTGAGAGCCAAAACTGGACATAATTCCAATAAGAAATAATGCACATTATAATGGCACAGGTCAAAATTAACCATTCAGCAACTTGCCTACACAACACAAGGCCACAGCACAGGAAATACTAAAAATTAAGATTGGGTTTCCTTCACAAGAGATGGCAACTCCTCATTTACTAAAGCATCACAACTATTTTCATGCTCGTATACACTTTCATATATTTCATATATTTGAGTGTATGTTCATATACTTTTACAATTTTCTTTTATTTTTTCTTCCTCAAAATAATTTCCCTGATAAAATACAGAATGGATTTTTCAACTCTTTAGCCAGGAGTATTAACTTCCATTGAATTCTTCTCCCTGCTTTCTCTCCCAGTTAAGAAATTGTCACTCTTGTTAATTCAGTTTAGTAATTCTCTGAAAGGATCATAATTCTCCTCACTCTCATAAATTCTTGGCTTTTTTCTATTTTTTAGCTTAGGTGTATGATTTATCAATTTTCAGGAAAAAGCTGCAGTAACTTGGTGCATCCTGGAACATGGGAATGACCAGAAGCCACTAAAGGACAATACAGGGGACAGTTGTGTCATTCTTAGAACACCTAAATACCCTGAAGATTTTTAACTGTGAAAGAACTGTTAAAGAATTACAAAGTTACAGGGGAAAATGATCCTGAGGAAGAAAGAAAAGCAATAAGCAATTCACAGGAATAGGAGAACTAGGAGATGGGAGAAACTTGCCTGAAAAAAATGTGTATTGTGAGGCACTGAGTGGTTTTATAGTCTCATACATGTGTGCTCAACTATGGTATTTTTGCTCCAGTTTTCTCATAGGTTAAAAGCTGCAAAAGAATCATTCTGGTTAAGCAGAAAAGAATGGAGACATTGGTGGTATTTGCAGAGGAGAGGCATTCTTCACTTACTGGGAAGGTTTGAGACTTCTGCTGGCAACAGGACTGGCCCTGGTTCATCTCTCTTGTTTATATTTTGAATTTTCAAGGCACATACTGAATTTTGCCAAGTGACAGCAGGGAAAGTGTCTGTGTGGAGCAGAGTCATGCCCCCACAAGGAACTGGCTTCCTTGGCACATCATTGTTTTCAGGCACTGGTGACCCTCTGAGTGAGAAATGGAAAGAGGAATGATGAGCCAGACTGCCAGACAGGCACACACAATTAAACACATTTGAATGTGCCTTATTTGTACCCGTAGGGATTTATTTGTATTTCTCTCCTGAACAGCCTGAGCCTGCTGTTACCTTCTTTAATAGCCACAGAGGGTCAGTGCCCTCCTCAAGGGCCTGGGCTGGAGCTTGCTGCCCTCCTAATTATAGCAAACATCCATAGAAATGGAATAATTAGAATGGATTGGGTTGGAAAGGACCTGAAATCACCTCACCATGGGCAGGGACACCTTCCACCAGCCCAGCTTGCTCAAAGCCCCATCCAGCCTGGCTTGAACATGTCCGGGGATGGGGCAGCCACAGCTGCTCTGGGAAACCCCTGCCAGGGCCTCACCACTCCCATAGCAAAGATTTTTTGTACTATTATCCAATCTAAACCTTCTCTCTTTCATTTTGAAGCCATTCCCCCTGTCCTGTCACTCCAGGCTCTGGTAAAAAGTCCCTCTCCATCTTTCTTATAGGCTCCCTTCAGGTACTTACACCTGATTCCAGCTCTCTTGTTGAGGAATAAGTGATTTTGATGCCTCATTTGATCACAGGTATCATTCATGATGATTTTATTCAAGCCCACCTGTGGCAGAAACATAAATTTTTGTAGAGGTAGAAAAGTATTAAGAAAAATTTCTTCACTGAAAGGGTTGACAGCCATTGGAACAGGCTGCCCAGGGAAGTGTGGAGTCACCATCCCTGGAAGTGTTCAAAAAATGTGTAGATATGGCACCTGGGGACATGGTTTAGTGCTGGATTAGTGGTTGGAATCAATGATCTTAGAGAGCTTTTCCAACCAAAATGACTCCATGTCTTTGTCTCATTTATTTTTGCATTGTTTATACTGTTGTCTCTCTTCCCAAATGCAAAGCCCTGTGGCTCACTGCAGCTGGCAAAATGGTTCACAGATGCTTTTGCTGAGTTTGAAAAACTCAGTGGAAAAGCCTAAGAGGCACTGCTGTGGTGAAAAACTGTAAGAAAAGGACTAGATACAGCTTTGTGGTTCATACTTTATTTACAAACACCTTTGAGTGGGTCAGTACAACCAGCTGTAATTCTTTCTTCTTGATTAAAGAACCAAAACAAGAGCAGAAATGTTGCAAATTGCAAAATATACTGAATTACTGGCAGAGTTCCCTGGCTGCAGGTTATCCACCTGATTTCAGTGCCCATCCTTCTGTGGCTGGGATACATAATCAAATAAAGCAAATGTATGTAAAGGGAAATGTTGATAGGTTGGTTTTTTTCTGTAATATTGATTTTTCTGAGCACAGCCTTTAGTCAAAATAAAAAAATCTCAAGAAAGTCTTTGGCTGCCTACCCCAGTCAATGACACTCAATCCCATTAGTGGGAAAAAAAGTCATAACCAGCTAGAGAGTGTCTCTACAAGTACAGAAGCAGCTGTTGGAACACAGGATCCACAATTTATCAGAGGGTTTGACCAACAGTGTGCTGGGCTTAACAACAGTTTGTTAAAAATAAAACAACAATTAATTGTAAAGGAAATTGGAAGTGTGAATAACTTTGATTTAGGAAATAATGAAAACAGTTCTGGACTGTGACTAGCCTGTTGAATCCTTAATGGAAATATGCACTCCAGAGCCACTGGGAGCTTACTACATTGGTGTGATGGAGGAAAATATCCCATGATATACATTAATTGTGTATTGGGTTTGCATGACCAGAGAGGTTCTGATGATGAAGGATTGTTAATGCTAGCCTAGCCTGCACACAGACATTTTAATAATCAGTACATTTGCAGGAGAAACATCAGAAATTTTGTAATTCTTTAGAATTACTTCCTGGATTTGATGATCTTGGAGGTATTTTCGAGCCCTAATGATTCTATGATTCCAAACAAATGGCATCATTTTTAGGGCCTATGAATGCAGCAGAACAGATGTGTAGCCCTTTGAAGATCATCCATGCAAAGAAATCAGTGCACAAGTTGTAGAAGAATGCAGGTGTTCTTTCAAAAGCCTTCTTTGATGCTAAAAACTCCAACATGAGATGGAAAGTGGGCACAAATGGCTGAGACTGAGCCTGTTGCTCGGTGGAGAGAAGTTTTAAGCAAGGAAAGATGAAACTCCCTCCCAAACTGCCCTTTCCTCAGGACACAACATTCTCAACACACTTAGTACAAGCTATTTGCCTGGACTTGCAGCCCAAGTAACTCCTTTGTTGCCTCTTTCTGGGAGAAAAAATGAGTGGGAACGGGTCCCTGAACACAGCACACACATGCAGGGTCAAGTTTCCAACTGAGAAAAGCTGCCCAGAGTTGTGGGTGCCCCATCCCTGGTCAGGCCCAGGCTGGATGATCCTTGGAGCAATCTGGTCTGAAAAGTGCCCCTGTCCACAGCAGGGGTGGAATGAGATGATCATTGAGGTCTCTTCCAGCCCAAACCATTCCAGGATTCTGTGATTCCTGCTAATTCACCTGGACACTGAAATGCCCCTGATTCCACACCTGGGGTTAAGCACAGACACCTCAGGGCTCTGCTGCTGCAGGGACATTTGTCTGTGTCCCCTGAGTGTTACCTGAGGTACAGAAAATACACATCACCTCCTGCAGATCCTGCCAGCATCCTTAGCAGGAACTGGCTCTGGGCACCAAGGAAACCCAGTCATTCCAGAAAACACCATTTATCTCCACAAAATGCTTAACCACAGAGAGAAAAAATAAACATACACAGATTTTAACAAATGCACAGAGGACTTTCAGGCTCGGTGTTTAAAGACTTGCACGTGGATGCTGTTATGTTGAAGATTGCAATGCAAGTTGTTTTCCATTACCATCTGTGTGGCAGGTTACCTTTGTCAAGTGGGCAGTTTGCCTTATCTCTCTCTTTGAATGACCACAATCACACCTCCCTGGGGAGGGGACATCTGCTGATAACAGCTATTGAATGTCACTGCATGGCTGATAAGAACTACAGCATCCCACTGGGAGATGTGAGCCCAGGGGGAGGAGCCAAGCATTCCTGCCTGGATATAATCCAGAGGTTTTGAGACACCAGCATGGCTTCTCCACTGGATTCCCCAGAGGAACAGCAGCTGCCTCTCCTTCCACTGGATCTTCAGAGGAAGAATACACCCTTTTCTACAGGATCCCTGCTCCAGCAGAACCACCCCTGACACTCCAGGAGGGCTGCAGGCACAATTCCAATGGGACTGCCACCAACACCCTGACCCACAGGGTGTCAGGTTGTGTTCTGACTCTCTCAGTGTTGTTCTAGTGTACTGCATTGTTTATTTTATCCTTTTACTTTTTTCCTTTTCCCTATTAAAGAGCTGTTATTTCCTGCTCCCATATTTTTGCCTGAGAGCCCCTTAATTTAAAATTTATAGCAATTCAGAGGGGTGGGAAGGGTTTACATTCTCCATTTCAGGGGAGGCTCCTGCCTTCCTTAGCAATTCCTGTCTTTCCAAACCAAGACATGTTACCAGTCCACCTGGCTCAGCCCTGCTGTACATCCATCCCAAAAAGCAAGAGGGGCTGAGCTATGGAGAATCACCCTGTAGGACTGATTTGGGCTAAATTGCTCTGTGGCTGGATCCACATTCCCACCTTCTGGAAGTATACTGAGTTTGGATTCCAGAAATAAGTCTGCTGCATGGGAAATGTGATCCATCGTATTGCTCACAGTTTGCAGAAGCAGCAGCCATCTGCTGGGGTTTAGAGAAGGCTGAGGAACACAGGATGTTTGCTTTCATTCAGATGTGCTGTGGATGTGCCTCGTGTGAGCAGACTTGTCACAATCCTAATAAAACAACTGGGACATCACACTCGAGAGGAAAGCTTTGCCTTATGGGGTAAAATTAAACTTGAGCAAGATAGAAAGCACTACAAATACACATGCACACATGCATATACATAATCATTTAAGTAAAGGTCAGCAGAAAACAGGCCAGGCAGAAATTTCAAGCAAATGCAGCACTAACTTTGAGACTGAATTAAATGCTTTGTGAGGTGTTTGATGGAAACCACTCCCAAGAGAAAAAAAAAAATCTACAAAAGGTATAAGATAAGGAATGGTCCAGCTGCGAAATAAACCCACACGGCAAAATTACAAGATGAGATTAATTCAGATAAACTCTCCCACGGGGGATTTGGGATTACTGACAGAACTGAAACGTGGGTGTGGATTCACAGCACCAATCCAAGGCTTGGGAAGAGGAGACAGTGGCATTCCCTTATCACAGGCACTGATCACCAAGGCCACCTGGGAGGCTCACAGGGAGCCGGGCTCAGGTGTCTGCAGCTGCAGGAAAATGTCATCCACAAGGAGAGTAACCCCTTGCTGCTGCTGTGAAAGTTACCCACAAAGGGGAAACACTCCCATGGGAGCAGAGGATGCAAGCAGCATCCTGCAAATGCAGAAGGAGAAGGAACCCGAGCAGTAACCAGAGATGCAGATGGAGGTGCTGGCAAACAGCATGAGCAGCAGCTAAGGCTGTTCCTGCCAACAAGGGAAAAAGTTAAGTATAGTAAATCAAATAAAATTAAACATGCAGCAACAATGGATGCCCCACTTTTCTCTGCAAATGTCTTTTACCCTGTTTTCCCCAGGAGGTAATGAGGATTTTTGTAAATCTCTGTCAAAAGCAGACAACCTTGCTTATATGTCTGTCTTATGGCTTGAATAAGTGGAGAGTATTTCAGGTGACAAATATTTTTGCAACAAAAATAAAATAAAACATTCTGCATATGCGGCATTAAGGTTGAAATATCCTGTGGATGATCACCAGCAGGACTGACACTACTGGTATTTTCTGTGAAGAAAGCATTTGAATGGGATAACAGGCACTGTATGAAAGCTTTGGTGAGTGAATTTGTCAGAATCCTGTCAATTCCTCAAAAGCAAAGCAGTGGGACAAGGTAAATTGCTTACACAGATGGATCAAACCAGTTTGCTGATGCTACCAGGAATTCTGAAAAAAGTCTCCTAAGCTTATTCACTGCTCTGTATCAGAATGGTAGCGTGCAACTTCTGTAAGATCCCAAAGAAAAATCCCTGGATGATGCTGGGAGAAGGCCTGAGGTGGGTTTCACTCGGGGCAGAATTACACTTGATACCATCAGAACAGTTTGAATGTCATGTTATCAAATTCTGGATGAAAATCAGTGTACTTTGGAGGAAAGTTTAACAACCCAAAAAGGATGCTTTATGAAGAAGATGAAAAAAATCTATTTTCACATCTCCCAGGATGTGACTTACATAATAATTTAAGATCTTAAATGAAGATGCAGAGAGTTTTCAAGAAGGAACCCAAGATCATAATATGAATTTGACCTAGCTATAAATCAGAGAAAAGACAAAAAATTGTATTTTGAAATTATACTCAAGCAGGCATTGAACAGCATTTCCCTGGAGTATCTCACACTCATGCATCAAGATGGTGATAAAATTTCAGGAACAAAAGACTCTACAAAGATTATGGTAAAAAAAATGTCTCAACAGCCTATCATTAAAAGCTAGTAATTACAAGAAACTATAATTATTCTAAAACAAACTTGCTGAGAAGTGCTTGTCTGAAGGGCTCTCATTAGCCATTTTACTAAAAGCTTTCAATATTAGAATTTCAGTGCCTAGTGTATTTTTGATGGCCTTTAACACATGAAGTAGAGGTGCACACCTATAGAATTGCAGTTAGAAATTAATTTGCTCCAAGGCAGGAGATCTTAGAACGAAACATGACTCAGAAGCACACAACTCTCTAAAATATTCCTTTATTTATTTGTATTTGAGCTGAAATGGCTCAAGTGGGAGCTACAATTTCTTTGGATGTACTAAATATAGCTTAAGACAAATTTTCCAGAGGTGTCCTCTGGTGCCACTTGGTGCCCCAGTAAATTGTGGTTTTAACTTCTCCTTGCCTCTTAAAAAGGGAAATCTCAACTCTGTTTTTGATCAGCTCTCACTCAAGTCTTGGCTATTGATTCTTGCTATAAATTCTTTGAGGTCCCACCTGACACTGGATAATGTTGAAAATTCCCAAAGTGTGGGGACTGCACAGCATGTCAAAGAAACCACTCAATAATGATAATATGCCAAATATTACACATCACAGATTTTATATTGGTTCCAATTCTTCTGCATTTACTGAGCTATCTTACCCTAAATCTGGTGTCTAGACTTCTCTACAGAGCAGACTTTTAAAGCTGAGTGATGCATTTTTATTTAGTATTTAGATGGGCTTCTCCACTTATTAATGTGTGTCATGTATGTTGCAATTAAGGCAGCCCATTAAATATGAGGACAATTTAATCTCCTCAGTGCCCTTGAGCATCTGGTTTTTAAAATTTTGCTCTATTGAACCTGTTCAAACCTTTTGCCTCCCTAACAGATGTGGAAGCTTGCAATATTCCACCTTGCCAGATCAGAACAAAAAATACAAAGCAGTTTTGATATTGATAAATAACTCATTCATCTGTCTCCCTTCCACTGAAGATCTTGACAAACCTCTGTCAAATTCAGCATGAAGCTTTTTTAATTCTGAGATCAAGATCACCAGGGTGTGAATCCTGTCCTTCTGTGGGAATTGTACCATTTAATTATTACCATCTTAAGCCATTTTATTTCTTGGCTTTCTCTAAATTACACAGAGTTAGAGATAAGGAAGGATGCACAATGGATTTGTACAGTGGTATATTTGCTGTTTATTTGCCATTCTTTTCCTAACTTGGGCATCCTCAACTCTTTTGGCCACCAAGAATGGGGAGGCTTTAATGCCATTTCTTCTCAGTGTTTCCTAAAAATCAGTCCTATCAGAGTGCTCCTTTAAAGTGAGATGTCCTCATCTCTTCAAGTTTTTAAACTTCCAGTGCTTGCACACAACACCAGTTTTGTTCTTGTTCCAGTTATCTATTTTTGTGTGGTCTGCTTAGTCATGACATTATTTAGGCATTTCTTTGCTATTTTCCATCTCAATCTAATGAATTTCTGCCTTTTTCTAGGATTTATAGCTTTTGGATCCCAGCTCCAGTTCCTGTCTCACACAAAGTCCTTTCTTAGTGGTCATGTATAGGGTATCTGAAATTCAGGGTCATGACAGAACTACAACCTCCTAATCCATGTCATTTTCTCAGTGGCAAAATTATCCTATTTGTTTACCTGACAGTGGATCTCAGAAGACTCTACAAAATGCTCCCATTACCTTTCTTTTTCTATCCTTCCCATTTTGGCAGTATTCCTACCTATCTACTCATCCCTACTGCAAAATCTGAAACCCATTAAGACTTGTATTTTAAATTTAAGCGCTGCTAGACCCCCTCTGATGTTAAGCATTCCTTACAGTGCTGAGCTGAACCACTGAGTATAGAACACTTTGCTGTAAATTGAAAATTTAAAAAGTATCCAATAGGTTAAGGCTGTACAATGAGATAAAGCAGGTTGCAAAAATACAACATGAACACTTGCCTGTTCTCTTTTACAACAAAGAGAACGAGATATCACTGTCTCAGCCAACTCCATCCTCAGGGTCTCTGCACTTGTGGAAAAATCCAATAGTTTTATTAACTGCTGCTATGATCATGAAAGATGCACCAAGCTTGGGAGGGAGCTGGTGATGCTTCAGTGAGATTGGGAAGTGATTGGGATGGGGCAGCCACAGCTGCTCTGGGCACCCTGTGCAGGACCCTCACAGTAAAGAAATTTTTAGTAACACATCATCTAAACCTATTCTCTTTCAGTTTGAAACCATTCCCCCTTGTCCAAAAAATTTCTCTCCATCTTTCCTGTAGGCTCCCTTCAAGTCCTTGAAGAAGATTTGATCACAAAGCAAAGAGCACAAGCCAAGCTGGTTTCACTGGAGACTCTGACATCCCCCAGTGGCCCATGTAGCACCTGTGGCTGTTTCCAGGCAGATCCAGGTGCCAGAGGC
Organism: Zonotrichia albicollis; assembly: GCF_047830755.1. NCBI lineage: Eukaryota > Metazoa > Chordata > Aves > Passeriformes > Passerellidae > Zonotrichia > Zonotrichia albicollis. The sequence goes on from NC_133824.1 coordinate 57,085,609, forward strand.
TGCCCTGTGGCTGCTGTCCTGGAGGAAGGGGCAGCACCAGAACCTTCTGAGGCAGTTGTAGGTGGCAGTGCATATATTGGTCTGTAATACATTAAATGCAGAGATAACTGAGGAGACAGAACCAAGGAATGGTTTGGATTGAGAGAGACCCGAAAGATCATTTTGTTCCAACCCAATGCCACGGGCAGGGACAATTTCCACCACACCAGGCTGCTCCAAGCTCCATCCAAGCTGGCCTTGAACATGCCAGGGATGGGGCAGCCACAGCTGCTCTGGACAACCTGTGCAGGACCCTCACAGTAAAGAAATTTTTAGTAGCACATCATCTAAACCTATCTTCTTTCAGTTTGAAGCCATTCCCCCTTGTCCTGTCACTATTTGGTCTCCAAAAAATCCCTCTCCATCTTTCCTGTAGGCTCCCTTCAGGTGCTTGAAGGAGATTTGATCACAAAGCAAAGAGCACAAGCCAAGCTGGTTTCACTGGAGACTCTGACATCTCCCAGGGGACAATATAACACCCGTGGCTGTTTCCAGGCAGATCCAGGTGCCAGAGGCTGCCCTGTGGCTGCTGTCCTGCAGGAAGGAGCAGCACCAGAACCTTCTGAGGCAGTTGTAGGTGGCAGTTGGGGCGGGCAGGGACAGTTGGGGAGGGGGGTTGGCCCAGCAGTGGAGCACAAGGCCTGAGGAAGGTAAGAGGTAAACAGGCAGGGAAGGAAAGCGAACAAAAAAATTCAGAAAACTTGGCTTAAAGGAGTGCCTGGAGGCAAGTTAAGGCACTGGGGGAGGGGAACAAAGCAGGAACAAACCCATGAATTGGGGAATAAGTGAGAGCAGCGTTGTGCTGGAGGAGGCAGCTAGCCAGCTGCCAAGGCGAGCAAGCTCCTGCTTATCTTGCCATGTTGACTACAGAAACAGACCTCAAATGACGCAGTGTCTATAAACAGAGAGGAAGAATTAGTTCCCATTCTGGTAGTTGTGTCTATGACCCTAAAATGCTTACCCCACACACAGCAGGAATTCAGTTCCTGAGGGCACTGACAGTGCCATGGCACAGCTGATAGAGGAGGAGCAGGAGGAAGCTGTAACAAGCACTTGCTTATTATTACAGAAACTTGGGATGGCAATTGCAAACACTGCCTAAAAGCCACACCACTCCTCCCCAAAACCAAAAACGTGAATCAGGAGTCAACTGCAGGGTGAACAGACGTTAGCAGAATGCTTTCTTGTTACATGTGAATTGGATTCCAAAGTAAACAAAAAAAATCTCAGATTGTGCCCTTTCAATCCCAGTGATGGAGCAGGACAGGTACTTTGATGCTGTGTTCCACAGCATTTATTTTTGTTAAAAGATGTATCAGAAAAGCCTTGTTCAGATGCTGATTTACCTCTTCAAACAGCTCTGCTGCTTCTTCCATAACACTTTCTCTGGCTGGTCTTTTTCCTGATGGTCTGAATAATTAGTTCTCTGGGGAGATCAAGTCTTTTCTTGCTTCCTACTATTGGAACAGGGAATATCTGGACTAATCCCATGGTACCCTGATAATGCTCCCTTTGACATATAGGAGATCCTTTATGGAGCGTGATGTGACCCTTCCTGCAGACAAACACATGTCACATGTGCCAGGTGAAACAGGCTCCAGCTAGACCCATTTCTGTTTATCACTCAATGCAGCAGGGCTTGCACAGTGGTATCTCTGCAGCAATCCTGTTTGATAAGCTGCTCTGCAAAGAGCAGAATGCCAGTGTGGATGAGAGCTCCTGTATTCCTGCCTGGGTGGCCATAACAGATGGTCTATAGTGGAACTCCAGACACACAAAAAAACGTGAAGTGGCACAAATCTGAGTCACTGGTACAAAAATCTCTGTTCTGGAGGGCTCTTGACTGCTGTTCCAACTGTCTGGGTGCTAAAAAGCAGAGCTGAACTGGTGAGGAGCTGGCCCTGAAAATTCCTTTCCAGCTATTTTTAAAAAGCCCTTTTGTAGGAGAGTGAGGTAGTGTAAGTTTCCAAAAGAATAGGTTTGTCTTGTACCTTTGATAGCAATGGAAAAACACTGATCAAAAGCATTTATTATTGCTTGTAGATCTCCAGGAAGGGCTGCAGGTACTGCATGTGCACATATTTTCATATATATGCCCACACACTGGTATGGGAAATGTTGGTCATGGGAACTTTTATCTGAGGAAAGTTAATTTTTATTCTTGCAAATTGGTATTACATGTATTTATACAAACACATACATAAACATATACAGATACACATCTATGTAAAACACCTGCAATACTCAGTTCTTCTCCACTTCTCTCCATGCTTGGGATTCACATGACCTTTTTCAAAGCAGCAATTTTTACAAAATACAGGCTAAACAGAGAATTGGAGAAGGAAAAGTAACAGTAACCCTTTAAAACATCAACAGTCTTACATTCATGTCTTATGTTGTGCTCTGAAATCTCATCACAGATGAGGACTTCACAGATTAAAGCAGAAAAAAGAAAGCGACCAGGAAATAAATGGGAAGCCCACTGCATAAAATCTGATGGCCACATGATAAAGAAAAGGTAAGATTTGGTTAGTCCCAGATAGAGCCTGTATTTTTTCCTTGAATTGTTACTGTCCAAACATCACCTGATACAAAACACATCATAAAAATGCTTTACACAGCCAAAATGGACCAGCCAGACTACATGGACCATCTAAGAAATGAATTAGCTGAATGCATTATTTACCAGCTTGTTCAGCTGTACTGAAGAACTAATTCTGTAGTTATTATACAAAGTCAGAATGAAGAGTAAAAACATCTGTGTGCACTGGACAGTGGACTTGGACAGCACTGTTGATTTTTATCCCTTCTATGGCATTTATTTTAATAGATACATCACAGGTTTCAATTTTAGGTATTTGATGTTTTACAAAGATGGATTAATCTCATACTAGGAAAACTGAAGTACATTCATGTAAAATGACTTGCTCAACTGCACCTGAAGTGCCAGTGTAGCCATCAGGCTGTGCTAGAACCTCCCTTCTGCAGAGTGTGCTGCCAGCAGCTTTATGAGCTGCTCACTGCACTGCTCACATCAAAAGCAGCACACAGGACACTGAGCAGAACTGAGCAATTCTGAGCTAACAGAATTAAGCACATGGAACAGCACAACACACACAAATACAGGTTCTGTCCCTCACTAATGGGACATTGCACTGGTTTTGCCATATTTTACCTTATATTGGCATAACTCCAACCCACATTCTTTATTACCCACCCTTGTTTGCATTTAGACTATTTTAGCTGGTTTATTTTAAGATAATTTAAAGTTTTAAATGTCTACAAATACATACAAATAACTCTTCTAAACTTAAAAGTTACACAACCCTTCTGTAACTGTGGCACAGTTCAATCTTAGTTTTGCTTTTTTAAATACAATCCTTCCGAGAAGTGCAATCGATTTACAGAGGATGACAAATTCTACAGTCCTCTGACTTAATATCACATGGAATTTCATTTTAAAAGATGTCTTGACTGCTTGATTATAAAATAAAAATGAAGGCATGGCATTAGGGCTGTTGCAGGAAATAATTTCTCAAGCAGCATTACTGTCTACTTGAGGGAGAAATACCTGGCTTGGGAGGTCAGCAGAAATGGATGCGGGGGTAAAACAGGTCAGCAGGATTGTGAATAGATCAGACTGACTCAAAAGCTTTTGTATTGGCAGGTGTGAACAGGAGTGGGGTCTGGGACAGGCAGGACAGCAGATGCTGGCCTTGCTGAGGCCTTAATTTTAGTAATGTTCATTCTTGGGCATTACTGTTAAAAAAAAAAAAAGATGTGAGTGGTTTTGAGACAACACAAGGAGAAGACATAAGCATCTTAATAGGTTTAAACCTGTGCCACACCAGGAAGGATTGAAAGGAAGCAAAATTGTTTTGTCTATAGGTGAAAAAAATATATCTTAAGATATAAAGACGGATTTTGAGAGATGAGAAGCAAAACCACTCACATCCATTACAGTTATACTTCAGTGGCCATGAGCTTTTAACTAGTGCTGCAGGTTCCTCAGCGGGAGCTGGACCAGGGAACTGGCTGGAAATTAGCAGTTTTGAAAGCAGTTTGACAACAGCTTAAATGACTTTGAATCAAGTCTGACACAGTCTCACTTCCTCCGTTATGCCAAAAGCTGAGTCAGGAAGGTGAGTAGGACAACAACTAGATATCCTTTGCAGGGTTAGTAATGTTGAGGGGATTCAGTACCTGCACAAACAGCAGGGATGTGGCTGACCCACCAAAGCAACCAGCTCTCAAACTGCCTTCGAGCTATTTTCCTAAAAAAAAGACTATATGTCAGAAGGATTTGGTCATATCGACATAGGAGGGCTGCTACTCATAGATGTCAACTTATTTTAAAACATAACATTGACATTAACACCATTGCAGAATCACACAATGAGTGAGGCTGGAAGAGACCTCTGAGATCTAGGACTGAACACCACCTTGTCAACCAGACCACGGCACACCAGTCTTTCCTTAAACACCTCCAGGGACAGTAACTCCATCGATCTCCCTGGGCAGCCCATTCCAATGTCTAATCACCCTTCCTGTACAGGAATTCTTTCTAATGTCCAACCTAAACCTCCCCTGGCTCACCAGGGATGTTCCCTGACATCCCCTACTTTGTCCCTTTATTTCTGTCACTTGTCTGAGAGAGAAGAGACTGAACCCTGGCTACACCCGCCTTTCAGGGAGTTGCAGAGCACTAAAATCACCCCTGAGCCTCCTCTTCTCCAGACTAAACATCCCCAACTCCCTCGGCTGCTCCTCACAGGACTTGGTGCTGCAGATCCTTGCCCAGCTTCGTTACCCTGTAGCCATTAGCTGTATTTTGGGAAAACCCCCAGCAAAAACCAACAAACCAAAACCATCAAACACCAAGCCATCGGGCAGATAAATTTAACCGAAGTTTACGATATTTAACTATGGCATCTACAAGCAGTCATTGTGCTGGTCCCTAGTTCCAAGTACATATAAATATACTCAGGGGGCCAAAAAAAAAAAAAAAAAAGGGATGCAGGCAGCGATCACACACTGGGCTGAGAAACCCAAGGGTGCAGAGCTGCAGCAGAGAAGAGTGAGGGGGTGCAGTTTCCCAAAGCAGGGACCCGCCGGCTCGGTCCCTCCGGCGGCACCCAGCGCGGCCCCTCGTCCGCAGTCCGCCCCGGGCAGCGGCTCTGCGCCCCCCAAGAGGCTCCCACGGGGCTTTACCTCAGCCTGAGCGCGGTCTCCCCTCAGCAGCGCCGGGTTTTACTGCCCAGCCGACGGGCCCCGCCGCTCGCCCGGCACAGGGATGAGAGCGACGCGAAGGCGAGAAAGGCGAGAGAGGCGAGGGACGCGCGGGGCTGCGGGGCCGCGCTGCCGGGGGAGGGGGCGGCCCTTTCCCGGCGCTCCCGGCGGCCAAGGCGGCTCCGGGCGCCACTGAGGCGGCGCGTCCCGGAGGCGGCTCCGGTGGGCGGTCGGGGGCGGTCCGCGGGCGGGGGGCGGTGGCAGCAGCGCGCTCGGTTGTGAGCGAGAGCGAGTGCGTGCGAGCGAGTGCCATGGCCGGAGCCCGCTGAGAGCCACAATAGGAGCGAGACCCCGACGCCCACCGGGACCCTCCGCTCGCTCTCCCCCGCGCCAGCCGCCGGCGGAACAGCAGCGCTTCCCCGCCCTGCCCGGCACTGCCTCCCCCCGCGCCCGCCGCTCCCCCTCGGCTCGGCTCGGCTCCCTCCCGCCTCGCAGGGCCCTTCTCCGGGAATGTGAAGAGGCAGCAGCACCGCAGGCAGCGGGGAGTGCACGGGACTGAGCGGAGCCGCCCGCGCCTGAACCCGCCGCCGACGCCGCCCTGCGCCGGGGAGGCCGCGCTGCCGCCGCCGCCGAGGCCGAGGCCTACAGGGCTCCTGCGCCGCCGCGGCAGCGACCGAGCCCGGCGAGAACCGCACTCGGGCCGCCGCCGCCGCCAGGCATCGGCCGCGCTCCGCCAAGGCCGCCGCCGCCTCCCTCCGTCTCCGGCTTCTCTACCGGGAGCGTCAAGGTAACTCCATCGGCGGCCCGGCGGTGCGGGAGGAGGAGGCGCGGGGGGCTGCGGGAGGACATGTTCCAGCTGCGGAGATCCCGTCTGGAAATGACAGCCGAGAGCGGATAATTGCGCCTCTGCTCCCTTCCCCGCCGATAGCCGTCGGTATTTTCACTTCCCCCCCCACCCCCCCACCCCCGGGACCGGCGGATCTGATGAGCGTGGCTTCGTATTTACCAAAATACTCGGGGAATGGAGCGGAGGAAGCGGGGAGCGGTGGCCGGGTTTGCAGCTTTTCCCCCTCGCACACAATAAATAATCTCGGGCTTTATTCCCCCCCTCCCCCCCACTGTTGGTGGAAACAGAGTATTTCCCTGTGATAGTGTATGCGGGGCAGCGAATGTTCATTTGGAGAGGCGAAAAAAAAGATCAGTGTTTACTGTAAGGTTGTTAGGCTGGATGTAGTCTTGTTGAATTAGAATTAGATTTTAATAATTTATAAAGCAGGTTAGGGAAACTGTTACTAAATTTACAGCAGAGAAGTGTCAGTAAAGCTCCTTGCTGACACAATGATCCTGCAGTTTAAGTGATCTACTTTAGTCGCTGTCCATTATTACTATTTTTATTATTTTTCGTAATTTGATTTGGAGAGAGCGTGCAAACATTTCTGCAGGGATGGTTACACTTTAATGATGCACGTGATGAGGAGGGGAAGCTTTCTGATGAGATGAGATGGGGCCAAACCGATTCACGTTTAGGGAATATATTTTTGCTGATATATTCAGAATTTGGTTTATGTAACAGGTAACTTTGTGTGTTTTTTGGCGGACTGTTGAAATCTTAGAAGTGGGTTACTAAAGTACAGGCCATTCTATTCCAGTTTATCTGACTTTTTTATTTATTAATCTTGGCTGGGGCCTGAATGCCCTGGTGATGCTGGCTTCTTTTTTTTTTTTTTTTTTGCCTGGGTGATAAACAAGACCAGTTTAAGGTACGGGTTCATGTTGCTGATAGTATATTATATTTAGAAAGCCTAAGCTGGTAGTGAAAGAATACCTCAGGAGAAATCAAAAAGATGGAATAAGGTTTTTTTTCATTATTGTAATGCCAGCTGCACAGTTCAGCTTCTGGGTGCTGCACATGCTTCCTTGAAGAAGCTATGGAGTTTATACTCCATTTTTGATAGATTCACTGCACCTATATGGAATTTTGCATTAAATAGTTCTTATCTTTTGGAGCTTGTTTACACTGTTGCAACAAATCTTGCTTTCGAAAGCTTTTCTTACAAAAGACAAACCCAAATAATGCCTGTTTCAGTGGATTTAGTAATCTACCAAGCACACGAGTAACCAGATCATTTCAATAAAAATAATAAGTACTCGAAAGCGTTCTGTATGTTGTGGAATCAACTTCTTGTAGCACACGAGGAGTCACTTTGGTAATTGAAGTCAACAGACATTGGGGATGAGTAATGCTTTCCAAGGACATGCTCTAAGACCCTGATCCTGCGAGTGCTTACGCCGATGCTTAACTTTGCACGGGTGCCTGTCCTGGCCGAAATCGCCAGAGCTGCCCTCGTTAATGGTCGTGTTAATTAATGAATGCAGATGAGGCTGCTGGAGTGAACTGTGCACCGAGCTGCTGCTGGTAACGTGTAGGCCTGAATTCCTCCTGTCTCCTCTGCCTTGAGTATTACTCATGGGTTTCATCGAGCTCTGATGGGCCTTTTTAACAGGCAGGACCAGACTGGTAAATAAAATAGCTGGATGCATTAATTCAGTGTTTGCTAGAGGTACAGAATCAGCTGCAGGAATACCACCAAGGCAGGTTTTGTAGGAAGAAGCAATGCCTATTGCCTAGGCCAGCTGAAGTTGGGAAACAAACTTACTTTTGCTTGCAGAAGCCTTTTTTGGCTCTCTGCCTCTCCCTGCAAACCTTGTGTGTCTCATGCCCTTAGAGCAGTTACTGCTACCACACTGCCAGTCGTCCAGAAATGCCAGGACATGGAATAACCACATGTAAAGGCACTCACAGGAAAACAACTGAGTGTTTCTGAAGTGGAGAATAAAGAAGGAATATGCACAATTTGTGTCAGTGTTAGTGAAATTGTGAAGCATAGCAGTACTTTTTACTATAGTTTCCTAAATTTCTATAAAATCTTGTATGTAGGTGTGGCAAATAAATGGAGTTTTTGTTCTGTCCTATGTTTTTTGTCCTTAATGCCAAAAAACCATCTGTGCCTTTTTGTGTACCCATTCTTTATCAGAGTAAGTTGAAATGACTTCATCCCAAGGAGTGCATAATTTAAAGCTACAGTCTGGTCTGCAGGTGTGTGAAGTTCTGTTCTGATGAAGTTCTGAATGCAGTGATGTCAGCATTAGGTCTGAAATTTATGGCAAATAGGAGACACAAATAAAAATGTAAGCAATAGGAATTACTACACTAATAATTAAGTTTATTCTATCCATAAGATGGGTTAGACCTCTCAACAGTTTATCTGTGTGAGTTGTCAACAGGAAGAAGATATTTGGAAAGTTTAGATGAATCTTTACCTGTTTCACTCATTTGGGACACACTTTTAACACATGCTTTCCTTCAGTAGGGATATGTCCTCAGCACCAACTACTCCTCCATCAGTGGATAAAGTAGACGGATTTTCTCGGAAGTCCGTCAGAAAAGCCAGACAGAAGAGGTCACAAAGCTCCTCCCAGTTCAGGTCTCAGGGCAAGCCTATCGAGTTAACTCCCCTGCCTCTGCTAAAAGGTAAGATCAAACACAGTTTTTAATAAATTAAACAATTTTTGCTCTACAACCAACTTAGAAAATCAAAGTATTGTCAGGAATTGCAGGGAAGTTTTGCAGGCATTGAGAAATGTTTCATACCAGATGTATATGTATTTAAGCTCTACAAAATATTTTATCTGTGAACTTGAGGGTGTGGTAATTGTTTGCAATACTTTTGGAAGTTTTAAATGCTGATGTTAACCCCTACCACGACTTGAATTTTCAAGGCTCTCAGGCTTTGTGCAAGAGTGTTTTGGTTTGTGAATCCTCAGCAGCTGACATAAATCAGCAGTAATTTTGGTAAGGGTAAATGGACTTGTGAACTGAAGGAAATTGGTTTTTAGTATTTCCTTGGTGTGTGGATCTGCAGCCCCTACAGCAAGAGAGGAGGTGGGATCCCCTCTCTTACCATTTGTGCATGGATAGCTCCCAGGTCCTGCCTTCTGCTGGATTTTGAAATGGAAAGGTCCCATGAGCTGCAGCCTCCCAAGGGGAAAGATGCTGCCAATGTGGTCTTAGGCAAGGCCCTGCTGTTTTGAGATCTTGCATATCCCAATGCTGGTTGAGTTTCTGCTGGCAGATTTAACCTCTGGTTTGAGAAGGAAAAATATTATCCAGCATACTCTTCTTAAAGGCATGTCAATATCTCTGTGATACCTTGATTGCTTCTCCATAATTTTAGTTGTCACTGAATTTCAGTACAAATCCAGGGGTCAGAAGCACCTCTCAGAATGTCTGTCTGGTGAGGAAGGGGAAATCGCCTTTCAGAAGTCTTCAACACCAACTTCTCAAATGGTTTATTTACTTCTGTGTGTTTTTTTCATTGCTATTCTTCATTTCTGCTCTAAGTAGTGAATATAGGCATGGCTGGTGCTGATAATTCTGGAAAATAGGAAGTTTATTAGGTTTAATGTTGTCCCTTTTCTTCCTTTTTGGGCAAGTGTATTCCCCACATTCTCTCATCTACCTTGTTTGACAAATGTGTTAATCAGAGTATTGGAATATGTAACAAATGTGGAATTGTGCTTCAGTTGGTTCTCAACCCCACTTCATAAGGATACAGTAGTTGCAAAAATACAAACCAATGGACCTCAACACCCCCAAAAATCTCTCACTTTAAATTTAATTAAAAGTAGGATTCTTTAATAGGAACAGGCTTAGTTCCAGTGGAGCTGTCATTGCAATATTTTGGGCTTCTTTCTGTGGCTTCCTGTAAGAATGCACAAATGGAGTATCCTGAGTCAAACTGAATGTGCACCCAGCCCCCCTGCACTGTGCTTGGTGGTGACTTTTTTCCAGTATTTCTCAGTTTAGGGTTGGTTGCTGCCATTGGATTTGACTTTGTAGTCTGCAGTGAATATTATTTGTGATTCTTTGGGTGATCCTGTGCAGGGCCAGCAGTTGGACTTCAATGATCCTGTGGGTTCCTTTCAACTCAGGTTATTCTGCAATTCTAAAAATTTTTTTTCTCTTTGTTGTTCAACTCTTTTGTTGTTTAGTGAAAATATGATAAAGAAGCAAATACTTCTTTCAAATAATTTTAAAGCTCAGTTTTACGCTTTTTTAGGTAATTTTTGATATGCAGGTTATTTCATGCCAGTTGCTACATTTTGGAAGGTGACTGGAGTTTATCCTATGGCTTAAATGATGGGATTAGTGGAAAACATTTGGATTTCTATTTGTACAAATGAAGAAATTGATGTTGTAGTTATTTCTCTCTATTCTGTAGTCCCATTCAGGGAGTAAAGCAGGCATGGGCACAAGCATGAGTAAATCAGTGAGACCTCGCCTTGCAGAAACACAGGCGTGTCCAGGTGCTTCATGTGACTACTGCAGCCAGTCCTGAGGATTGAGATATAAAACTATAATAAGATAAAACAAACAGATGGGGAGCAGAGAGTGTTGGTGAGACATTTATGATTAGTGTCATAATGAGTTACAGTGGTCCAGCTTCAAATGAAGAATGTGATCCTGGGAGTTGGTTTTCCCTCTTTGCCTTAATGCAGATTCCCAGAGGTGCAGGCATCTACCTGTGCAGATTAATTGGTGGGATTTGGGCCCAACAATCTCTCTGAACAGCAGAGCTATTGGTCCCTGCAGAAGGGACACTGGCAGCTAAAAATCATGCTGCTGTTTGGAAATATTCTTGACCTACATTAATATTTGTAACATTCAGGGTTGTTAAGTCTGCAAGAAGTGAGGAAATTATTTTCTCCTGTGTTGTTCATCCTTTTCTTGACCAATTCCATCAATGTCCTGATTTTTTTTTAACTCTTATGGTTACACTCACCTTCCAACAAGTGACTAGTCTTATTTCTTCTGCCCAGTAACCACATGATTTCCAGTTTTATCCTGGAAAATTTTGTCTTTTACACCCAAATAGAGAAGAGATACCTGCAAAGTAGCTTTTTAAAGTCTCAGAAAACTGAGCTTAGTTTGGAGATGTGCAATTGATCACCTTCCTGGTTTGGGTAAATTTCAGGTTTAATTAAACCTCTTCAGAAATATTTCAGTATGGGAACTTTTTAGAGGACAGACCTCAAATTCATATTCATCATCTGTATTTCATATGCATCATGGAGGGGTCTTATACAAATATCCATGCTATGCTCCCTTCTGTTTTTTTTTTTTTAATTTTTTGGTGGATATATTGCATATTGACATTGTCAGGCTGCTTTATCTCAAACAGCACTTTATGGCCTTCAGTATCTTCTGTGATTACAAGAATCATGTATGCAGAAAACTGGGTAACTGCTTGGTCCATTCCTTGCAAGTTTTTATACTCTGCCTGTCACCATAATGATCTGAGCACCTTCCAGGAGTGTATTAAGTGACGTGACTACACATCTGTCACATCTTATCTGCTCTCCTTCCTCTCCCTAGGGGCAGAGTCACACAGAGTGAAATGGCTTGTTTTGGTAGTGTTTTAATGCAGTCTGTTGCCTTCTGTGAGCTTACATGCCTGTATTGCAAAAACAGATAGATACACCAGCCTTGTTGTTGTTCTTTGGTAATAAAAATATTTTGGGAAAGAAAAATAAGGGGGATGCTGTGTTTTGATGCTCTGTACATGTCTGAAGGATAAGCTGCTATTTAGGAAATGGAATAAGAACAACTGGAATTTTCAGTGTTGCTCATTTCAGGGGAAAAAACGTATACAGAAATGAAGTTGTTACTCTCATATTTTTTTAAAAAAGTGTGTGGATGGTATCAGTTTGCAAACAAACATTTAATGTATTTGGAAAACAAGATGTTCCTTCTGAGGCTTTGCTGGGCTGAGTTCAGGCTTTCAAAAGCCCTAAGTCAAAAAACTGCTGTTTGCTTAGAGTAAAGACTTAAATTTTTAGATGATTTCATTATATTTTTATTTATTGCATTGTGACTAAATCTAATTTGCAGTTATCTTTAAAAATCTGACTCTTGTCCAATATAACACTTTAAGCCCAGTGTTTTCTCCTTTGTTTGAAGTGTAGAGGAGTGGGATGGGAGGTGCACATGGGAGTTGTGGCACAGGTGCATTTTGCCTGTGTGTGCTCCTCTGTAGTTTCTCACGTGCATTTTTTGAAGGTTGCATGCTTTCCCCAGTGGATCTCGCAGTGCATGATGGATTTGGGCTGTCCTTTGAAGAGGCTGCTGGTTTTCCCCAGGCTGACAGGTGCCTTAGGTGTAACTGGCTTGTGACAGAGCAGTCCTGGTGAAGGGCCCCTTTTTGGGATTGAGTAATTCCATCTGTGTGCCTCTTTGCTAACCAGGTTTGTGGCGTGCCTCAAATCGAGCTTGCTCTGTAGAGGAAAATAGGATTGTAGCTGCATTGGATAGGTGTATTATTTATTGGAGGACTATTTTGCTTTCATTTTGTATAGCTGCTCTTTTTACTTAGAAGTCTCTAGAGGTGGAGCAGCAGGAGTGCAATGTTAGAAAGCATTTGGCTGGAAAAAGAGTGTATTGTAAGTGCTGGACATGTGAAAACAGAGCAATTTCAGTATTACCTGCAAAAGGGGGAGGGGGAGCTCATTTGTGTTTCTGCCTGGTGTCTGTAGAGGCAGGGGAGTGTTCAGAGGATGAAAACTTACACAGAGATGATTAAAAACATCATGTGTCTTACAAATGCACATTTAGCATCCTGAGAAATTGCACAGAGCACCTGCATGCCTCTCACAGCATCGTTGCCCCCCCCCTTGTCCTCATTACAAATACAGAAGTTAGGGAAAGCAAACCATCCAAAAGCCAGACTGTTCATTGTTAAATCATTTGTATCCCATTTTTCTAATTCAGGGTGTGTTTTTTTCCTGTCATCCTTCCACATTTTCCAATGATTTGATGTAATTACTGAAGGTTACTTTCATGTTCTCTGCAACTATTGTATATTTTTGTTGAAAATGTTTCAAAGTATGATTTTTATTTTTAGGTGGTTTTTCCTCCTTAAAATAAGTGCTCAGAGCAGAAGTTCTCTGTCAACAGTACCAATTGCTTTGCTACCTCAATATTATGAAATTTTTTGAGCTTCTAATACATTTATCAGATAGTTTCCATGGCATTAAAGAATTGGTGTAGTGGCAACAAAAGAGCGTTGCATAGTCAAAAAGGGAAAAATCTCTTTCCACTTGCTGTTTGCTTTTGATCATTAAATTATTTCCCTATAGCTGAGATTTTATTATAAGCTTTTCTTGTGAATGTTATCTATTGGTCAAATGCTGAGGTTCCTAAAGAGTAAAAAATTCTAACAATTTGAAAAGACTCTCAACTGAGAACTGCAAGATGTGCACCTTCTTGTTCAAATGCAGTTACTTTTGAATTTTTAAAGTATTCCTTTAGCATAAAAAAAGTATCCAGGGCTTTGCAGACCTATGGATGCCACCTGAAACTTGTAATATGAGAAGTAGTTATGATTTGAGTTGTAGAAGAAGGACAGAGTTTGTTTTCTGTTGGCTTCCATGGGAGCTGCCTGCTTATCTTGTCTGTGCTGCTCTTCATTTGAGACATTTGGAATGTTTTACAGATATCAGATATACAAATATCAGTAAACTCTTAATAAAATCACTGAGCTAAATGCTCTCTTCTCATAAATAAACAGGAATTTAGGGTCATAGTGGTTATGATTTCCCAAAATAAAATTCAGCCTTATTTACAGAATTAGAAATAGATCTTAGGACTCCTAATTTATTGCATGGAAGAAACACTGGAATTTGGTTTGAGCTGCATGTACATAATCAGGGATGAATCCTGGAACTGCTTCTGGGAATTTTATGCCCATTCTGGTTGATATAAATCTGGACATAACAGGCCATCTCTGTGTAAGATTTGGGAACAGGGCCACAATCTCAAAATGAAGAAGTACTTAGTCCATTTAGTATATTTTTTTAAGAATATGTATAATGTTCTAGTCATAAGTAATAAATTTCTTCACTTTCTTTGTGCTCTTGTCAGTTGGTTTTTGAATATGCACTTAACTTTCTTTATAACCTGTTTACATCTGTTGATTGTGGAAATTTTTTTCCAGTGATCTTAAAGGTTTCAGGGTGTTTCAATACACTAATTACATTCTGGTTTTTTGATTTTTTTTTTAATTTTATTTTTTATACTTTTGATTGCTTGTTACTGTCTCCCACATTGGGAATGTATTTTTGGAGGACAACATTTGTAGAGAATGGGCAGGTTAAGTAGAAGAAATACCCTCTCATCTTAACAGTGTATGGGTGAAAATGCAGTTGGTGAGGAATTCTGTCAGCTTACCCACAATCTTCCAACGTTTCCAGTCAGTTCTCTGTATTCATTTCTGAGTCTCTCTAGGACTGGCAGTTTTCCTATGGCCAGAGTGGTGTGGGTTATATTTTGTTTTTTGGGGGAAGGTGGTTTGGATTTGTTTTGTTTTGCTTTGCTTTTGAAGCCTCCAGTGTAATTGTTTTACTTCCGGAATTTCTCAGCCTGGCTTCTGGAAGTGTTTAGTGATGATGATTCCCACCTTTTCCTTTTCTTTTTTTCTTTTTAATAATTTTTAAAGTGAAGTAAGTTGTAATTATATAAAATGTGTTTTTGTACTCTTCACAAGATTAAGTCTAAAATCTTGATAATTTTCTGCAGAGTGTTTAGACTTTATCATAGAATCACAGAGTCACAGAGCAGTTGGGGTTGGAAGGGACCTTAAAGATCATCTCATTCCAGCCCCCTGCCATGGACAGGGACACCTTCCACTGACCAGGTTGCTCAGAGCTCCATCCAACCTGGCCATCATCATGAAAAACTTTTTGTTTCAGTCTGTACTTGTACAGTATGTCTTTATAATGTTCCCAGTAATACTTATCTCTCTAATAATATTGCCATTTTCTTTTCTGTGCCCAAGTGTAACTCTGTGGGTCTGTAATAAAACCTCCTGTTTCTGTAATAAGTACCTCCTTTATATTCCTTCCCTGAAGTACCTTCAACAAATACAAGTTCTGGTTCAGCCAGGCTATTATTTCTATATAGTGCACATGCTTGTTGAAGTATAGTGCTGCCTTTATAATTGATTATGTTATGGAGCTTTACTGTTGTGAAAGAACACAATTTCCATATCTCTGGAATTATATGTGTATTTATAAAATCTGTGTTTGTGTATATTACATGTGTATAATATAGAAGTGTATATAAATAAGCTATAGACATATTTAATGTCTTATACAAAGTTTATATTTTGAGTTTATTTAATTTTCTGTTTTTCAAATGGGATAGTACTTCTGTTCATTGGTAGAGCTTTATAGTAAGGCAGCAGTCCTTTCACATTCATCCATTGTAAGCTACTGCCTCCCTGAGAAAAGAGCACTTTCATTAATGCTTTCTGGGGAGTGGGAGGAGGACACACAACTATTTTTAGGTTCAGGGTAACTTCCTTTCACCTACAGTTTTTTCATTCATGTTATTACTGTTTCTTTGACTCAATCAGGCAAAAATCCTTAGTAACAGAGGAGGGGACTTGGGGAGTTCAGGGAGTTTTGGTAGGATAGGTATTTATGGATTACTGGACTCTTGATAACTGTATAACTCACAAGTATCAGCAGATGGGCTCACTTTGCTGCATGAGAGGTTAAGGCAAATCTGTTAGAAAAATACTAAAATCTTCCTTTGAAACCTCCCTGGTAATGTCATTCTGGTTGCAGGTGCAGTGACAGGAAGGTTTTTTTCCTGGTGGCAAAACTTTGAGAAGTTCTGGAGCCAAGTGTGGCCTCTGATCTGCCGAGAGAAATGTCTGAGGGCCACAGAGTAAAACAGATTGTTGGGAACATTCCACCTCCTCCTGATTTTAGTGATGTGCTTGATCCTGTGTCCTCTCAAACAGTTAATTCAGCTAATCTGAAATGCTGGTGGATATTTATGTAGGGTTGGTAGTTTCTGTGTCTGTGGTTTTCTGCTTAAAGTAAAGAACAGTGCAGCTACAGTCTGAGGATCTTTATCAAGCATTCCAGAAGATAAAGCAGATGTCCAAAGAATCAGTGTAAAATACTTTTCTGCCCTTAGTTGTTGCACTTGATTGAGAATTTTGTTTGTTTTCAATGAAGTCTTGTAGTCAGACCAAAGAGGAATCACTTTGAATAGGAGTAATAATGATCCACAGTAATTGAAGGTTTTTCACCAGTTTTTTTCTAATTATTGTGTTAAATGAATCTAGGAGTATATGCATTTTGAAAATTATACATGTCAGTGTCATTTTACTTTTGAATTTCCTGTAGGAAGTTTATTTTTCAAGTCACAGTATGTCTGACATTAACAATTTTTTTTTTGCTTGAAAACAAAGTATTTAAGATTTTATTTTAAAACACTTTAGCATTTTAAATAGATTTTATAAAAAATGATTATTATTTTGTATTTATTCTCTTTGTTGATTTTTCCACTCTTCTTCCATTCCAGTATGAATGACAGGTTCTTAGTAGTATTTGCCTTGTGTGTGAAGTGCAAGGTCCTTCCTGTAGTATCTGCCAGAGTCTGGGGCAGAGGAGGAAAACAATGCAGCACAATTGCTGTACCTGCTTATATGGGCTGAAAGAAAAAAAAAAAAAATAAGTGAAATGGCTCATTTCTGGGTAGCTTCCCAAAAGAAAAATTAGAATATCAGATTGCTGTAAGGTGTGTTTTACAGGGTTGGACATGGTGCCAGCCCTTCTGTGACAGCAGTTTCTCGTGTTCCTGAGCTGAGGAGCTTGTTCTGAGGGCTCGGTGTTGGACTCAGAGCTGACCGAGTTACAGGAGATGTGGAGGCTGCAGACAGCTCTTCTGATTACAGGAGTTTGTGCAGAGTTAGGGTATTTCTGAAGATTTTTATGAATTGGAAAAGGTGCATCTCCTGCCAAATAGCAGTCACAGATTCAGCTGTCCTTACTCGATGGCATTTTGCAGAAGTTGAAGTAAACCATGAGTGGTATCTCAGGGGTGATGAGTAAATGCTGACACCTTTGTGGCCCTGCTGGTGAAAAGTATCAGTTTTAGAACTTGGCCCCCAGCAGGAGATATGATAAATTACTCAGTGACAACAATTTTTATTCTGAAAAATCAGATACCATCATGAACAATAAAGTTAAGTTGAAATGTGTGTTGTCTGGAGTTCTTTGCTGTCAGATTTTGATTTAAAAAATGAAATAAATATAAGTTACATGGTTATCTGTTTTATATTTTTCATTGTGAAGACTGTCTGGGCAAAAATGTATTTTGGATATGGGGGGCAGCATTTCTTTTATCATAATGTTAAGGAGATCTGCCATTAGAATTGTTAGTGAGTTTCTAACTCTTTGAGGAGGATCAGAAAAAAAGTTCAGTGTCATTAAGAATTGTAGTAACTGTAGTTGGATGTGGTCTGTAGTTTTCTGTGGGATTCCTGGAAGGTTTTCAGGAAATTTTAGGGATGTGTTGTGTGTGATGTATTTTTTCATAATGCTCATGATGTGGCTGCCTAGTCTGAGTTGTGCTTTTGTTGTTTGGGATTTCTATGCTTCTTTGCAGTGTCATGAGTGTAATGTTATTATGACTTCCTTGGCTTTTTTTTTCCCACGTGCTTATACTGAACTTGGATTTTCAAATTTTACAGCGTAGGTGGTAGCAAATTTGTTTGTTGCTTTCACTGCTTTTGTCATATGGATTATGCTGCAAAGGAAATCTACTGCAAGTTAAATTTCTCCTATTACAGATTGATACTGTGGATAGTCAGAAACTGAGGGAAGGATGATTTCAGATTTGAGAGGAATTAAATATTCTTATTTTTCCTTTATGTTACCCAGTAGGATGTACTGTGAATACATAAACTTGCATTAGTTTTCTTGGCAAGTTCTGCTCATGTGCTTTCCTCTTTCACATTCCAACAGCAGGACACGGATGTTATATGCAGTCTGTATAAATTAGAAAGTCTATTTAGTATTTTCTGCTTTCACATAAGATTAACTGTTCAAAGCTGTTTATAGAGAGTATGTTTTCCCATCTATGTGTAAACAGAAATGCAAAAGGTGGTGATTACAGCTGAGACAGTACTTGATTTGCTGTTGAGAACAAAACTTATTGGTTGAATATTGTCAATGTTACCAAGGGAGAATAAATTTGGCAGCTTGCTCTGTTGATGTTTTCAAATAACATTTTTGGGATAGCTTTTTGAAGAAGTTGAGGTGGTACTGTGTCATCTTGGTTCTCCTTCACTTTCCCTTTATTCTCCTGGTTTCTCCTATGCTTGTTCCTTATCAGTGCCTTCCTTACTCCCACTTCTTTTCCTTCTTGCACCCTCTGATGGGTACGATAACATATTTTTCCACAAGAGGGTGATAAAACTCACACGTGTTAAAAGGAGCACTCCAGGTGGAGGGGATTGCAGAGGTTATTGACAAACTCAATAGAATAAAATTAGCTGTACCTATACAGAAGAATAGTCTGCTCCCCTTCAGCTCCATCCATGTGTTACAGTGGTTGTTTTTGTGCACTTCTGGAGGCAAGACCAGACCTGTCAGGATGGAGATCCACCCTGGGAAGAACATGCCAGCTCCATCCTGCCTCTGTTGCAGTAATCAGACCTTGCTGCAAGACAGTCTTTCATATCTGTTATTCATGCAATAATTTTCCTTTTCCTTTCTCCCCCATGCACTCTCATGAGTATTTCTTGCTTCCCCCCCCTTCCTCTTCTGTTTACTAGGATACAAAACCTCCTTCTTCACTGGTCCTATGAAACTGCAGTGGTTGAAATTTCTATTCATCTTTAAAAAATGCATAAAGAATGAAAAGGTGAGGCAGAGAGAAGGAGGAAAATAGCTACTCTTGTGATTTGTCTTTAATAGGGAATCTTAGTAAAAATTTCTATCTGTTTTTGACTGTACCCAGACTTGAACAAGTATTTTACTCAGGACTAGATGCTGCTTTAGTTATTCTTTTTAGGGCTAGGAAGGCTGATGGAAATAAGGGGTTCTTAGTCCCTGTGACAAGAACAGCTCCAAAATTGTGTACCTTAAGTGATAGAGACCTTGACTGGAGTTCTGGCACCTGGGCTTGGCTCTTGGAAAAGTGGTGTGGCTGGATGACAAAGATGTGGGAGCAGATCCATTATATATGTGGGAGAGGGTTGGGATGCAGGGCTTTTTAGGTGACCTTCAAGAAGTAGTAGTCAACATTTCAGGGTGGTTGTTATCCTGTATTTTGGATGCCATAATCTCAGAAGAAGTGTCCATTGCTGTAAATTGCTTTGGAATATGATCTGAGCTGCCAGATGAAATCTCTGCAGTCACAAGTAAAAAGAGCTGCTGTGAGTCTCCTAATATTAGAGGAATGAGCAAATGAGCTCTGTACTGTGGGTTAGGCACAAGCCAGGCAGTGAAAAGGCTCCTGGAAAAATTCTGAACACTTCATTGCCATGAGTCAGCGGGAATCGTGGCGAGGAGGGAGAGAGGAACAAAGTACTTGAGGTTATGTTTACTCCATCCTCCTGTTAACTGTGAAATTCCAGGCCACAGAGTGAAATTTCTCACTCTTCTTTAATTTCAGGAAGAACAAACGAGTGTCCCAAATAATAAATAAAAAAGATTCTATCTTAAAAGACAGCCACAGAGTTGATGATCTTTAAAAAGAGAATCTTTAAAAAAGAATATATTTTTAAATATTTTGTCTTTCTTTAACTGTAGGAAATTCCAGTGGCAAGAGAAATGTGTTGAATTTCTCAGGACAAGTCTGTTTCTCTTCCTGTTCTTTTACTGTCCTGTTTGTCCCTAAACTACCACATCCATAATGTGCACAGACAAGTTCAATGAACAGCATTTGGAGCTCTTGCTTCATGGGCCAAGTATAAGCTTTGGTTCAGGTATCCCATAATCTTAAATGGGATAAAATCTTCCAGTTAACACTCTTGAGGTGAACATCCCACCCTCACAGCAGAAAAAACAAACTACAAAACCCCAAAAATACGTAGAGTTTCTGTATATGCGTCTGAGCTGATTCTGACTGTAAGGGAATTGGGGACATTCTAATTTTCATTATCAATGTAAATCTATTTTTCTTAAGTTTTTGGGATATTCTCCTAATGAAAGAATGCTGTAATACCTAGGAAAAAAAATTAAATAGCTAGAATTAAAAAATTAAATAGCTATAATTTCTCTTATTTCCTGCTTGGTAAGGAGCAATCATTCCTCTTGCAGAAACTTTCTTAATCAAGGACTTTGTAGAGAGGAGGATTGCCATGCTCTTCATATAGATTCTAAGGCGACCTCATTTGATACAAGTGCAGCATTGGTTTGTCTTCCCTTGTTTTGTACAGTTGTTCCCAACATGAACAGGCATTGCACTATGGCAAAAATTCATTTGAGAGCCAAAATCTTCAAAGTAATTTCAGTTGTGGTGAGATGTGCCAAAACTTCATGGTCAATAAAAAGCAAATGGTTTGGAAATAAGCATATTTTCATGTTTATTTGCTTTTGGAGAAGTATTATACTTCTGGTTAAAGTGTTCTGATATATCAAATATAACAAAAAAGCTCTAAATCACCACATCATCTACAATAAAAAATTCACAGCCTGTTTTTCATTACACTTGGTCTTTTAAGCTAAAGCACTCAATAGTTGATAGTATGTTTTGCCTGTGTAAAATGTCTGAAGGAACAGGACCTGTCTCATGTCCAGAGCTGCAAGGAGGAGTGGAATAGAGCAGCCACTCGTGTGTGCTTCATGTTGGGAGAGTTGTCAGATGGTGAAAGGGAGGTGATTCTGCCTTCTCCCCATTCCTACGTTCAGTGGCTGGACAGACCCTGCCTCCCTCTTTTTTATTTTCTTTTTTTTTTTTTCTTTCTCATGCTGCTTTTGTGGTTAATGCAGTTTTTCTGCATTGTTGTTTCCCAAGTTTCTTGTCCATATTGAATATCTATATTTGGGATTATTTTTCCCAGATGTATTAGCTGATGTTTTTCCAAATTGAATTTCACATTATTTTCTAGCTGTGTTAGGAATGTGCTTAGGTTCCTTTGTATTATTTTTGACTTTGCTGCTACTCAAAGTTCTCTATTTAATATCCTCTGAAGATGTTATCTATATGCTATTTTAATCATTAGATCATTAAGGAAGTTATTAATGTCTGGACTAAATTGATTCTTATATCTCACTGGCATTTCTTTCCAGTTGGATACTTGGAGATTTTTATCCTTTTAATTCTAGACTTTTTGGCAGCACTGTGTGTGTCAGCCTCTTCCATCCAAAAAAATTGGAATCTGCTTTAAACGTAGGACTTTGAGGGAAAACTGAAGTGTGATTCATGCTGGAATAGAGTAAACTTTGTAAATCCAATCACAATTGAAACTGAAGACGTGTTGTAATCACTACATGTGTATTTTCACATGGATTTCAATATGCTGTCGTTTGTACTTTCATTTGTACAGTAGTAGTTCTTAAATGATAAATTATTAAGTAAATATTTTCCTAGTGGAATGTGCTTTCTATTTTTGTATATCATCTTGAGAACAGAATGTGATTCCTTTCTGTAGGGTCAGCTATTTGAAATACTTGCCTGTGTTTGTTCTAACTACATAATCTATAATCCTCAATATGTCTTTAATCCACTTTATCTCCTACAGAACTAAATCTTTGGAATTGGGGGGAATATAGTGTGATAGATGGTATCTAAGGTTATAAAGTTTGGGAAGATTAAATTTACTTCTGAGGTCAGATTGATAGATTTTGGCAAATAACAGATAAAATAAATGACTAGTAAAAAAAATAAACACTACTCCTATTTTCATGCCTATGAAATAAACAAATAATAGGTAACAAAGAGGCTTTGTAGTATTTCATCTCTAGAAATGAGATAAAATTAAAGATGAAATTTCCCACTTGGCAAATATTAAGCATCTCCTCCAGTGATAAGGAAAAGGAATTGATTTATTTTCTGTTTTGTTTTTCTTATGTGAGGTTGAATTGAACTTCAAAATGTTTACCTTTGTGTGCATGACTAAGGCAGAAAGCAGAGTGCATTTTTTAGCACTGACCACTTGGGAGTGAGTGGATGCATTAATGTGAACACATTTAACCTTGGCTTCAAGGAGAAGGTGTGTGCATCCACACACGTGTCCTGGGAGAAATGAGCTGTCCTGGGATTGTTTAGGGTGCTTTAACACTTTGGGGTGCTGGCTTTGCTAGGGATTGCACAAAGTGCTTCTGTGGGGTTGCTTCCTTAGAGAAATGGAAAGAGAAAAACTCCTGGGAAAAAAACCTCCTTTTTTTAATCCTGAAATAAAACAAGCTGTCAAAGGTCAGGTGTCTGTGTTTGTCTAACAAAGGCACTAGGTATCATTTGTTAGGGGATGATGGATTTGTCATTTCATCTAGTGATAAATAATCTGATTTTATAAGGTGTTTGGGGAATGAGGATAATGATCATGTCAAATGGCAGGTTTGCACAGCACAGGATTTGTTAATGAAGGCACACTGCATGGCAGGCCTGGGTTCAAAGTCCACAGGCATTTATTTTGTTTTGTTTTAAGTGGTTGGTGTTTTACACAAATACTCCTGATTTCATATTTTAGAAGAAGCAAGATGATCAGCAATGTTAAGTAAATCTGTCTCATCAGTCCTAATATTTGTTCTTACAACAACATGCAGAATACTGAAAAAAACCACATGCTTCTAATACTAAACATAAGAAAAAAGTTAGTGTGGAATTTCAGTATACTGTACTTGTAAAATTTAGGACAATCTTGGGAGAAGATGCAAATTGCAGGGAAGCTTATTTACATGAGTAGAGATTTCCTTTATGGAAAAATAAAGCTACCATGTAAAACATGGCTTTGTCTGGTACAGACCCTTTAAAATTATTCCCTGTGATCATTCCCTGGGAGGGATGGAGCTGGCTGACAGGGCAGTGAGTGATTCTGACCACTGAAATCTTTTGCCACAGTGATGGCATCCATATGGCTGCAAGGAGGGAGAGCCTGCATTTTGTTTTTTCCAGTGAGGAAGTAAGTGGGATTTCACTCTTTTTTTTTTTTTCCCCCCTTAAGACAACAAGAAGTTTTCTCCCAGCTTCACTGCTTAAATTCATGTTGTGCTCTCTGTGCTGCCATACCATTTTCAGTAAAAGAGCAGTTGCATGGAGACAAAGAGGCTGCTGATTTAAGTCTCAATAGAGAAGTCTGTTAGGCTTCAGTTGTGGGAGGATGCTAAATGTAGCTCAGAGGTTGGCAGATGCTACCTGGACCAAAACTACTTGAAAATATTAGGGAGCTGTTTAGTAGGTTTGCCTAAAAAAAGAGACATTTAATGACTGGAGGAATTGGGACAAATATGACAAAGGAGTTGCAGTTTAAAAAGGTACTTACTGTGTGGATGTGATCTGCTGTTCATGTTGAATAAAAAAAAAAGAGTTCAGCTACAAATATTTTGCTAATCTTGATGGGAGGGCAGAAAAAATCCAACCCCAAGCCCTTTCTCTTCCTACCTTACTTTTTTTTTTTTTAATTATGTCAGTTTATGCAACATTTTGAACTTCATTTTCAAAGGGAACAATACTGTTTCTGATTATGATTATGTAAGTTAAGCTGAAAGCTGTGGAGTGTCATTTTCTGAAGTTTTCAGAAAGCTCAGTGTTACTATTAACATTTTTCTAAGCCATAACACAATGAAAATTTACCTTAAGGGTTTATTTTGTGCTGAAGCCTTTGGGAACACCCTAAGAAGACCATAAGTAGCATTAATGAGGTGGTGGGACTGGGCTTGGCTTTCTGCTGGGTGTGTGTAGAGCTTCATGGATGATCCAGGAGGGGAAGTTTTCTTCATCCCTGCATGAGGGATTGGATAGTTCTGGGAGTTGCTGTGGTTTCTCACCTTGTTGCTGAGCCAGAGTTTAAAGGCTCTTTAGCCATTTCATTTCTGACCTGTGAGATGCTGTGCAGGACACATGAAATGAGGTATCCCAGTATTCTTTGTTATTTTCTCTTTTAGGGATGGAGAGGGGAGATAAAAGTAATGTGAAGGTGCTGTGCAGCCTGGGTAAAGAAAAGACCTAAGGAATCCATTGCTCAGTTGATTTAACAGGGAGGATGAACTTCTAATTAATTTCCAAGTGGGATTTCTTTTATGACCAGTCCCATGGGGAGAGTTGATGAGAGGATCTCTGTGGCAGGTTATTAAATAGTTAATTTCAAGGGAGATAGTTTTGCTTCTGAAGCAGAGGTTTGCACACGTGTGGGTAACAAAGCATTTCCAGTAGAGCACATTTGATACTTAACCTGCAGAATGTCAAAAGAGGTGATTAATGTTTTGTACCTTTGGAATAGGTTTGATTTTTGTGTGCCTCAAGCTTCTAGCAGGTGCTATAGAAACCAGGGGAAAGCATCATCTTTTCAGCATGTTGCACTCAAAGTTCACGTTGAGCCACAAAATATCCAAATGAGTGACAATCTCTTGTTTGAATCTAAATGGAAAATGGAGTTTTCCGTGGCCTACTTATTCTAGAAATGATCATTTCATTGTAGGCAGATTTAACTAAAACCTAGGAGACTTGGTCAAAATTACAGGAAAGAAAAAAGATATTATTCACTTTTAAAGTGAGGCAAAGAAAATGACAAGAGACTTTTCAGAGGGTCTCTGTTGATCTATCTCGCCTGCTTGTTCTTCTTTTGAGAGAAAGCAGTTTTCAGTTTTCATAAATATGTTCTTGGTTGTTTGATTACTTTTTTTTTGCTACTACATTATACAGTAATATGACTAAAATTGCTATATACAGTTTTTTAAATTTTGGGGGCGTTTTTCAGAGTTTATAAAAGTGTATTTCTAAATGGCACCTTAAAACTCTGCAAGTGGTCCCTTGCTATTTGTCAGGGGTGATGTTTGTGCTCTAGGTCAGCTTTTTGCCTTGTCTGTGAACACCAGCCCAAAACTGGCTGAATTCTGAGACAGCAGATGACTCTGTGTGTAACAGCTAGATAGGGTTATCATAATTAAAAATGCCCAGGCATTTTAGCATGTTATTAACCACAGTGTAGGTGTGTCATCCTCATGGAGCAGCTGAGGGTGATTTGTTTCCTCTGAGGTGTGATGGAGGCATCGCTGTTAGATCTGGCTGGGGCTCAGTAAGATCAATATGAGGATGCATCATGGCCAAACTTTAGGAGGATAAGAGAGATGTAGCCCCATTAAATGATGGAAAACTCAGAGAAAATGCCTTATGCAATACAATTAAAAAATAATTTTGAATAGTTTATGAAAAGGCTCATGAGTGTTCATAGTGTCTTATGGGGAGGAAATACTGGTTAAATAGAAGAACTGATGCTGTCAGCTAAAGCAGGATCCATGTGGTTTTAATAGTGAGGGAAAGTCTGTGCTGGCAGGAGCTCTTTAAATGGATGGTAAATTCTCTGTGAGTTTGCTACAAGTCATGAGTTTTGATTTGAGAAGTTGTAGTTGAGCACATATTGCCAGATTAATTCGTGGAGGGTTGTTTCTGTAGGATGTCTTAGGGACTGTTTTCATTTAGGGTAAATTACCTGCTTTGGTAGCTTCTTCCAGCTTGCAGTCTCCTACATCTGCAGCTCTAAGACTCCAGCTTCTCTCCCTTGTGAAGCTGTCCAAGTTGATGGAAAAGCAGCAAGGAATTTGGGAAGAAAAGCGAGGTTTTCATGAGTTAGACTAGTGGGATGTTCCTTTGGAGGAATTAGCCTCTGTTCTTTGCTCTGCTCTTTGTCTCTTGGGTGAATCTCTGCTCCTTTCTGTCTCTGCTGCTCAGCCTGAGACAGGAGGGGGTGATTTACTCAATGCAGGATGACTCAAAGTGCAGGTGAACTTGGTGGGAGCTTCTCCTGAGCATCTCACAGTGCTAAGTAAACATCCAGAGAAATCAGCATGTCTCCAGTTGAGCATTGAGAATTAATGGGTGCTTTTAATCTGACTCTTTTTATTTCTCAGCATTCTTCTACATTGGTATCTTGTGAGTAATACAGCATAAAAATGACAGTCTCTTAAAAAATTATTATTGTCAGCTTTGAGGAAAAACAGCATAAAAATTCCATACAACATTGTGCTAACTCTTTGAGATTCACTGCTTTTATTACAGCTAAGTAACTGAAAGATTGCTCTAATTTTATTTTAATAGAAACAAATCTGATTGAATTATTTCTGTTTTTCTTTTCAAAAATGTGACTATCACAAACATTTTAAAAAGTCTTGATTAGAGGTGATGAAGTGCCTAGTGAAATTCAAGTATCCAGACTGGAGCAGTGTTGCTTCATTGGTTCATTTTGAGCATGAAGTCTTTTGCTTTTCAATCATATTATATTTTTCTTTAGGAATAAAATTTTAAAATTAATTATTCTTGTTTTTTATACAATGCAGTAATTCCTGATTTTTATTATATAAAATTAATTACTTTTTTTCTTAAGAGTAGTGTACTTCTAGGGTTTTTAAAAATTTTAAACTGAAATCTATAGTCCATTTTGTTGCATCACTGGATATTTTTCCTATCCTAAGCACATTTTAGCAAGGCTCACCAGGTTAAAGAAAGGCCATAGTGTTAAAATAATTTTAAACTGGGATCCTGCTTAAGCTCTTCTATTTTCTCACTTCCTGACTGAGCCCAGCTATCTTTGCCTGCCCTTTCTCCCCTCTTTTGTTTACAGCTGAGGACAGGGCTGATACCCCATGCATTGGAGATCCTCATTGTCAGCTCAAGGAGTTCATTAGCAAATGCTTTGTCTTAGGGAATATTGAACAGCACATCCCTTCCCTGGGAAGTGATCTTTTATGGCATCAAAAAATTCATCTG